>NW_024070185.1:49843802-50273326 GCF_014754425.2 Oryx dammah
TCAGACCCCTCTAGACAAATGTCTCCTAGTAGCAACTAGAATAATTAGTTCCTCCCACCTAAAGCCCTGCGCAGTCACCAGTAACACCACACAATCAACCTTTTACCTTGCATCACTTAAGGTAGCCACATTGCTACCTGGGGCTCTTATCCTTGAGTCCTGTGGCCCAAGGCTAGTTAAATATCAACTACAAATGCTAATAAAATCAATTTCTTCGATAAAAGAAAGCACGAACATTTTGTAAAGTTATTTTAAAAGGCAAAGAGATCTCATTGTTTTGTTTATTTATATATATATATTTTTTTAGGACTGAGGCAGGAAGCATGTAAAAGATGGTTTTAAAGGAAGAGGACGGCTTGTGCTCTAAGTGATGAAAGTTGATTCTTGCACTAAAACTGAAGCGTCCCGCCCTAGGAAACCCCCGCCAGGCACACGGAGTTTACCGAAAATGGACTCTGCGAAGGGCAGCCATAAATTCAAAACTAACAACCCGGGGTTCACAAGAAAGGGAGGCAATCTGGGACCCAGAGAGCCCCGAGTCTCCCCCCACCAAGGACTATGAGGATTAGTCAGTACCCCCTCCCTCCTCCTAGAGTGGGAAGTGAATGTCACCTGCAGATCTGCCCCCATCTATCGGCCCTTCTCCTCCTCCACCACCCAGTTCGGACAGTCTCTACTGTCCACTTCAGCCCCGGCCGCCTTGGGCTCCAGTGTCCTAACCCCCTCCTCTCACCTCGCCTTCAAGCCGGTCTCCCGTGGCCCCAGCCCTTCCAAGAGATGCCGGGCGCTGATTGGCGGCGGCGCTGACAGGAGGCGGGGCCTGGAAGTCCCAGCCAAACCCTCCCTCGCGTATAAGCCCCTTCTCGACTCTCTCTCTCCATCTCTCTCCTCTCTCATTCTCTCTCGCTCCCTTCCTCCCTGTAACTGAACAGTGAAAATTCACATTGTGGATCCGCTAACAGGCACAGATGTCATGTGAAAACGCACATGCTCTGCCATCCACACCGCCTTTCTTCCTTTTCTGTTTCCTTTTTTTCCCCTTGCTCCTTCTCCCTCTTCTTTGTAACTAACAAAACCACCACCAACTCCAGTTCCTGCTGCTGCCCTTCCTCCTCCTCCTCAGTCCAAGTGATCACAAAAGAAATCTTCTGAGCCGGAGGCGGTGGCGGTTTTCAAAAACCAAGCGCATTGAAGAGAAAGAAAAAGGAAAATAGCAAAACAAAACCCAGGCACAAGCCAGCCAGCTAGCACGCACATTTTTTTTCACCTTTCCTGAAAACAAACAACCAAACAACCATCAGAACAGTCACCACCACCACCATCATCAAAACTGTTAACACAGCAGCGGCGGCGGCAAACGTCACCCTCCGGCCACGGCATCCACCTAAAGGGATGGTTTTCTCGGCAGAGCAGCTCTTCACCGACTACCTTCTTCACTCCTGCTGAGCGGGATTTTGGGGCTCTCCGGGTTCGGGCTGGGAGCACCTTCATGACTACGCGGAGCGGGAGAGCGGCTACACCATGCGAGGTAAGCGAGCCCGCCGTGTCTCCCCGGTCGGGCCAACTCAAACCAAATGGTAAACGGAGGAGGGGGTGGGGGGTGCACCCAGCCCAAGAGGAAAGAGGTTGGCTGGGCGCAGTTCCTGAGTTCGCGTTCGCAGGTGGGCTGCAAAGGGCCTGGGCATAGAAAGTTGTGGGAAGGTGTTGATGCCTCCCGGAGTTCCAGAGGGACGCGGAAGGGCGCTTTTTGGAGAGTGGGAGGACTCTAGTTGCCTCCTCCCAGTCCTTGAGTTGTACTGTACCGTTTTGGGGTGTCACTCTAGGGTGCGGATGCCAGCACGGGTTGAAGGGAGAGCCGGGAGAAGGATGCCTCTGGGCAGAACCCGCTAGCCGCGCCGGGTGCACGGCGGTCGCCGGCCGGGTTGGGTTAACTGGGCGCACCGGCAGGCGTCGGGACGGATACACACATTCTTCAGGTTACGAGGCCCCCAGCGTCCAGGTCAGCCGACGTGTCCCTTCGTAGGAGTGGTAGGCAGAGGGAGCAGTGGCCGACTAGACATAGATTCCGGGATCGTCCCCTGCGTGCGTCCCTCGCGCGGAAGCTGCGCCCTGGCCAGGTCCGCTTGCCCGAGCCTGCGCAGCCCAAGGACGAGCACCATCCTGAAAAAGTTTTGCGCAGAAAGTTCCACAGGATAAAAGCCCGCGCTGCCCGCAGCGGGGAAGGCTCCTTTGTCAAAAGGCCGCTGCGGGAGGCGGTGCTGGGTGAACCTAGGGCAAGGACGCACGGCAGCGACTGCTGTGGCGGGTCCCCTGGGCGAGATGGCGGCTGTGGGGTGACGCGTCTGGGACGGGGCGAAACACCTGCTCCGGCTGCACTTTGGGCTGCCAGGACGGATGGCCTGACCTGCTTTAGGGAATCACTTTGTCTTCTCCCCTTCGGTGCCAGGACGTTCAGGTTTCCTGCGCGCTGTGCCCAGACCCACTTTCCTCCACTTTCTGCTTGGCCACTTCACTCTTTGCTCGGAGAGTGGGCCGGATGCCAGCGTGCCATGAGGATAAGTGCAAGCCTCTGAGCACCCGCCCCACACCCCCACCCCGGGTTTTCCTCCTAGCCATTCTGCCTTCTTTGCGACGGGGCGGTGGCGGCGAAAGTGGGGACGCTCTCCTCTCTGCTTCGCCAGTCTCTCTGGGCCCCGGCAACAGAAAGTTGGAAACGGCCGATTCCAGACCTTCCTACATCCCCGATCCCACGCGACAGGTAGACTAGCCAAGACGAACTTGGGAGAGTTGGGCTACAAACACTCATCACCTTCCATTCGGCTGTGTTCACCTCTCACCCACACTTCCAATACCTTTTTAGGAGCGTAGGGAGGGGGCAGCGGGCATGTTCCTCCCTGCTCCGCTGGAAGTGAACCCCGAACCTGGACGCTAAGGCAGAGACTGGGTTTAGCCAGCCAGGCGCTGGGACGTGGCAGGAGAAGGAAGGAAGAAGAGGAACAGAGAGGCCGTCCAAGGAGCTGGGTGGGAGGGAGGTAGCTGAAGCTAAGGGGCAGGGACATCCTGGTGACATGGTCTTGATTGATCCACACACAGGTATTGGGGGCCGTTGAGCGTGAGCTGGTTCCTGTTTAGTGTCCTGGTTGGGGGCTTCACTAACCAGATTCTTTCAAGAACCTATACTTAGGTAATTGGAGAGTGCAGAACCTTTAAGTGAGAGACATCCTAGTCTTTTTCTTTTTCTGTCCTGTCTCACCACCAATCTCTCCTTTCAGTTTCCCCTACTCTTCTCTGGGGCAGTGAGTTCGTCCAACTCTTACTTCTCTGCTTCCAATCAATATTGCTCCCATAACTAGGTTCTTATATTCTGAATGAAGGCCTGAAACTACACACTCCCTCAGCTCCAACAGGGCACTAGGACCTCTGGTGCAAAAGCCACTCACTCTCCCGTAAATTGTAGAGAAAAGTGTGGGACAAGAGTAGGCTGCAGCTTGATCGCCCTGCTCCTGAAGGAGCATTTGCCAGTGACAGTCCAGATTTGCCAAGGTGCCCACTTGGCGGACTCAGGAAGTTTGAAGGTGCTGCCTCCTGGTCACCTTGAGAAAGCAGTGGAAGCCCACCTTCCCACCCCTAGTCCCAGAGGGCTCTAACTTAAGATGTCTCTCAAGGGGCTTCCGGGTAGGTGCTGGAGAAAAATCAACCTTAAAATGTGGCGAAGTCCTCTCTACCTCCTGGACTCTCCTTCGGTTACACTTTACTGTCTCTCCTCTATCATCTCTGCACGTTTCCTACAGACTGTACCCTCCCACGTCATCAGGGTTGATTGTTTTAAGGACTGAGAAGGGGCCAGGCTACTCTGAAGTCTTGTGGGAGTCACAGGCTGAACCTGAGTGTGAACTTGACAAGTGAGAGCGGAAACGAATGAACTTTCTCTTGTGCCCGGGCTACTTGGGAGAGGGGGCGGTTTTCGAACTCAGCTTTACAGTGTGCCCACTCCCTTTCCCCAAACACACCACACACGCGCACGCTCTGACACGCGCGCGCACACACTCGTCCTCTATCCCCAGTGGTCCCTGTCTGTGCCTCAGCCTCCTCTCCACGATTTGCATTTGGCAACTCTACTGAGTCAGGGCATTTGGCGCGATGCAAACTTGCTCCATGATCGACTGATTGCCTTAGGGACCTACCCAGCAAACCCACTCTGACCCCCAGCCTCCACCCCGCCCCCGCCCTCGCCAGTCTAGGAGAGTTAAGAGACTTTATCCCGAGGGTAGCTCTGAGGTAAGAAAGGGGTTAAGAGACTCTGATCTTTAGGTCATTGTCCTACCCCAAGGATGAACAGAGTCCGGTCCCCAGAGCTGCGGCTTACTCTGGACTGGCCTGGGGCGGAGAAGATTGTGGTGGCGCACAAAGCCTTTCACCCTTTGTCTGCTAGAGGGTACCTACTACATGAGGTCTAGAGATGCTGCGTCGTAGATTGCGTTACTGAAAAGGGTAACTTCTGAATGCGGAAGAGAGGACTTTTAATTGGGTCGGACCGTAGGTGAGAAACAAGTGAGCCGAGGTGTGGATTTCAAGACTCCTTGCTGGGAAGCCTGTCAGCTGTTTATTACACAGGGGCACTGAAATGGTCGGATTTTTCAGCCCTGCCTCCGCAGAAAACCCTGCTTCCAAAAACAGGGGCACAGATGTCGTGGCAATCAATAGGTGATTGTGGCTCCCTGGGATTAGAAATCTGGTTTTACGCTTGCTGTAAGCAAGGATAGGGCTTGGCATTTCTAAAGTCTGGCTTTCAGCTATTATTTTCAGGTAGTTAATTTTTATAAACTGCTAACTTTAGAAAAAAGCAGCTTGCTCTCAGAAGTATGGCAACCCTTGGGAAGTCTGGAGCTCTGAATGTCCTGCCGACCAGGCCTTTAAATTTCCTAGACTTGTTCTATATCTTAATTTCTTCCAGAAATTCCAGTTAAATATTTCTAACCAAGATTCCACTTCCTACACTTAAAAAACATTGCTGGAAGGACATCTCTGTCAGTAGCCATTAACAATTGTTCATTAAGTAGTTACTAGTAAACTGTCTTTATAATCCAACAAAAGCAAACATTCAAACAGTTCAAAGAAAAATCCTAAAGCTATATTTCAAGTATTGTTGAGAATATATTTCACCAGAAAAAAAAAAATTCTTTTCTTAGGTGGTTACATCTTGGGACTCTCTCCTTCCCCTACCCCCAACATCCTGAGAGAATTTGTAACAAGTATTTTGACATAGAGGTGCTTAACATCCTGGACTTCTGGAGTACATATTAGTACCTTTAAGGCTTTTAACTTTTCTATATTTTCAGATAATCAGAAATTGGAAACCAGGATGGAAATAGAAAGGGAGAACTTTGAGCAGCGGGCTTTATAAACATGGGGAATACAAGATTAAAACTCCTTTGTAGCAGTCATTTAAAACTCACAAGTCCTGGATTTTCTATCGACAACAGTATAATTTGCTATACTGTTTATAAAACCCTTGAAGGATTTCTCACTTCATTATTAAAGTGGTTTATGTGAGTTTTACTTTAACATAAAAACACATTTATTTTATACTCAAAAGAACTGTCCACATTTACTTATTTTGGTAACAATTTGTTAGACACTAAACTATTTGCAACCTTAAAAGCAACTACTCTTGTGTATATGTAATGCAAATACATTGTATTTTAAATTTAAATGCTTCATACTCATGAAACTTAATTTTACTGCAACAAAAATTTTTCAACACCAAGAAAATATTAAGCTTCAGGGTTGGTCTTCATGAATATGGCATTCCAACTGTATAATAATATCTACTTCTTTTTCTAAAAGTAGCATATACAGAATTATCACCAGGATTTTTAAATGGTTCAACACAGGAAATTTTCTTACATAAAAGACGAGTAAAACTTTTTTTCAGCTTTATGTGTGGTTTTTATACTTTTCATTATAGTCTTAAAAAGTAAAAGTGTGAATCACAATGCATTTACTAAATTTTTTTCATTGTGATGCATAATATACCTCTTATTTAAAGTACATGCTATAGCATCCAATTAATACAGTTAAAAATTATTCTAGTAAATTATCAAGTTTTAAAATTTTATATATGCTGGTGTTCTAAAAATTTATAAATGAAGCAAGGTTTTAAATTGTGAACAATAACATCAATGCCACTGTCCCTTGGAGAAATCTAAGCCTTGCAGACAATTACATGAAGAAATTTGAGAATTAATACCAAAGTTAAGGCCATCGAATTTTGGCCTGATTAAAACAAATTGAAGTTATGAATACATATGTTATTAGTGCAAAAGTTATTAGTGACTGAGATGACTTAAATTATATATATTTTTATCATTCTAGTATTGTGATGAGAATTTCTGAAGACTAAATCATTTTCTGTGTCTATTCCATAAAGACAAAAAAGGCTTTAAATTATATTGCCATTAATTTTATGTAATTGACATTAACAAAATATTTTATTGTGATGTTAAAATATACAGAAAAGTTAATTTAGGAATGGACATTTTACTTAGTAATTAATATGAGGCTTTTTAAATCTTAGCTGTAGTTTCACTCTTCCTCCCATTCTTAGATAATAAGGGACAGAAATTAAGTAGACCAATGAAATAAATCTTTTTTAATGTAATGAATAATGACCTTTGATAAAATGAGCACTCTACACATAAAGTATTATTCCTGTAATTTTGTAATCATCTTCCAATTACAGCTTCTTGCAAATATTTATCTTACTTTGAATAGAATCTCTGACTTAACAGAATCCCTAGCAGATAATAGCAGTCTTTGGAGGCGTCTGTTGATACACACTGATACACAATATGTATATGTATATGTATGTGCCTATAACCACCCACTCAGACAAGAAGAATGAATATTTGAGAGAGAAAATCATTCTTATCTTTGCTTTCACAATCCAGACTTCCAAATTCAAACATATTTAGAGAAACAGAAGCAACTTTTCAGAGCATTTAAAAAGAAGAAATGAATACATGTGGTACTTCAGTTGCATAAAAAAGAAACTGTTAATAGCGTTTATTTATAAATAACCTACACAAAACTCCATTATACTACCTAATGACAATTAGAGGGAAAAGGAATCAAAGGACTGCCAAATAAATAAAATTTTCCCTCTCAAATTAAGCAACAAATTCATAGATAACAAGGCTTATGCCATGAATTTGAAGGATGTCTCCTTTGTAGCACAAGACAAAGGGAGCATAGAGGAATAAATATTGATTGAACTAATCATCTGATGAATAGAAAAGAGATTTACCAGTGCACCAATATAATAGCTCTGTTAACTAGTTCTTTCATAGCGCATATGCTGCCCTTTCAACCTCTGACCCCATCCATTTCAATTTTTAATGAGGGAAACCACAGGTGTTATAATGGCATTTATAGAGAATCAAGCTAAATATAATAATCATGTGGTTAACTAATGGCATTGGGGAGTGGGTTCTTATGAGAGAAAATATTGTGATCACAGTGTCACAAAATTATTATGTTGAATTGCAAGTCACTTAGAATTTTGGCCTGCTCTATTCACCTTTAAAATAATACATCTATGTGGCCATCAATATTTCAAGTCCTAGATTTGTTGTCTGCATAATAGGTGCAATTTCATTAATGGTTATTGGGGAGTTAAAAATAATATTCAGTATATTTTACCTACAGTGTATAATACCTTGCAGAAGTAAGCATTTAAAACATTTAAAAATAACTTTTAGCAAGTACAGTATTTTATACTAAATGTAACATGCATTTTTCTTGGTTAGTGCTTATTTTGTAACTACTAAAAATAGAATTTACTTTATGATAATCATTACAATATTATCTTAATTTTGTTTCAAAGTTACATTGGGATGTTCTTGGTCTATGCATATTCTTATAAAGGTCAATATAAACATTACCTTTTGCCAAAACACGGGACTAAAAACTTGTTCAAAAACATGTTTTTATGAAAGAACGTATGCAATTGGCTTCAACTTAAGTGTGTTTCCCTTTGCATAGTAAATATTTTATTAACTAGCTGGATATGCTGACTTTATAAATTACCTAACTAAAAAGGGTATTTATTGGTGTCATTTTTTGTGTGTGTGATTAGTTGTCACATCTTGTGGTCCTGGGTCATATTTCTCAAATTCTGTGGATTTACAGACAGAAAAAGAAGGGCAAATAATCCGGTTGATTACTGACTTGTGTTTTTTTGTTACTATCCTGCTTATTACTTTGTATTCATGTCAACCCAATATCCTGGTACATATATGAAAGATCTGGAATATGAAAGATATGGAATGCTTAAAGAAAATTGTTACATAGATTTTATCTCATAGTAAAGCTTTTCTTCCAGTGAATATCGCAACAAGTTGACTTTAAATTATATATTTTTTAATTTTCCATATGACTGTCTGAAGAAGCATCCTTCTTTAAAGAGAGTCACACCACTACCTGCATTTCATTAGGTTTATGTTATAATCATGTGACAAAAATATAGAATTAGAAAGTATAAAAGGTACTCTCTGAATTTGGGCACAAAATTATCCTTTAAAAAAGAAACAACAAAAGCTTTTTTAAAAGGCCTTGGAATATAATCATTACTTGGCATGAAATAAATCAGTATTGCTGGCTGCAAAAAATGAAGAATACTTTTTTTAATCTTCTGGCTAGTTTTTTAATATCATTTTTAAATACAAATTTTTGTCCTTAATTAGGACCAATTAATCTTAATTCACCCCTGTTCTGAAAACTGTCAAACTCATCGATCAACTCATTTTTAAGAGTGCAAATTGTGAAGATATCCACTTCAGTATTAAGACCATCTTCCTAAATGTTTCAGTTTTCAGTTTTAATTTTGAAAGGGACAGACTTGAAGATTTCATCTTCTACAAGCATATATATACTAATAGAAATGCATGTGACTCACATTCATTTATCCGTGATTTATTGAGCATCAACTCAAAGGGAAGCACAAAACTGAGCCCGAAAGATGCCTACGTGGATAAAGTATAGACAACTGTGAGGTTAAATCTATGATAAAGTGAGAGGAGAACAGAATACAGTCGGGACACTATTGAAACACCCAAGTAGCTCTCAAAGGGGAAGTGATATTTGAGATGGGCCTCTGAGGATGAATAGAAGTCTGTCTTTTGGTTAATTTGTTCATCATAAATGAGGTTGTTTCTTGTATTCGTAGTGTTATGTGAAATTTAGTTTATGGAAGTAGAACTGGTCCAAAAAGAACATATCCTAATATAGAATAAGTAGTAGTATTGTTTCCAAGTAAAACTTTTATTACTAAAATAATTTACAAGTGATTATTTAGAAAAGAAAACTCTAAAGTATTTCTTAAATAACAGAAAGAAAATGTACAGAATTAGACAATATCACAGTGAAGAAGAATGTAACTTGCAGAATAAAAAAAATTACAGTGTTCTTATACATTTGTTTTTATAAGAAAAATTCTTGCTTTTGTAAAATAAAGAAATGCCTGGTAGATACTGAGTTTAATTTTCTTTAACTTTTAAGGCATTACCTGGTGGCTCAGAGGGTAAAGTGTCTGCCTGCAATGCGGGAGACTCGGGTTTGATCCCTGGGTTGGGAAGATCCCCTGGAGAAGGAGAAGGCAACCCACTCCAGTACTCTTACTTGGAAAATTCCATGGACGGAGGAGCCTGGTAGGCTACAGTCCATGGGGTCACAAAGAGTCGGACATGACTAAGCAACTTCACTTAAATACCTGGCATTACCTGAAAATAGTGATATCTGCTCCAGAGAGAATCTTAGATTACTAGATATCAGAAAGAATAAAATCCACTGAAGTAATAGGGTATGTCAGCAGTGTGTGAGGGCCATAGTGATAATCTTCAAACTTTTCCATTCCAGAAACTTGGATGTAAGATTGAACTCTGAAAATCAAACTGTAAAATCAACATAATAGTCTTGCTGACTGTTGAGTTATTCTATCCCTTAAGCATATTTCAAGAAGAATTCCTGGACTCCTAGGTAGCAACCGAAATGTGAGTATGAGATGCAACTATTGGCCTTGTCCATCCTAGCACTGTCTATCTATAGGTAAATCGCTGCTGGAGCTGAAAAAAAAAGTATGCACTGCAATTCACAATTAGGCTCTTCGTTTTGAAATGATAATTTGGCATTCCGGTCTTATACATTAGCTCTTGTGAGCTTAGTTAACTTGAATCCTTGTACTAAGGTCTAATCTACTCTGAGACACTAGTGAGATCATGTTTCTGAGCCTACAGAACTGAAAACCTGACTCTGGGCTGGAGAGAGTGCAGAAAAGTAAATGTCACCATTTGAGACTTTCAGGCGGCCAAATCACCACTCTTGGTCATAAACCTCCACATTAGCATAAACCTCATCTTCAAATTTCTACAAGTTCATTCTTGAAAAATAGATACATTTTAAAGTGCTGATTATTAATTGGAATTTATTAGAGTAAGGGATGCTTTTTTGTTGTTGCAGCATACTCTGATAATATAATGGCTATTGTGTTTTATTTATGTCATGGAACTGGAAAAATTCAGGAAGTGGCTCCCCATTTTCTTGAGGATTTTCTGAAAAGGTGAAAGGTTGGAAGAAAGGGCACAGAAACGGCCCCTCTAACTTTTAGGAGTTTTGATTAATCAGTTAGTAAATAAGGCAACTTGTTTTCTGGACGCTGCTCCCCTCACTTATTGTACTTTCTTTGGTGCTTATCTATGCTGTCACATGTTATGTGACAATGGACAAATATGCCACATCATATTATGCCTGGGCCAATGTGCTTTTCTGGGTGGTAAATGTTGATTGGACCTTTGGTGAAGAATGGTTTATATAAATGTTATATGAAATCTGAATCTAGATTTTTTTTTTACTCTGGCTTTAATGGAAATATGCCTAGTACTAGTAAACATTAAGTAACTATTTCAATCTTGCCCTTAAAAAGATTCTTTAAATTAAGATAGTCTTGTTATATAGAATCAGAATGTGTTCTTGTTCGTAACTGATTCTGAGGATATGAAATTCCAACAGTAGTATTATTTTTATTTGCCTGAATAGTGTAATGAAAATAATAAAAACTAGTTATTTATCAAAGCATATTTAAAATATGTTTAATTTCACCTGTACAAGGAATAGATGGCAAAAGTGCTTCATACAGATTCCATAATACTGGATTAGCATAAAAGCCCATGTTCCAAGTTGCCCAAGTAAAAGTTTCATTATAGAGCTTGAGACAGAATGAACACTCGAGTCACAGTTTACCACCCAGTGGCTGCTGGCTGCTAGATTGTAGAATCAAAGAGTAACACATAAGTTTAAAGAACTTAGGCATGTTCAGTTTCTAATGAATAATTGGCTACCATTATCATTGTCAGGTCAAATAAAATTATTACACACGGTATTTCCTATTAACTTGTACATGAATTGTGCCTGGCACATAGCAAAGGAATTAGACTTTTTTTTTTTTTTTTAAGAAGAAACCTTGTTCCAAATTTCCATAGTTGTTGAATATGAGCAAATGCCACACAGTCTGGTTGAACAGAGGAACATTTGTTCTGGAAAAACACATTAAGGTGCAGTGCTTCTTGACAATAATTTAAAAAAATATTTTGGATAAATTTATATAGAAATTTTTAGGATCCTAACCTATTCAGTTTGCTCTAAAATTAAATTTAAAACAAACAGCCCACCAATGTTCTGTTTTTTTTATTTTAAATGCTGACTACTTTTAAAAGGCAATTCTAAGCACTTTTCACCCTTGCATGTGTATTTTCATTCCTGTCATTAAAAACAAGCAAACTAAAAAGCTAAGTACTAAAGGAACAGGGTTTTTGGAGTATCTTTCTGAAGACCGTTCAGAAATACCAATAATAAAGAATGCTAATGAGGTAACATTAATACCTTTTCAACTGTGTTTTGATTTTATTTTGTTTTATTTACTAATATCACTAAAAGTCAGTCTGGCTGCCACTCATGTCAGAATAAATTAAAATTTATTGTATCAGTTTTAGAAGATATTCTTTTTTGCATTTAAATAAATTAATTCTGATTTTTTTCCACTGAAATTTCATTAATGATTTCTGAAAAATTATCTAACATGGTTGACATGAATGGTAATCTAGAGTCAGAAAAGGACTTTCTTTTATCATAATACAATGACCAAAAAGTAAAAGAAAGTATGTGACAAAGTTGTAGTTGACACTCTCTATAGCGGGTCAAATTTAAATGTGATTCAACAAATCCCAATTATTGAGTACTTACAATGTATAACAACCCATGACTTCTAAGATAACAGTCTCAGACACAACAAAAGTGGTTTTCTTTTAAAATTCCTAAAGAATTCCTTCAATAGTCTTTTGAATTTCTCAAATGTCCAGTGTTGACTATACCTCTTTTTTGTATATATGAAAATATATGACTTGTCCATAATTATTTGTTAAGAGAAGTTGAGACCAGAATTTGACTTCAATCAAGGGCTTTTGACTCTGAGTCCAGTTCTGTTTTCATTAGTCCATGCTTTCTCTTCTAGGCTGTGCTGTGCTATTTTCTACCATCCCTGCATCCACAGCAGACATCACTAATCAATCACAGCATTAATACTTGCTAAGTCCAGATGCAACCTGTACTACCATTTGACCAGTATTGGCCCTCAAAATAAAACTTGTACCAGATCTCTCATGAGTATTTTGGCCATATAAATAATACATAATAGTGTAGTAAAACTATATATTTCATCCAATCACAAGATCCTCTTGGGTAAACCATAGTTCTCCACAGGTTTCACTCCTAAAATAATGATAGTGACATTTACCAATCTCAGGAAAAATTAAGTATTATGGAAACAGGCTTTTCTGGTGTCTCCGCGGTAAAGAACCCACCTGCCAATGTAGGAGATGCAGGTTTGATCCCTGGATGCGGAAAATCCCCTGAAGAAGGAATGGCCACCCACTCCAGCATTCCTGCCTGGGAAATCCCACGGACAGAGGAGTCTGACGGGCTAGAGTCCACGGGGTCGCAAAAGAATCAGAGAGGACTTAGTGACTAAACAACAACAATAATTATGGAAACATCAACAGATTCGAAATAGAAACTGTCTAGTAAAAATAATAACAAAGTCAAATTACATATAGTAGATTTTGTGAATATAACTTCCCTCAAAGATTCTAAAATTTAATTTCATTAATTTAAATATGTCTCATTTGACAGAGATTTCTAATTTTTAGTGAAATCACATGTTTATAGATTTTCCTCCACTAAGATCCTAACCTAGCTGCATCTACTTTAAGAAAAACAATTTTATGGGAAGTAGCTATAAATCCTGTTGATGTCAAAATACGAAATTCCTCTTCAGTAATCAACATGCGTTCACCTAATAGTTTATAATGCAAATTCATTAATTTGTCCCTCAGCTTGTCAATTCTCTCCTCTGGTTTTTATGTTTCTTAAGAGGAGGGTTATCTGTCTTTTTTTTGGCCATAAGCATTTCAAGTAAAGGAATGGGTTGAAGTGTTGAGCATACCACCACTTACCTGAGTTTAATTAATTTTGATTGATTGATTGACTGGGATTGAAAGTTTCATCAGTATACCATTTATATCAAGGGCTTGTTATCATCCTATCCAACTCTCTATTTTGCACAAGCATAAAATATTTTCTTAAGGAAAAAAATCTTGACAACATTAAGAGGTTGCCATGTCTAATTGTGTCCAGCAATATAAAGAAAAAACCAATTAAATTTGACATTAATTCTGAATAAATGCAGAGCTCTGCTCATCTTTAACAATAAGGCAATTTAATGTGTTTTGCATTTTGGCTGAAGCATAATATTCCTTACATCAAGCTATCATTTATATGATTGATTTTTTATGCTTTCACATTAAGTTCATTCACATTTTTTAAAAGCATATTTATTAGTGCACTGTTATTGATTTTTCAGGCCTCTTTCGTGTGAACTGTGCTGTGCAAACATAGCTTGAAACACCAACCCTACCCTGTCATTTATTCTCCAGGACTTGAATTGATCTTATTATATAATGGTCCTGACTTCCACAGCTCGACCACATTGGACCACAGATACTATTAGAAAGAAGATGGACTGCATGTGAATCCGTGCTATGTGGTCTTCATCTTACATTTAGTGTCTAGTATGTTTAATAATATCACACTGGGAAAAATGTAGGTTTATCTGATGATTCTCTTTGTTTTACCTCATATAAAAATACCTTCTGTGCTTACTCTGTCTTTTAGAAACAGTGGAATAGTTCTTCATACTCATTAATTCTGTCAGTCCTGGCACTGTAGCTGAACTTAAGGAAAATTCTGAAAACATTAAAAAAAGGGATTTCATAAACCTGAAGGAGCTGACAGAGGCAGTCTCATTGCTTTACAAATGTAATCGTAGGTAAAATGTATAATGCTCTGTTGCCTGTGTTTAATGCTCTATAGTTCTCAGCGAGAGTCTGTGGGCACCGTCTACAGAATGCACACAGCCTCCTGTGAGATATCCAGGACAGGACTGAATAGGAAGGTGCCCTGGGTAGCTAAGCCAAAGGAAACCCAAAGCGATAAATGAAGTACCTTTTTTAACCGTTTAAAAATGCAGTTTCAACACCTTAAAAAAGTCCCCCAAATGTAAACAACTGTTTTATTAAAAGAAGAAATAAAAATGGTTTAATAAACAATTAGAAAGAAAAAGCTCAACTTCACTTATTAACTAATTAAAACAATATTAGTGGCATCTTCACCTGTCAAATTGTGGAGGGTGTGATGAATTGGATATAAACGCCGACTACATACTCTGTAGTTGGTGTTTATATTCATATTGGCTCAGTACAATCTTTGAACCTAAGCTCTTAAAAATGATCATACTCTTGGGCCCAGTAATTCATTACCTGGGAATCTCTCCAAAGGAAGTAAAGTGTCAAAAGAATTTGTTCCTCAAGTCTTATACCTAAAGATTTGTTATAGCCTCATTATGATATTTTCAACCATATAGGGAAGCTTTGCTGTAATGCTCTTTATAGCACACTTTCATTCAGTACGTACTTACTATTACACTAATATGTAGTCACTGTGATTAGCCTGTAGAAAGAAATGGCAACTCACTCCAGTATTCTTGCCTGGAAAATCTCATGGGCAGAGGAGCCATGGGGTAACAAAGAGTCAGACACAACTCAGCGATTGAGTACAGCTGCCATGTAGCTAATACACTTCACTAGTATTAAATGTTTATATGTATTGAACAATATGTTTTAGGTTCTAGAGAGAAAATGGTGAGCAAGGAAGACATCATCCCTGACTTCACTAAACCTGAAAATAAATAAAAAGTGAAAATGCAAAACTGTATATATTACATGATCCAAACTATATAAAATGCACAAAAAAGACATTGAAGCAAACATAAAAAATATTAAAAGTTACTTTGTGATATTAAGGTATCAGGTAATTATTTTCCTTTTTTTTTTTTTCTGTACTTTCAAAATTTTCCACACATTCTCTGTAGGTTAGTCTGTAGATAAGTGTCACAGTGAATGTGCAATTACTCTGGCATAATAATAAGGCTATCATTTGTCTATGATTCACTGTATTTTAGCTCATCCATTTGCCTGAGGTCAGCTCATATGATAATAGGGTTAAGGTTGAAAGTTTAATAGCTCACTACAAAAATTAACTTATTTAATATTTGTACAACTATTCACTCATTCATCACCAAGCATTTATTAAGGATCTATTATGCATCAAGCACTCTCCTAAGTGTCAAAAATACACAAGTGACTAGAATTCAGTCCCATCCTCTGAAGATCCTTAGAGTCTAGTCTTTTTGAAAGTCACACGCTATAATTTACAGTAAGTACTGGAAATAATAATAATAATATACAGCTAAAAAACTTTCTCCATCATTGGAAATTAAGGATCTTGCCTTATTAAATGCTTATAAAGAGTTGGTTAACATTGCTTTTTTTTTTTCTCTGAAGGCTATTATTAATGTGAGAAATTAATAATAAGGCTATTATTAATGTGAGAGGCTCCTCTGTCCATGGGATTCTCCAGGCAAGAATACTGGAGCAGGTTGCCATGCCCTGCTGTAGGGGATCTTCCCAACCTAGGGATCGAACCCAGGTCTCCCACATTGCAGGCAGATTCTTTACTCTATAAGGCACTAGGGAAGCCCAGTGTAAGGAATACATTACTTCAAATGTTGAGGGAAAGATCAGGATACTCATATTGAAAAATTAATCAACTTGCCTTCATTTTTTGTTCATTAAGCTAGTCCATATTTATCTCCTGACAACACTTGGGGGGACTTTGTAATCCGTAGGGATGTTAAAGAGCACTGACCCATATATTCAAGTCTCAAAATATAAGAGCTAGAGGATGAAATGATACCTTCTGTTGGGGCTGTGGGAAGATTTTTAAATATTCCTATGCTCTGAGATAGATGAATCTCCATTTGCCCTTAGGACTGTTGTGAACTCGTTGGTACTTAGTAGGACAGAATTCAAGTATGATGTGCCCTGCTAAGGAGTCTTCTTTCCTGTGTACTTAATCCCCTGGGGCAGTGGTTCAAAACAGGTGGGAATTTTGCCCCCAGAAGATACTTAGCAATGTCAGGAGCCATTTTTGGTTATCACAATTGAAGAGGTGCTGCTGGAATCCAGTATGTGAATGTCAGGAATGCAGCTAAACATTCTACAGTGTACTGGACAGTCCCCCCAGACAAAGAATTATTCTCCCCAAAATATCTATATCCCTAAGATTGAGAATGGAGAAGGAAATGGCAACCCACTCCAGTGTTCTTGCCTGGAGAATCCCAGGGGCGGGGGAGCCTGGTGGGCTGCCGTCTATGGGGTCAAACAGAGTTGGCCACAACTGAAGTGACTTAGCAGCAGCAACAGTGAGATGACTGTGAAAGTGGAGGAGCAAAAGAGGAGCCAACTTTCTCAGAGAATATGTTGGAAAACTGAGGGTGTGTAAAGTGATTCCATTTAGAAAACCTTTATATGTTTCTCAATCTTGCTGCTGCTGTTGCTGCTAAGTCGTTTCAGTCGTGTCCAACTCTGTGCGACCCCATAGATGGCAGCCCACCAGGCTCCCCCGCCCCTGGGATTGTCCAGGCAAGAACACTGGAGTGGGTTGCCATTTCCTTCTCCAATGCAAGAAAGTGAAAAGTGAAAGTGAAGTCATTCAGTCATGTCAGACTCTTAGTGACCTCATGGACTGCAGCCTACCAGGCTCCTCCATCCATGGGAGTTTCCAGGCAAGAGTACTGGAGAGGGGTGCCACTGCCTTCCCCAAGTAATCTCACTTCCATTCCACAAAAGACAAATTTTATTATGTGCATGGTTCCCAAAATGAAAAACTTGCATTTCACTGCAACAAAAGGACAATTTGAAAGTTTGATTTGGATGCTGAGAAAGTGAATAATTCTAATGAAAGGGAAAAATGTGCTTTTACAAGTCAGGTAGTTTCTATTTCTTTGCTTTCAACAAAATTGAAGGAAGACAACCAAATTGTCAGTTATAGATCATGAAGGTAGTTTTTGATGATAGAATGCTATTTTGAGGCATATATTTCAGAAAAAGAAATGGTTAAACTGCTTTAGCAACATTAGTCCCACTTCCACCTACATATTTATTTGAATATATTTTTAACACTTTTACATTTCTAAAAACAAAAATAAGAATAGAAGTAATGCTAAACCCTGTTACATTCTAGTAGTAAATAGTAGACAAGCATAGATACCAGAATTCACTGGAAGGGAAAAAAAGCCCCATCTGGCTTATTAAGAGATGAATTTCCCTTAAATATTTAATCTCATGTTTAGCAAATACAAAATTAGTAATATAATTGTATAATTTTTGTTGATTGTGACTTAGCAATAATGATAATAATAATTCAATCCAGAAGGAAAGTTAAAACTCAGAACTTGTACTCATAGGGGCAAATTTTTTTAATTTAAATATATAATATATTTGTTGTTGCAGAGAAATATTACCAGATAATTAATAAAAGACTTTCAAATATAAAAATTTTGACATTAAAATAAAATTCTATGGGGTAGTGAAATGGAAGTGTGAATTTAAGGAGAAATAATATATACTGAAAATTTTCTGTTAAGACCTTGTTTATGATTTTCTTTTCAAATGTGTGATATAGATATCAAAACATTTTGAGATTTAGATTCCATTAATATATTTAAAGAGAAATTATCAGTTTTACTTTAAAATGTAAAATCTAAGATGCCTCAGGGCTTCCCTCACAGCTCAATTGGTAAAGAATCTACCTGCAATGCAGGAGACCCCGGTTTGATTCCTGGGTTGGGAAGATCTGCTGGAGAAGGGATAGGCTACCCACTCCAGTATTCTTGGGCTTCCCTTATGACTCAGCTGGTAAAGAATCCATCTGCAATGCAGGAGACCTGGGTTTGATCCCTGGGTTGGGAAGATCCCATGGAGAAGGGAAAGGATACCCACTCCAGTATTCTGGCCTGGAGAATTCCACGGACTATAGTCCATGGGGTCACAAAGAGCTGGACACAACCAAACGACTTTCACTATCACTTTTCAAGATGCCTCAGAAATTAATCCCTTGCAGAAATATAGTATGTACTATATAGTCTGCTTTTAGAATAGTTCTAGGATAAAGGGAAATGCTCCAGGTCCCAAGATTCTTAGTCTATGGTGTCTGCTCTGCTTTTTTCAGGTTCATATTAACTTGGTATCATAACTGCTTTAGTTCAGTTCAGTGGCTAAGTCATATCCGACTCTTTGCAACCCCATGGACTGCAGCACGTCAAGCTTCCCTGTCCATCACCAACACCCAGAGCTTGCTCAAACTCATGTCCATCGAGTCAGTGATGTCATCCAACCATTTCATCCTCTGTCGTCCCCTTTTCCTCCTGCCTTCAATCTTCCCTAGCATCAGGGTCTTTTCCAAGAGTCAGTTCTTCACATTGGGTGGCCAAATTATTGGAGCTTCAGCTTCAGCATCAGTCCTTCCAATGAATATTCAGGAAGGACTGATTTCCTTTAGGATGGACTGATTGGATCTCCCTGCAGTCCAAGGAACTCTCAATTGTCTTCTCCAACACCACAGTTCAAAAGCAGCAATTCTTCAGCACTCAGCTTTCTTTATAGTCCAACTCTCATATCCATACATGACTACTAGAAAAACCATAGCTTTGAGTAGACTACATAGGCTTGGACTGGGGCACCTCAGGCACCCTCCCTCCCAACACTGACTCAGGGCTTGGAGCTTCAGCAACACTCCTTGGACAGAAGACCTAGGGTTGAGAGGTGAGTGTTGGGGTAGTCACGGCTGGGATCCCAGGACCCTCCTGGGGTAAAGGGTGACTTGGGGGGTCAGGGCGTCCAGCTGTAGGAATAGTCAGCTTTGTTGTGCATCACCAGCTGGTCATCCACAAAGTAGAAGCCATCTGACTGTGTCTATGTCTCATACGGGTAAGGGATCATCTCGTTGATCAGCTCCTTAGAGAGAGTCGGGAAGTCGTAGATGTGCTCACAAGTGTTCTTGCTGCCGCCAGACCTTTGTCGACAAAGTAATGTCTCTGCTTTTTAATCTGCTGTTTAGGTTGGTCATAGCTTTTCTTCGAAGGAGCAAGTGTCTTTTAATTTCATGGCTGCAGTCACTATTTGCAGTGATTTTGGAGCCCCCCAAAAATAAAGTAACTTCATAACTGCTTAGGAATTTCATTAGATGGAGTACCTAAGTGACAACTGTTTCAGACTCTAAGAAGAACCAAGAATGATAATCTGTTCCCCATTAACTTTTCTTAGATAATTGGGCACAACCGTATGTGAGAGGCTTTGAACTATAACCAGCTATTTTTAAATTTCACCCAAGGTTTTAAAGTGCTAATTTTCTGTAGAAGTTCTGGATGACCACTGACCTCAAAACCAGCAGCCATGAGATAGAAACAATATCCTACTCAAGAAAGAGGTACCTCAGTACATTCTACTAGACCAGGGGTCCAAAAACTATAGTATATATCTTAGACTGTATGGCCCATACAGTAACTAAAAGTTGCAACTGTTTAGCTTTGATGTTGAAGCACAGAAGCAGCCATAGTTAATATATAACTAGATTATCATGGCTGTCTTCCAATAAAACTTTATTTATAAGAACAGGTGGTGGGCTAGATTTTGGTGGAGAGTGGTTTGCTAACCCTAGCTCTGGACTGTGAAGTCCCTGGCAATAGGAGTCATGTCTTGAACAGTGTTCCCATCACCTAGCACAAAATCTGACATCTAGTAAATGTTGAATAAATGAATGAAAGTATTCAAGCCTTTAGGGAATAATAGTCTATTAAGAATATGAGGAAATTCAGTGTAGTACCAGGCAACTTGGCCACATTTTAATAGAATGAGCCTGTAGTACATTATTTACACTCATCCCCATATTGAATCATCAATTAATAGTTAAGTGGAACTCCTTATATATTTATTTTCTCTGTATTTTATCCCCTTGGGGTCAAAAATCTTTGAATCCCCATCTCCAGACTCAATACCTTATCCATGCAGGTAATTGAAACTTCAAATTAGTTATGGATGAGGAAAGGTAACTCAAGAAATGACCAATTAACCCACAAACAAATATTTTGCACATTTAGTATACTCTGAGCATTTTGTCATTGTGGGAGGCAATCCAATGAAGAAAATGTATTTATTAAAAAAATAAGTACCATATGGCATTTATCATGGGTTATGTTCATGTCTAATTTCTAACAAATATTGATTCAGTTAATCCTCACAGCAACCTTATAATAAAATAGTGTTTATTATTTGGCTCCTTTGATTTGTGAGGAAACTGAAGTACAGAAAGGATAAGTACTCACCCAAGTCACACATCTAAAAAAAACAGCAAAATTAGGATTCAGATCCAAGTGGGCTGCCTCTGGAGCCTGTGTTCTTAACCATTGCAAAATATTCTTTTCTTGAGAAGTGAACTCCTGAGGTTTAAAAAGGATAAGTGTGAATCATTAGCTGAGAATACAGTGCAGTATGGCATTGCCAAAGGACCCCGGTCACAGGTGAAAGCTAGATGAGTCAGAAGTGATAAGGTCAATGTTACAGTGATTAAGACGAACTTTATGAGAAGTCACTTGAACAAAATCTTCAAATTGTGCAAAGTTTTATTATCAAGGAATCACAAGAAGCTTTTCTGGTGGAAGGACAGAATAAACAATAGCAGAATCAGTTCGGTTCAGTTCAGTTCAGTTGCTCAGTCGTGTCCGACTCTTTGCGACCTCATGAATCGCAGCACGCCGGGCCTCCATGTCCATCACCAACTCCCGGAGTTCACTCAGACTCACGTCCATCAAGTCAGTGATGCCATCCAGCCTTCTCATCCTCTGTCGTCCCCTTCTCCTCCTGCCCCCAATCCCTCCCAGCATCAGAGTCTTCTTCAATGAGTCAACTCTTCGCATGAGGTGGCCAAAGTACTGGAGTTTCAGCTTTAGCATCATTCCTTCCTAAGAAATCCCAGGGCTGATTCTAATAGTAAGGCACAAATTTTGTGTGTATACCACCCCAAATGAAACTGTGTAAGAGAAGAAACTAGCATCTACTCCACTCTTACTATGTGTCAGATACTGCCTTAGGTCCTTGACCTCATAGGGGGCAATTTACATTCCCAGGCATTAAAGTGGACAATCAGGTTCCAATCCAGCCTCTACTAATTACTGTGTGGCCTTGGGGAAGTTACTTAACTTCTCTGAGCCTCAAATTTTTGTAAAATGAACATAAATACCTGCATGGGTTTATTGTAAGGATTGAATTACATAAGTTAACATTATATAGTACTTAGTGTAGTGACTTGGTATTTAATCCTCATTGAGTGCTTTATTGTTATTCTTGATTTTTTTTTAATTGTCACAAAATAGTGACATGATGTTATCTCTATTTTGCAAACAAGAAAGCTGAGGCTCAGAGAATCTCAGACCAACATCTATAGTAGGTATATAATTTCCAAGTATAGCAGGGTTCCCAGAGAGTTTTCATTAGGAAGTAGAGATTTGGTTAGATAGGAAAGAATTGAGAGATGTTAAGATATCAAATGAAGTTTTGCTGTACTGAGTTGACAGTGTTGAGGATCCAGTGTTTAAACATTTGAAAAATCAAAATCTACAACTAGTTTTTATTTCAAATGTATCTTTTGATGATTTAGAGGTCACTGGACAAAAAACAAAGATGTCTGGAGACTTGGTCTGCCATATGCCAGTGTTATCAGGCCTAGGTAACGTCTCTGTTATCTCCCTAAAATCTCCCTCATAGTAAGTGTCCTCACTCTCACCTGACAGGTCGTAATATACCCAGTGAATGTGATTTCAAGACATTGGCTAAGCACAGCATTGCATCCAATTTCAGAGAAGAAACACAAAGATTGTTATTATATTTTGATTATTTCTCCTTATATTTATTTATATTTGTTTAGCATGATCTCATTGAAAAACTTATAGACACAACAATTACCAGACATAAATTGCAACGTTTCCCTGCATACCATCTCACTGAATATTATTATACCTATGGTGTTTTTTTCATAGTCATGAACGGGTGATCTGTTCTTGGGGAGTCGGTAATGAAGGAGCTCACCACTTTTTAAATGGCAGCAGTACAATATTCTGTTACATTTAGCACACAACCTTTAAGATCTCAGCAAGTATCTAAAATGTTTGGCTCTTTTTTCTTCTTCCCAGTAAAAATTATGCTTTTTGTTAGGAAAAAAACTTCTCAAAAATACATCTGAATCTGTTTTTAAATATAAACCTACAAAATGCATATACAACTAAAAAAAAAAAAACCCTCAAATTCTCCATTATTTCCTTTTAAAACAAATGAATGCTTGTACTCATCATTTTGTTTTTGAGATTCCCAATAGGGAAGTCATAATTTCAGTGGTATTTCTGCCATAATGAAAGGTACTGACATCAAGAGATCTAAACTGAAACTTATGTAACTTGGACTCTACTTGTCCCAACATCTTAAGATCTAATTAAATACAAAGTGAGTCAGTTGGCAAAAGTACAGTGTTATGGTACAGATATTAGCACCTTGTTAGCAGTCCAAAACCTGCTTTCTCAGGCAGAACTTATTTCTAAATACAAAGGTGTATATATATATATAGATATATACCTTTATATATCTATATATATGCTGTAATGTTTGAAAGGCATTTAACGAGCTTATATTTGAATCCAAAAAAATATATTTTCTTTCTGGACATTTTAATTGCAAAAAATAAAAAGCTAGTCTAGTACTCATAAGAACAATGGGCAGTTTCCAAAGCATTATTTTAAGATAAGTGATTATTTAAAGTGGGCTGGTACACGGGGATGACCCAGAGAGATGTTGTGGGGAGGGGGGTGGGAGGGGGGTTCATGTTTGGGAATGCATGTACACCCGTGGTGGATTCATGTCAATGTATGGCAAAACCAATACAGAATTGTAAAGTAAAATAAAAAATAAATTAATTAATTAAAAAAAATAAAGGACATGGGGAAACAATACGAAAAAAAATAAATAAAGTGTGTTATAAGGACCATGTTCCCCTGGCATTTATCTATATTTTTTTCATCATCATCATAGCTAATACTTTTTATCATTTACTATGTGCCAAGCACTTTCCTTATGAAAGCACTTTATACTAACTATCTCAGTTACTCATCAGAGTAAATCCTTGAAATTAGCAGTATTAGGTTGGCCAAAAAACTGAATGAACTTTTTGGCCAACCCAATATTTTTTAATCTTCATTTCACAGATGAAGAAAATGGAGGATGGACAGATTAAGTAACAAAGTCACCCAGTTAGCACCTGGAAGAGTGGGATTTGAATCCAGGTTTTAACAGATATGCTCTTCCTCTTCCTTCACTCACTTATGGCCGGCAGGATACTGCAAGCTGATTTCCTTCTCTTGGTCTGTTGTGTCTGCCTCAGAGACCCTCCCTAGGCAGCATGACCTTCACAGGCCGCCTGACCCTAGCCAACTCAAAGCTAGGTGAATGGTCTGGAGAAATGATCTGGTTCATCTTCCTTTTACATCTTCCTCAGCACCATTCACAGAACATCAGGAATGAGAGCATGATCACTCAAAATCACTTGAAAACATCTTTCTCCTATAAACATACATCTTAAAAGTGGCCACCAATCACCATATACTGCACCTGGTCATTAAACAACTCCTCTTAACTTGAGGATGTGTGGTTCACACCCACGTGCAAGCAGTATCCAACACAGTGACAATTTGCTGTCTCACAGAAGACAGTCCATCTTCTGGGGGTTCAGTGCAAAGAGTTCTAGAACTTATCCAGGAGGCATTTTGCTGCTCCTGACTCTGCACCCTTGAGAGTCATCTCTTGAGCCCCTCCAGCTTTCAAAGTCCATGGGCATATGCCTGTAAGGATAATACTTTGTTACATTGTTACCACTGTTGGTTCTCAGTTGTTTTATTCATGGAGGGATCAGGGGCTTTTATAGATTAAGTAACCTTCCCCAAACCAAAGAATTATGAGGTATACATACAGGGATTCCACTTCAGGTTGGTGGAGTTCCAAAATCCTGAACTGAGATTTTCTTTGTGATTCTAAAATCCAATAAATCTGTCTCCTATCACAGGCCTGGGCTCCATCCAATTAGAGCTAGAGTGAATTTTTACATAGTCCTATATCTTACACTGTACCAAAAATACAATGGCCATTAGAACTATAGTAAGAGTCACAAATCTCAAAAGAAGAGTTTGATTGGTCTTGAAGTCTATTATAATGCATTATTAATATCACTGAAAAATTTAGCTTCAGGAACATTGCATGCATGTGTCATGCATTCAGTCATGTCTGACTCTGTGACCCAGGGACTGTGGCTTGCCAGACTCCTCTGGTCACGGGATTTCCCAGGCAAGAATACTGGAGCGGGTTGCCATTTCCTCCTCCAGGGGATCTTCCTAGGATCAAACCCACATCTGTATCTCCTGCGTTGGCAGGTAGATTCTTTACCCCCGCACCACTTGGGAAGCCCCAATAACATTGATACCCTGGTAGATGAGTTGACCTAAAGGAAATAAGTCCGGAATTTTCACTGGAAGGACTGATGCTGAAGCTGAAACTCCAATACTTTGGCCACCTAATGTGAAGAACTGACTCATTAGAAAAGACCCTGATGCTGGGAAAGACTGAAGGCAAGAGGAGAAGGAGACAACAGAGGATGAGATGATTGGATGACATCACCGACTCTATGGACATGAGTTTGAGCAAGCTTTGGGTGCTGGTGATGGACAGGGAAGCCTAGCATGCTGCAGTCCATGGGGTCGCAAAGAGTCAGACATGACTGAGTGACTGAACTGAACTGCACTGAACTCCTTTCCTAGGTGTAGGTGTTCATAGGGATTTAAGGAAAGACCTCAGGGGCCTGAAAACTTGAAAGATCCCTCCATCCCCTCTAGAAGGAGCTGAGATGGGATGAGCACAGAACAGTTGTGCTGATTTAAGATAAATACTTTACCTACTGCACAGTTTTGCTGAAGGCTAGCTGGTGTGTGTGTGTGTGTGTGTGTGTGTATGCACTCGGGAAGTATTTGGAGAAGTCTGGGTAGGTAACTTGTGTGGGAGACAGGGGAATTCAGTGAAGGGAGATACTTCAGCCTTCCCTTCAAGTACATCTCCCTTCTGAGTACATTTACTTCCATCACAATGGACTAGAAGAGATCCTTGCTTAGTCGTGCAGAACCCTTGAGACCTAATTTAGCTTTTATAGGAAATTCAAAAAGAGAGACAGCACAAGAGCAAGAGAACAGAACAAAGATATGAGTTTGTACAGGGAATATTGATACTTCTGGACTGCCTCTGTAACTCTTTTAAAAGAAATTTTCTAAGTAAATGCTGACTTAGGTTTTCTGTTAGCAGAAGGCCTGAGTGCCTCCCATGGAACAATGTGCAGCCCGAATCGTCTTTACAATTCCCGACAGTCCGTCGTCTCGGAAGCTCGGGTTCATTGGTTTCAATGCTGTGAAGGTCAGCAAACATTTTGGAAAAATAAATTTTCCCTTTTAATTTTTTAAATGTGTCCTCACAAGGATGCCCAGAAATAGGAAAGTTACATAAATGCAAATTAAAAACATGCCTGACAAGCTGTGCCTGTTGGTCCCGTTGATCTTTTTTTTTATTCATGTTTCCCAGCAATTCCCAAAATCATCGCCACATCTTTGTTAACTAAATATCAATTAAAATGACTCTGAGATACAGGTACAATAACACTTTATTTATTATCCTTTTTCAACAGCAAGAGACCTACTTTTTATTAACTGCTACACATAGCACTTGGAGAGTTAGAAAGAGGGAGAGAGAAAAAAAAGCCTGCCCTTAAGGATTTCACAGAAGATGAAGAAAGATATTTTTTTCCAGTGCTGCAAAAAAAAAAAAAACAAAAAAAACTCAACTGTTTAACCAGGCAATCATTGGGAGGATCAGACCAGAACCTAGACATTGTTATTCCTCCTCATCCTTTGCAGCCACAAAGTCTAATAAATTGTCATTCACAGGCAATTTTGCCACAAAAACATAAGTTGTTAGTGCAAAGAGCCCAAATTACTTTGTGGATGGCTGTAGCAATGTAGCAGTGGAAAGCAGAGAGATTTTAAAAATAAAAAGAAAAAAAAGATAAACATTGAGTTTTGAAACTAAGAGTCTTTCTGCCCTACTCATTTCCTGAGTCTACTGGGATTTTTCTCCTTCCTCTCTGAGTCTCAAGTTTTCTCACCTGCTTTATGGGAGACTGATACCTACTTCATTGGATTAGAAACAGGAATAAAATGAGACAATAAATATCAAATCTAGCAGGTACATAATTAGTAGCATTATCTGATAGATAGCAATCATATGCAGTATTTACACTTCAAAAAGTTGGCCTTAAGTAGATACTTTTCATGTATGTGTCACACATATTTCAAAGGGCTGCCTTGCTTTTATGCCTACTAGTACCTCTCTGGGCTTCCCTGATAGCTCATTTGGTAAAGAATCCACCTGCAATGCAGGAGACAGTGGTTTAATTCCTGGGTCGGGAAGATCCTCTGGAGAAGGAATAGGCTCCTCACTCCAGTATTCTTGGGCTTCACTTGTGGCTCAGCTGGTAAAGAATCTGCCTGTAATACAGGAGACCTGGGTTCAATCCCTGGGTTGGGAAGATACCTTGGAGAAAGGAAATGCTACCCACTCTGTATTTTGGCCTGGAGAATTCCATGGACTGTATTAGTCCATGGGGTTACAAAGACTTGGATAAGAACCTCTCTGTTCTGTTGACCTTGCATCTTGTTTGATGACAAGCTATAAAGAGTGATCATTAACCCTAGAGTCTTTCACATCCTTTGGCCTATTTACTCTCTATAGCTCCACATCATTTAGGCTAGTTGTACATGAATACAAAATACACGGTAAAATTCCGTGATTTAACAGCTTAATTAATCAGGCCGAGGTGTTAAATGGAAGCAATATCTTTATCTGACTAATGAATATTTAGTGTATTGGGCAACTGGATGTTAAGTGGCATTTCCTACCAGCTAGAAAAATACATCAACATAACTTCCCAGCTTCTAAACTCTGCCATTAACAAAAACTTGATTATACCACTGCATTAATCACCGAGCTTGAGCTGCAACTCCTGTTTTTTATTCTTGGAAGATGATTTATTCAAAATAATGTTTCATTTAGGGGTCTAATCATAAACTTAAAATGATTCAGATGGTGAAGTCCAGCTGTAACAACAACAGCATTATCCAGAAAACTAACCACATGTATATTGAATCCCTTGAAAGTTTTCCATAACAGATCTAGGGATGATAAATCATGCAGACGCATTCTATAATTAACTAAAGTGTTCCTTTTCCTTTACCATAATCCAAAAGGATTAGTCCATGGCCTTTTGTTGGATAAATCAGGGGGTCGTAGTTTACTCTGTTGTGCAAAATTAAATTCAGATTTTAAAATTTAATCCAAAGAATTGCCAAACGTACACAACAGTGAGCCTTTTCACAAACTTTAAAAGAAATCTTCACAGCAAATAACAGTTTCACTAGTGGACAATATCTATATAGTAAATAGCACAGGTATCAGTAACCTACTTTAGAACTTTTTCATAGGAATCTCCCAAAACCTCATGATTTTGTCATCCAGTTACTGAGTCAGTAACATGAGTAAGCCAAGAGAGCCAGGTTTCTACATTTTATCCCTAATCTTGGATTGTCCCAAGGCTGATTTTTCACCATTTTATCCCTATTGAAAATATAGTACCCGAGACAAATGTTGAATAAATGAGCTAGGAAATGGAACCATGCGTCATTTCCCTATCTGTAATCATTTTAAAGTACAGTTAGTATACTGTACTGGTGTTTTTCTTTCTGGCTTACTTCACTCTGTATAATCGGCTCCAGTTTTGGGAACTCATGTACACCTGTGGTGGATTCATGTCAATGTATGGCAAAACCAATACAGTATTGTAAAGTAAAAAAATAAAAATTAAAAAAAATATAATAAATTACATTCTGTCAATAAAATAAAATTAATAATAAAAAAAGTACAGTTAACCTCCTGTGGATGGTTTACTATGAAATTACCAAGATTGTAAAGTGACATAGCTGCAATGCTACAATTTTTCATAAATGTGCTCCTTTATATTACCTCCTATATCTCCCAATTCATGCTCCTGGCTACAGCAGACCTTGGTTCTGTTCCTGTCTGGCTTCTGTTTTCTGTTGTCACACCACTGATACATTTAATATAAAATCATTGAGCAGTCACTTCAGACCATGTTGCAACAAAGCAGAAGATGGGTGGATGGATGAGTGGATGGATGGACAGATAACTTTCTTTTTAGAGAACATTTATAGTTGCTGAATTTTAGCAGCTAGCCTTCACTTTTACATTTTTAGCTCTCTAAAAAAATGGATCATCTTTCAAGAATTGTGTTGTGCTGAACTTATTGACTTCCACTGAGCATGCTGATTTCAATTGAGCCCATTACTTAATACATCGTTAATATAATAATTGAGATCAAGTATTTTTAGATCCAAAGTAAGTGATATCAAAATTTTACAAGCATTAAAAAACAGAACTTGGAATTCAGGTTCGCTCTAGGAAATACTGACCAAAATAATTCTGTGCAGTATTTTATTGCATTATTTTCTGATTTATCTGTACATAGGTCAAATAAAGGCTAAGAAATTTAGCTTACATTATTAACCCAAGTGCTGATCACAAGCTGGTAATATAGCAGTGGGTGGATGTTTGCTTCAATAAAGATAAAGCCTAATTCTTTGATTTTGCTAAGATAAATCATTTAATGCAATGCATTGTCTGTGACTTGCTTCCCTAGAGGATGGTGCTGATATTCAGGTCTTTAAACTGGTTGCCAAAAAGAGAAACAGCATCAATCAGAATCTGTGTGGGTTATTCTTCACAAGGAACAACCTGTAAGCTGAAGTCATTGTTTGGTTTTTCACTGTACTCAGATAATAAATGAAAGAATGGAAGGAAAATGTTTTGATGAATAGGGGCGTCACAGAAAATCACTATTAACCTAAAAAGGAGGGGGATGTAAAATTCATGTGAGTGCCTCTTTTCAGGCTTTCGGCTCTATCTCTAATCCTTATTAACCTAACACACCATGCTGACTTATAGGGTAGAGTCAACGCCGTGGAGTTTAGGTGTTTAACAAGCAGTAACCATTTGACAGCTTTTTCTTGAGGTTTGACTCAAGTTGTTAGCTTTGATTCTCTCAAATTTTCTTCTCTATAATCACCTTCTGATTTTCTGAACTCTTATATTTTCTCTTTACATTCTCTTCTAAATTTATATCTATTTGCTTCCTGTCATTTCTTAGTTTTTTCATCTCACAGCTTTCCACTTGAGGTTAATACTTTTCTCTCTTTTGTCATGGTCCTTTCTGTTTTTTCTACATCTGCCTTTGGCAAAAGTTTATCAGAAGTACTATTGAACTAAGGGAGAGACAATCTCAGTATCTCCATCTTGTACTCTGGTAAACGGGGTCAGATGCAAAGCATAAATAGGTATTTACAGGCCGTCGATCTTGTTTAAGAGAATGTCTCATATCTGTGTTGCTTTATATATACAAACATTTCACAAATAGAAAACTCTAGCCAGAGCACTCAAAAAAAAATCTTCAGCCATATTGTTAGTGCCCTGTTATGAAAAGTTAAAACGAAAAATCACCTGTGATGTTTTCCAAGATAAGTTTTTCAACTGTACTCATTCTAGGAGACTATTAAACCAAACACATTTTAAACTTAATTCTTTTAAAACAATAAGTAACCTTTTGTTTCCTGTTGAATCTTCCATCTACAGTCAGCATTAGTGTGGCCAGATAATTTAGATGTGTTGATTATACAACTGAAGCTATTTGGGTTTATCAGTTCAATTCAGTCACTCAGTCGTGTGCGACTCTGCAACCCCATGGACTGCAGCACTCCAGGCCTCCCTGTCCATCACCAACTCCCAGAGTCTACTCAAACTCATGTTCATTGAGTCCGTGATGCCATCCAGCTACATCATCCTCTGTCGTCCCCTGCTCCAGCCTTCAATCTTCCCCAGCATCAGGGTCTTTTCAAATGAGTCAGTTCTTCACATCAGGTGGCCAAAGTATTGGAGTTTCAGCTTCAACATCAGTCCTTCCAATGAATATTCAGGACTGATTTCCTTTAGGATGGACTGGTTGGATCTCCTTGCAGCCCAAGGGACTCTCAAGAATCTTCTCCAACACCACACTTCAAAAGCATCAATTCTTTGGTGCTCAGCTTTCTTTACAATCCAAATCTCACATCCATACATGACCACTGGAAAAACCATAGCTTTGACTAGACGGACTTTTGTTAGCAAAGTAATGTCTCTGCTTTTTAATATGCTGTCAGGTTGGTCATAATTTTTCTTCCAAGGAACAATTGTCTTTTAATTTCATGGCTGAAGTCACCATCTGCAGTGATTTTGGAGCACAAAAAAATAAAGTCTCTCATTGTTTCCATTGTTTCCCCATCTATTTCCCATGAAGTGATGGAGCCGATGTGCCATGATCTTAGTTATCTGAAAGCTGAGTTTTAAGCCAACTTTTTCACTCTCCTCTTTTACTCTCATCAAGAGGCTCTTCAGTTCTTCACTTTCTGCCATAAGGGTGGTGTCATCTGCATATCTGAGGTTATTGGTATTTCTCCCGGCAATCTTGATTCCAGCTTGTGCTTCATCCAGACCAGCGTTTCTCATGATGTACTCTGCATAGAAATTAAATAAGCAGGATGGCAATATACAACCTTGACATACTCCTTTCCCTATTTGGAAGCAGTCTGTTGTTTCATGTCCAGTTATAACTGTTGCTTTGCAATTGTGCAGTAGTTTGAGCATTCTTTGGCATTGCCTTTGTTGGGGGTTGGAATGAAAGTGGACCTTTTCCAGTTTTTGGTTTGATGCTCTATCTTTAATTCTTGAGCTAAGAAAAACTCTTGAGAATAACTCAGTGGTACTGTACACCAAGGTTTCAAATTGACAGCATGGAAATTATTGTCATGACCTCATTCACTGGGTTGACTCCATATTTTTTGGCAAATATTACATGTCAAGACCTGTGTTACATTCTGAAGGAGAAAGAGGAATAAAGTAAAGGTCATATTATATGCAGAGAGTCAGAGATACAGCCAATCAGTAATTACAGTGCAGTGTGCATGCCACAGTGAGGTTTTATACAAAGGGCTAGGAGGTCATAGGAAAAGAGACTTAATCTACCTTGGGTCTGGGAAAGCCTGAAGAAAGGTGGGATTCATTCTGAGAGAGACAGAATTAAGATTCAACCCAAGCAAAAGTGATGTCCAAAAAGGGACTCATTAACTAGATGTGATGGAGAACAAAACTGGGGAAATAACTTGCTATAAATAATTGATACCGCAACTATATCATTATTATCTCTCAGATACCAAATCTCAAGAGATCTTGAAGGAAATTTAAATGTGTTGATTTCTGCTGAAAAATTAATTAATTTTGTTTTTTGCTGACCTTTTCATTTCCTTCCCATAAGATGAGCTGGTGATTTAAATACATGCATGAAAAGGTTCAACTAATTTATAGGAGAAGATAATGTTTAAATATTTATTCTATTGTTTGCTCAAACAACTTCTGTGGTCTCATCTCTATTTGCATAATGTATAAACATCTTTTAAACTGCTATTGATTCTTCCCTTGTCTGGTAATCAAAACTTAGATCAACCATCATAGCTCAAATATGTAAGGCCAAATTCAAAACACTATAATATTTGCCTTGATCTTATGTTCAAACAATAAAAAAGAAAAAATAGTCTTATATATCAGACTGCAAAAGATCACATTCAGAACCTAATGATCTCTCAAAATTTTTTTTTTCAGAAAATATATCTTTGGTTCTAATTACGTATTATAAGGGAGACTTTTAGAAAGAGAAATGATTAACTTTTACCTTGGATTTGCTATAGTGCTATACTAAGGGTATACAGGGTATTCAAAAACTACTCACTAAGTTATATTAAAGGAGGCTTCCCTGGTGGCTCAGAGGTTAAAGCCTCTGCCTGCAATGTGGGAGACCTGGGTTCTATCCCTGGGTCGGGAAGATCCCCTGGAGAAGGAAATGGCAACTCACTCCAGTATTCTTGCCTGGAGAATCCCATGGACGGAGGAGCCTGGCAGGCTACAGTCCACGGGGTGGCAAAGAGTTGGACATGACTGAGCGACTTCACTTTCACTTTCAAGTTATATTTAATTTCACTTGAAGCTGAGTGTACTTCATGATCTACATTCCAAATGTTGGCAAATAAATACAAAAGATAAACTCCTGATTTTCAGAAAACAAGCATTGTTTCAGTTTTGTCCACTGAGTGGAGAAAGAAGAGTGTACTTATGTGCCATAATCCCTGCTGTGACTGATTAAATCCTTTGTAAGTAAAATGTAGAAGTTATTAAGAGTTGAAGGGTATATTGATTTTTCATTACTAGCTAAAAGCTTGCATGCCATATGAAAGGAATTCTAACATCAAGGCAGGGAGAAGTTGTGTTTCTAAGATCCTTTTTAGAAATCAGTAGGAAACCAAACAGTTGTATAGCCTAGTTTAAATCCAGGCAATAGGATGATGGAATTTTATTTTTCTTCTTTCTTAGAGAAAGCTAGAAAAATTGAGTTTCTTAGAAAAAGCAATTTATTTTTATAATTTGTCAAATAATCTTTAGTTTTCCATCTTGCATTTCACATATTATTAAACCAGCCAGGAATTTCTTTCTAGGTCCCTCTTAAAAGGGAAAGAAGTTACCACACCCACACATTAGAATGTTCACTCAACACAGCAAGTGAGCCGGTAGGTGAGAACTCTAATTTCAGTTCACATGTTTCCATGGGAAGATAAACAAATCGAAGAATACTTGTTTCCAATTTTTATAATAAACATAAAGTTCTACTGGTTTTATTTTCCATCCCCATTCTGGCAGCACCCTGATGAGTGTTCCCCTTTGCTTCCTGAAATCACACAGCTAAATTAAAATCTCTTACTAATAGTATCCCAGGTGATACCAACACAGACCCAGGGCTGAGACACATTGAGAAAATAACTGCAAACCAGTTGTAGTTGATCCATAAATTTTCAACATAAAGGAAAATAATTTGCAAAAGTGAGAAAATATAAGATGTGGTACAGTGACATTGAGAAAACGTAGAGTTTGCTCCTATCTAATTTACAAATCACACCTACTCATTTTCACAATAAGAAAATCAAAATCGACCATCAAAGACTTGCCTGATTTGGACTTAGTCCAGTTGTGGGCAGCTCCTGGCTTGCATCAAAACTATCAGGGAATTTATTCAAACTGCAAATTACTAAATCAGAATCTAACTGAGGGGCTCAATAAATTAACCATCCACTTTTAACAATGACCCCAAATCTTTCTACACTATGACTTGTAACTCATTACTCTTGTTAAGTCACACACTTTCCCCTTAGGAAAGTAAAAACTTACTGCATTTAATTTTGCAGCTCAAGCAACAAAAAAGAAAAAGCCTAAAGATTTTTTCAGACTCAGTTGGACAGTCTGTCATGGTAATCCTTGCAGGGAGCTCCAGTTTCTTATGCGTGGGGCATCTGCTTTCTCACCTCTGCAGACCAAAGCTGCCACCTTTCCATGGGTCCATTTTCTTCCAATATTCCTTTCTCTGAATTTCTCGTGACTTTTTCATACAACTGAGAGTTTACATTTTAGACATCCAATACACGTGTCTTGTCTACTATCAAAAAGTAAAGTTTGTGCCAGAAATTTGGAAAAGGTATATTTCCTTAGATGTGCAGTGAGTTGGCAGCCGTGATCTGTGGTCCTACTGCCATGATTTCTGTTTCTTTAAAATTATGTAATTATAATCAGTTTCAGAATATACATCAGCTATTATTAAAAAAAGAGACAGAGCAAAAATGGGAGATTCATGGTTGATCAGAAAAAAATGCAGACAAATATATGTATTTCAGAATATATATTTTACATGAAATATATAAGTATATATAAATTTATATAAATATATCACATATTTAATATATTTCAGAAATTTGTGCTTTAAAACCCCCAAATCAATCAGGACAGTAAAGAACAGCAACATGTACCAACCAATTCCCACACCAAGACAGTAAAGATTAAATGTTAGAGAGAAGACATTCTGTGACACTCTGGTAGAAACAGGGCTGCTGAGTTGAAGTTCTTAGAAAGCAAATTTCCACTCATAGTAAGGAATAATGGTCTAAGAGAGTTGTGTTGGGCTATGTCGTTGACATGCTCAAGCAGAGCTTGGAATGGCTGACTTTCCAGGCCGTTTACAAACGTAAGCCTCACTGAGTGGAAGACTGGGTTTGCAAATCTAAAGTCCATTTCAGTGCTTATATTCTTGAAAAAAAAGAAAGTGTCAGTAGCTCAGTCATGTTCCACTTTTTGCAACCCCATGGACTGCATCCAGGCTCCTCTGCCCATGGAATTCTCCAGGCAAGAATACTGGAGTGGGTTTGCCATTTCCTTCTCCAGGGGATCTTCCCAACCTAGGGATCGTACCCTGGTCTCGCGCATGACAGGCAGATTCTTTACCATCTGAGCCACAACGGAAGCCTGCTTATATTCTATGTTGACATATTTACAGCTGTTCAAAAAAGAAAATTTGGAAAAGACATAATTAATTAAAGCTGGCCATTAAAACTCAGGAGAATTTGGACCTAGAAATCATAAGTAGCCAACCATTATTTGTTACTAGTAATGCAATGTGAAAGGACTATGAGTATTATTCAAATTTTAAATTAGAAATTTATTCTTAGACATTTTTCAGATAGAAGGCAAGGAGAAACTTTAATTACATTACACTGCTATGAAAAACAAGATACTAAATTATGAACAGTTATAAAACTCATTTATTCCATAAGTATTTACTTGGCACCTATTATGTGCTAGTCATTGTTCCAAGATCTGGCAATACAGCAGTGAACAAAAGAGGCCAAAAATCCCTGCACTAACAAAATCTACATTCCAGGAGAGAGAGACAAGACAATTGTTAAAAAAATAAAATCTATAGTATTTGTGATAGTAGTAATTTCTACAAAGGAAAACAAAGCCAAGAAGAGAGAGAGAGGTGTTAACATAAGAAATTGCAGATAATCACTATTTTTCTGTTTATATAATGAAAGTATGGGCTTCCCATGTGGCTCTAGTGGTAAAGAACCCACCTGCCAACGTAGGAGACTAAGAGACATAGCCACGTTTATTATTGCTAAGAATGATTTTAGAAGTCACAAATTTGGTCATTTATTTCAACCCCCCTGACTCTGCAGAAGAGAAAACAGAGCCCACAGACGCTCCAGTTTTGTCTAAGATTTCCAAGGCCTGAGTTCAAGTCTATTCCTACTAATGCACAATGTATCCTATGCATTTTTTACAAGTTTAGAAATTGTCCTTCAAATCCATTTTGTCACTGCAAATGAGGCCAGACTTTGACTAAGAATATTTTCACTCTTCCAAAATATTTCTCTGTGTGTATATCTCCCGAGCAGCATGTTTATAGGGTAGCCAGTCAACTTCATGCACTTGAAGATAGATGGCTGCTAACACCATGTTGCAAGCGATGACGTAATTTCACATGGTTTCCAAATGGAGTTTCAGAGCTACTCTTCCAAGACTGAGATCTATGTAGACTATCAACAGATGACCATAAATATACTTTGCTATCATATATTTTTAAACTATCTATCTGCTTTTAAAAGACACTCCAAATCTGTCACTTCCTTTTCCCTAAATTTCAGTGACATAAAACAAGAGACCATTTTTCTGTGGAGGCAAGGACCCAAGAGACCTTGAAGGAAAGGGTAAGCAGGAAATTACCCTGCTTTGAGTAAAACCGTAATCTACATAGAGTGGGCTCTGTCCTTATCGTCCAAGTGTTGAAAACACTTTTAAAGTGCAGTTATTATAGAAGTGACTGTGAAAATACTCTTCTCCTAGTGCAGCTGCTCCCTTGTATTTGCTTTACTGAAAAAAGAGAAATGTTTATTATGGTTAGTAATGCAGGCCCCAGGCATCAATGTATCAAGTGTCTCCTAATCTCACCTCACTTGCTCAGAAGTGTGTCTGGTGGTGGGGTAGGTGCAGCCCTAGATGTTTCAACCCAGGATTTAATGTGCCCGGCCCATGTCTTGTTACTCTTTCTACCTCTAAATCATGAACAAATGACAGCAAGACAGTGATAGGCTGTGGATACACTGAAATCATTTTTACACTCTACGGGTACAACTGGGCTTTCAATACCTTTTAGGGACAAGCTGAAGATGATTTCTTGTGAATATAGTATGTTCTTCTTATGCAGTATTTCTAAAATTATTTTCTTCTTCATAGGTAATGTCATACCAGCACTGATCTAACAACTAGCAGGTACTAGTTCTGTTTGCTTTGTTTTAGGTTTTGTTACACTGGTGAGAATAGTAACATTTATTGTGTGCCTGCGCTAATCCAGGCAGTAGGCTAAGAGATTTACATTTGTTATCTCATTTCATCCTCCCAACTGTCAGATGATGTGGATACTGTTATTGCTGCCATGTTTTAGGTGAGTCTATGAGACTAAGAGAGGTCAAATGACATTCCCAAGGTTACCTATTTAGTGAGTGTGGGAGCTGGAATTTCAGATGAGACCAGCAGGATTCAAATTCATGAAGCTTCTTCCATCAAAATGCTGACTGAACGCTCTTTAGGTGACCACTTTTTCCAGAGGAATTGCCATGTTTTCTACCCATAGAGATGGTTAAGGAATGGAGGAACCATTTTTGCAAGTATCAAGTATTTCATAATTAACAAAGATTTATTTATGCTGCCAGAGAATTTGTATGCATGTACTTTTAGATAATATTTCTTTTCTTCATAATAGGAAGAAATACTGTAACAAGAATTTCTGGAGATGATTTTTTTTTCTCATTGGAAAAATGAGGGGAAAAGGAAAAAAGGGTAGTCTGTAGTGGCAAGAGGGCTGAATAGAAGAATAAAGAAGATAGAGAAGATAAGGAACCAATATGCTGAGAATGGCTAACGCAAAGCTGGAAAAATATAACACTAAGGTCCCATTTAACAATTTAGTGGTTAACCATAAAGAAATGAAAACCTCTCCCTTGTCTCTGCTCCTTGTAGAATTATAGCGTATTTCTCCAAGATTTAAATACTTGAAAGTTGAGCCATTCTTTACCTCAACTTTACCTCAACTTCTCATCTTTAAAATGGGTATAATAATAGTAGCTGGCTCAAGCCTACTGTGAAAATTAAAATCGTAAATGCATTTAAAAGAACTAATGCAAAGTATTTTTAAGTGGTTTGAGTTGTGCCTAGCATATAGTAAGCACTCAGTGTTGGATCCTGTAAGTTTTATTATTGCATTTCAGTATGTAACACAGCATGATACCTAAAGAAATGAAAGCTAACTCTCTAGTTTCTATTTTAAATATGAGGATTTCTTATCAAACTGGTATAATATTAATTTAGTAACACTTAAGAGCTGTATCAAATGAAAGTGTATGAGACTCCTGGCAAGCCTAGCCAACAGTTTAGTGTAAATATTCTCTCACCCCAAACTTATAGGCACTCAATATTTCTACTGAAAACTGAGCTTCCCTTTCTGTTTCTGCAAGTCTCTGAGACAAATCCAGATTCCAACCCAAGTGTGTTGAAGGTCAGACACATCTTCCTAATATAAGTAAAATCTTATTGCCTATTTGGTTTTGATGGTTAGAGAAGAAAATATGATTCTATTTCCTCCCTCTGAGAGTTGAAGTGTATTTACAGTTGACTCCATCTTTCCTTTGGGTGTAGCAAAATCAAAATTGTCATGCCTGAAACACCCTCCATTTGAAGCCAAATTAAGCCCCGGCAATTAAAGTGAACCCCATATCATTAAATGTAATACCCACCAAGTTGTGGATGCTATGGTGAAATCTCACGGTGTTCGGCAAGTGAAATTGGCCACATGGCCTCCTGAAGGGGAAATTTGTTCTTTCTTGTCATGTAGATCCAGGGACATTTGGATCACACAGAATAGATGTTGTCAAACCATGCTATTTATGCTAGTAATCAAAGGGCACTCATCAACCAGTCAAACGGAAACACCTGATGGCTTGTGGCCTGAAATCATTCATTTTCCTTTATCTCACTCTTCCTGGTAGTAAGACATTAAGGATCTGGCCTCAAGGCGACTCGATTTCTAATATGGACTAATTGTTTATTTCTCAGTGAATACTTGAGACGTTTTTAAATGACATCTTCCTTCTCATCATCCCCATTCAATGTGGTTCTTATCCCAGAAATCTATTTATAACTCTTCCTTGTCTTTGTTGTTTCATAAATTACTAGAACTATTATATTATTAATCTCAACATTTGTCCTGCAACCTAAAATAGTGCTCCCCTAAAGATACTATTCATCTCATGAAGAGAATCCCAGTACACTGGGATCTCAAAGTGTACACAAAGGAACACTTTGCTGGGCAGGAAGTTTATTTCGAAACAGATTTATCAGTCATTGTGAGTGAGCTCACACTTTGTTGTAGGTGTAAACTGACAACCTAAACACTGGAATTTCACTGATTACTGTATCAAAGTGACAACAACTGATCAAAGTTAAATGCTAGTTTCAAGCTTTCTGCTTTTTCCCACACAGCCATAACCCCAAAGCTGCCAGCTCCAATACCTGCTAGATTCGACCTTCAGACTAGGCCATAGACCCAGCCAGATCAAAAGTGCCCCCAAAGCTCTCAGCTGTCTATGTATTACATCCAAACATAAAGATCTGAAAGTCCTGGGGAAGCTGAACGTCTCCCCCTGAGTGAATGGCGTCCCTATTTCAGAAATACCAAGCGTGAACTTATGCCATTTTATCCCCCCTATAAAATGCAGTTCTGTAATGAGATCAGTTTAGAGGACTCAGACATCTTAGGGTGAGACATCTGAGTTTCAGATATGTATAACCACTGCATAATTGCCTATTGAAATAGAATGATAATTATGTTTTATTGTTATTTGGCTTCTTAAATACACAAAAGAAAAAACAGGCCCTACATTTTTTATGGAATCTTCTTTTGAAAGAGAAAACAGATATACTTTTCTCTCTACACTCTTCCTCACTAAAATTCAAGTGTAAACATTTTAAGCCTTGCACAGGAACTTTTTATAAAGATTGCTAAGTCTTCTTGCAGATGGTATGCAGGTTTATGTGGAGGGGGTGATGAACTCCTAGTTTTGAAATTCACCGTGTTAAAATTATTGCCATTTAAAGTCATGTCTTGAAAGTTTTTCACTGGAATTAATGTTATATGATGTCTGAAGCCCATGAGAAACCTTCAGCATGCCTTTTCATCTAAGCTGACACACTGTCACACTGAATAAAAATAAAAGAACATGTATAATGCTGCAGAATTGTTTGCAATCAGAAATTTTCTTTCAAACTTCCTATCCTTGATCAGCTATCCATGACATCTACAGTCAATATTAGTTTCTAAGAATCAAAACCTGAATATTTCTGTAATTCTTTCCTGTGTTTTTTTGCACATAAGGGAAGTGACCAAATGTAAATGCAGTCTTATTCCAACTACAGTCACTTTAGCTAGAAATGTATATCTGCGAAGATCACTCAAAATCTGATTTTTCACCCTAACCCTTTTTTCCCTTTTATTTCCCCAGTGATCAGGTCTGATATTTACTCCAAAGCATCGCTCTGAACTTAGGTTTTATATTCTCTCCCCAGTCTCATTCACTCCTCTTGGTCTTTACTCCTCAAAAAGTCTAATTAACTCATTACTATTAATTAAAAGGAAGAGTGCAATGCTATACTGTACTATTCTAGGACTGTTGGAGGGTTGTTTTCATGACTTGGTTTCCCAGGTACACATCATACTCTTTGAGAGTAAAATTCTTGATTTCAAGATACACAGTGTCCTTCAGAGAATCAACAATGAACTTTATGTATGTTCAGGAAACCCTCCAGAAACATAGATAGCATGATAACAAACTCCATAAATACAAATGGCAGCTGGTGTGGTGAATCTTACCAAGATTTTGTTGTCTTTAGTTTATGGTTTGGGCTCACTTTTTAATAATTTGGCCTAATTTTAAAAGCAGAAAACTGCAAAAATCCAGGTGTCCAGTTTCTGTTTTAAAAATCAGGAGCAGGACTTCCCTGGTCATCCAGTGGTTAAGACTTGGCCTTCCAGTGCACAGGGTGCAAATTCAATCCCTAGTTGGGGAGCTAACATCCTACATGCCTCACAGCCCATAACACAGAAGCAATTTTGTAACAAATTCAATAAAGTCTTTAAAATTCATCCACAATCAAAAAATCTTTAAAAAAACAAATAGTAACTAAAGAGGCCCACAGGGTGGCCACTGGAACCAAGGAGTGACTTCCCTCCCTAGATGGATTTGCACTCTCTATTCTCAAGGGGGTCACTATGCTTTCTTCACTTATTACACTAGTTACCTGGCCATTTGAGTTTGCTACTTCTGCTCTGCACAAATGTTGTTCAAAGTCTTTCTAATTCACCTTCTAGAATTATCTCACAAGTGCAATTTCTCCATGAGGGGCAAAATGATAGATGCTTTCCACTGATAGGATCTAGCTGGTATCAAAATGTTCCTGTGGTTTTCCTCACATTTATGCAAAATTTTGTGGGACTTTTCTTTACAGTTCTACAGGAGTCCTCATTCAGCTGCTCACACTCTGGGAAAATGATGAGATCTGCACTTTTGAAATGTTCTGCAAAATGTCCTGAAAAATTACTAACAGTGGCAGTGACAACATCTCTACCTGGAAGAGTGCTAATGGCAATAAGATGGTAGCAGCATACTTTCAGCATCTCTGTTTTCATCACAAGGCCGTTCTCCAAGGGTTAACAAACACTGAGGCTTAGTATTTTGTTGTGTTTATTTTTTAAAATCTACCCCCTAACTTTAAAAAGATTCATTTAATCTGGATGGGCCTATCAACCTTATTTAAAATGGTTGCAAGATTGAATGTCCTTTGGGAAGGTAATGGCATCAGCCCTTACAAGTTTGGCTGTTATTATATCCATGAGCTACAGTGGTTACGATTCTTTAATTAGGAGAAACTTGGAGAAATGTTTAAAAAAATTTTTAATGTGGGTGTTGCTGCCAAAATTTCAGACTTTTAAGAATTCTGATTTTTGTTTTCTTACTGAAAAAATGAGAAGTTAATAACATTCATGAAAAAAAAATGTTGCCCAGTGCATTTGGCCAAGGGCCCATTAAAGATGGACCCTTTTACACACTGACTCGTTGATTTGTCTTGTAGTGGCAAGAACAATCCACCCAAAAAGTGAGTGGCCTCTGTGGCACCCAGATTACTGATCTGTTGACAAAATTATTCGTTTTTTCTCTGGATGTTCTCCAACAGACTGAATTTCAATGGGACTATCCTGATGAAGTCCCTCCTTCTTTTTCCTAAGTATTCCTTTCCTGTGTTCTCTGTTTTCTTCCCATTGTTAAAATGGCCATGTTCCTAAAGGGATAAAGAATAAGCAATGTGCCTTTGAGCACTCTCTTTAGGGAGTGAAGAGCATTCTGAGAAAGAAGTTTCCTTTAGATTTGGAATGCTGAATAGAGGTTGATTGTCAAAGGGCACCAGTTAAATATGATTGAGAATGGCTTGATATTATTTCTTTGATCTTATTTCTTTTTCCTCCCTTTAATCCACATGAATAGTAATGAACACAGCTGAGTGAATGAACACAAAGGCAGAAAAGCTACAGTGCGCATTTTATATGCTCCGATCTAATGAGCACATTGTCTTTAACATCCTTAATGAGTTTTGCAAAATCTGTAATATTTTCATAGAACACTATTGCAGCTTGTTTAAGGGTCATTTGACCATATTTTGCCCCTGGCACCAGAGTGCTGGCTTAATTTTTAATTACAAATGCTAATTCTAATTAGCAGGCCTGGAAAAAGTCAGAATGAGTTCTGTGTGACCCTGTCCACCCAGATGCTAACTTGAACCCCAAAGCCACAATATCTGAACTCTCCCCAGGGTGCCTGAGAAAAGATGCTGACATAGCTCCTGTATCCGCCAGGGTGGATACAGAGTCAGTGATTTTGATGTAATGATGACAATAATGTTTTTGCTCTGCAGTTACTGTACCCCAAGTGGCTATGTCAGGACATCATTTCTTCTTTTTCTGTTTCCTCAACCACAAAACCGGGCTCACAATTGGCTTTGGCAGCTGCCGAGCTACCCTAATATAGCAGCAGACGAATCCAGGCAAAGAACAGATCTATCACCGTATCTGACTGATCTTTCTGCTTATGCACAGTGACAAATTCTCACCTCTCCATATAGATCAGCAGGCTCTGTAACCAGTCAGTCACGCATAAGTTGTGACAGCGCGTCACAAGATTGGCAATTTGGAGCCCTGGAGAACAAGGTGAAACATGCAGTTATTTTACATGAAAACTGCCGTCTTTCCCAGAGCAACATAGGAGTGTGTGCACGGGTGTGTGCATCTTACAAAAAGAGACGCGTTGTTCTATTCACTTTATTAAAATACGGAGAGAGAGGAGATGAAAAAACCCAATCTTTGTGCCACAGGAGCAGGATTCACATTGTCCATTGGCTGATGACTACCCAGATTTCTTTTCCCACCTGCTTCTAAGTTACTCAGAGAGGCTAAATCAAGGGAACCTCTGGCTAATGAGGATCTGTGTTCATGTCTCTGAGATTCCAGTGCTGTGGTTAGGATGGGAGATGAAAAAGTCTAGGGATAAAATTTCCAGTCTTCACCCTCCTATTTCCAGTGAAATGTGCTCTCCGGAGGTTTCTGTTTACCCTCATGAAATCAAAATCTCCTGCTTTTAGCTCTCCACTAACAAACTTTGAAAAGTGATTTTGATATTTACATGGATTTTAGAGAAACTCCCTTTGTTGTTTCATAGTAAGCATAGTTCACAAAATAAAATGCCTGGCTGCTTCAGAAATGTTTCAAGGGATGAGGTGGAAATCATTTTCATGAGCTATCCAAATTCGGAAGGCACTAACTTGCTAATGAAAGAAATCTATTAGTAATGTGCATATGTTGGAATTTATAGATTAGATGTGTATGAATTAAATGTATTTTAACATTAATCATTTAGAAGCCACTAAATCTAGAAACAAATGACTTGAAAAATAAATACTGTAGGATTTTAGGATTGTTTTTGATTATCTCAAAAGGAAGCAAAAAATCTGATACCTTAGAAATAAATTTATTGCAAAGTTTCATAAAATATAACAAATTTATCTTGTTACATAAGTACTAAATTTACTTTCAGTAAGAGAAGACAAGACTTTATTCAGGTTTGTTCTGGTTTACATGGTTAACCCTTTGTTAACTGCTTTGTTTTTAGGTTTAGAAAAAGAGGGAGTCATAGTGTGCTTTAAGGGAACTAAGATACTACATTGAAATTGAGTAGAAATTCAGTATTTGATAATGATGATGATGAAGAAGGAGAAGGAAAGTAAGAGGAATAGAAAAGGGAAATTAAATGAACTCTGGCATATTTCTGTAGGATAATATACAGAGAGAACACTACGTTAGCATACCAGTTCTTTGAGTTCACCTAAGTTCTTGGTAATACACAAACTGAAATCCTTCATCTCTTTCAGGGATGTTAAAATACAAATGTTCAAATATTTGGTCAATTAAGATTATAAACAACTCAAAATCTCCTTTGCTGTCCCTTTCTGTAGCAAATCCAATTGACTATAGTATTTCGATCCAATTGCTCACTCTGATGGTCCTGCAGTAGTAATAAGACCATTTCAGTAACTTCAAGATTCCAAAAATGGATTGTGTAGCTGGAGTCATTTATTAAATTGTTCCCATAAGATGAAAAAGGAAAAAATTCTTAAGATGTAAAAACTACAAAGGGGAAATATCAGCTGACTAACTAGCCCAAGGTCACCTGGTGAGACAGTGATAAAGACAGCAGTTTAATATCTGCCATTCAAAAAGCTTTTAACTTGCATAGAAAAAGCAGGAATTTTTAAGCTTTCCTAAAATGTGTGAACATCTCTGTGACCCACATAAGGAAGAATTCTCTGTTATATTGATATTGAACTTCTTTCCTTTGCACATGCGGTTCACTTATTTGAATTGATTCCCAGAAGCATTTGGAAATATATATAAGGCAGGTGAAAGACCCATTTTACAAATAAGGAAACTGAGCTCCAGGAGGTTAAATGACAAGTTCCAGAACCAATTAAGAGCAGAACTGAAAGAATTCTCCTAATCTATTGTCTTCTAGAACACCACCATAACTCCTTCATCGTTACCCCTTTCCTGTGCTTCCTGACACAAAAATCTGTTTTTGCTTAGAGGATATGGAGAATAGAGACTGTACATGCTCTTACTTGTTTAATAAACAGAGGTGAATGAAGCATTCATGTGTTAAGCCTCTGAAAGCAAAGACATTTTTCTGCAAGTGACTTCCTAGTTTTTAAAGGATTTTTCCCCCTTAGCTTTAGTCTCCTCAAAAGAAAGTCCCCATAGAGTCTCCTGAAACTTGAAAAGGCTAATTTGTTTTCCTCCAAATAAAACCCTCCACTCTGGTTAAAAATACGAAATCTTTAAGCAGGTGTTTATTTTCTTAAAAACAAGAATGACATTTTAACTTTATTCATTCTTCTTCAAAAGTAAGCATTTTATTCATTAGTTCAAAATGAAACATTTTCAAAGACCTTCATTGCTGACTAGTTTCATGCCATTTGAAGTCTTAAATGTCATTTGATAAGTTTTAGCAGCATAGACACAGAATAAAAAGATTTTTGTTAACTGGTGCAACATGGAATATTCTTATTCTCAAGAACACTTGGATAATTTTAATTAGTGAAAAGCAATATTAACACTAGAGAAATTAACCAGCATTTGTCCACTGTTCACCTTCTCAATTAAAAAATTAAAGATGAACAAAAGAAAACAAAGTAGGGAAAACAATTTCAAGAGGCCATTTATTTGGTACAAGCTATTGTGAAAATGCTTCCTCTGTTAGCGGGTGCTTCAGCAATATTATTATAAATACTGTGTACTTCAATTGCTATTTTAGTTATTTATTAATAATTATTAATTATTCAATTAGCATGCAAATAAAATAGGACTTTGGAGGGCATTTATAAATGTATGCATGTGTTTTTTATGTGTAATATACTGAATAAAATAAATTTGAGTAGCTTACAATAAAAGACAAAGATGCAAACAATATATAAATAAAGTTAAAAGGAAAAGTTAAACAGTGAAAGGGAAGTAATCCAGTTGTGATTAAGAATATGGACTTTGGAGTCAGATAAAACAGTGCTTGAATCCCAGCTTGACTGATGACCTTGGACAATCTATTCAACCCTGATTCCCAACTCCTTCATCAGTAAGACAGAGATAATAATGACCATTTAAGCAAACATAATGGTGACTGCTATTGTTTTTATTCCTGAAATGTCTTTACCAATAGACTCTATTGCACACAAAAAGAAAATTCTGAGCTATGCTCTCCTCCCTTACTCAGGATTATATAGAAATATAAAAATAAATACTGAACTAAAGTTATTTTTCTTGTGAGATTAGAAAGATCCAGTCATATTGTAGAACAAATTCTGTAGAATGGTATCCAGGAATACATTCCATATGTTGTCAATATTTATGAAAGTAAACAATCGATTAAGAGCTCAGCAGAAAATTTTAAGCAAATGTCAGAGATAACCACATACATTTATTCTAGTTTTGCATTAAATTTCATATAGAGGTTACTGGTTTCTCTTTGTAACACCCCTCGAAAGGCAATGTCTTTAGAGAAACTAATTTCATAATACCATGGAAATGAATGCACTGCATTGCAAGATTGGTTATGATTTGGATGAGAATAAAAGAAATAGAAAACAATGTGAAAAAAAAAACTTCTCGTTCTGAATGTATATATTTATATAGAGAGATTAAACTGGGACTTTCTATGATGACATCAATAAATATTTAGTGAAAGGGGGCCACTGTTTCTAAGTGTGTTGAGCTATAGCATCAAAAAGTAAGTCAAAGTTCTTGTCTTCACGAAGCATTTTATTCATTAATTCAGTAACGGAGACAGACCATGAACAAATAAACATAGCAACAAAAATGACGCAAATGGCAATTATTGATAAATGCCAGGAACTAAAATAAAGCAGGGTAAAGGAAGAAAGTATGGCAGGAAACCAGGGGCAGTGAGATGGAGCCAGATTTTGCCATGAATTCCATGTGTGGATTAAAATAAAATACCACTTTTCAAGCACAATTCCAGGAAAATCTTGAATTTTCTGGTTAAACAATCAGAACACCTATCCATCTCAACCCCTCAAAAAAAAAAAAAAGTTTTTAAAGAAAACAAAGTAATTTTGCTTGTTGGAGCCCTTAAATCATCTCCCAGACACTAAAGCTATCACCATTTTCTAACTTAAAATGGTATAGGAAAAAGTATTTTATTAAAATGAGAAGATCCTTTTCATCTCTGTGTCAGAAAAGAAAGGCTGAAATATAAAGGATTTACAAACGAGCCTCGGAATTTCCTCTTCCAGTGGTATGGCAAGCTAAATATCTTCCACTGAAAACAACAAAAAATGCTAGATGGTTTTAAAAATTATATATTTTGCTTGTCCAAATATATAATTCATCCACACAGTTTGAAAACAAAAAATGTAAGCAGGTACACATAGAGACCTTTCTCTTACCTCTGCCTGCTCGGTCTACTCCCACTGTGCTCCATCCTGTCCCCTTCAGCTTATCATTCGTATCTGTTTCTTGTGTATCCTTCCATGTCTTAGCTATATGACCTTGGGCCTGTTATTTAACCTTTCTATGCTTCATTTTCTTCATCTGCAAAAGCGGGTTTAATGGTATCTGCCTAAAGGGCCTTACATGAGGATGAATTGGTTTGATATTCATTAAAATACTTAGAAGAGTTCCTGGCAATCGCAAGTGCAAAGTGCATATTTGGTTAAGTAAATAAATCAACACATATAGCAAATAAGAAAATATATTAGTAATTTTCTCTTTGCTGTACAAAAAGTAAAATGTAGCATATTCTATTTTGTACTTCACCTTTTTTCAGGTAACATATCTTAAGTATTTTGTGATTAGTACAGAAAACTTTCTCTCTATTACCAGATCACCTATCTGTTCCTTTTTATAGCTGCATAGTATTCCATTATTTAGATGGAATAATTGGTTCAATTACTCCTTCATTGCTGATCATTTGAGATGCTTCCAGTCTTTTGCTTTTACAAACAATGCTCAGTGAACAACCTCACAAATTTGTAGGTGTTCTGGGAAAAGGATACTTATAGTTGTGAAATGTGTTTAAATTGTGAGAGAGGTTTTCAAAGTTATATATAAAGTTTTGTGTGGAAAAATATGCTTTCTCTTCAGTAAGCTTATAATCATACTTAATCCAGAACAAGAGAGAGAGGGAGGGAAGCATTTAGGTTGTCTTTCATCCCAAGCCATCGGCCACCCTTCATGAGCTTTGAATTTGATGACTGTGTGAGGATGAGAGAGAGTTCAAGAAACAATATTTAGGACTTGCCCAAAGTAGAGAGTCTAATGAGAGATGCCCGCAGAAAATTGGGAAGGGCCAGTAATACCTCAACCTTCACATTAGTGGCAAAAATATTGTTCTTAAGCATTAACAACCAACCACAAAGTAGTCCTCTGGTGGATTTGCAGCCCATATTTATAATGCTTACAGGGTTGTGACAGGGAAGCCCAATCTAACCTAAAAGTGTATTTTAAATAATCAGGAGTACCCTCAGGTACCTAACAAAAACAAATGAAATCCTCTCTGGAAAATGAAACTTCATTTCAGACCTCAAAGAATTCACACAAATGAAGTTCTAGGGAATATAAGTTAAAAATAAAAAATAATTAAAGTACTGAAGGAAATAAGGTATTCTTGACAGAAACACTATGCAGAAAAACTATTCACAGAAACTTTGGATATTGCGATTATAATGTCCAAAATATAAAATTAGTGTGTTAACTATGATTCAAGTAATAAAAAGTGATATGTAATATGTAAGTAATAAGTGAGTGACAATAAATGAGGCTGCTGCTGCTGCTAAGTCACTTCAGTCGTGTCCGACTCCGTGCGAGCCCAGAGACAGCAGCCCACCAGTCTCCCCCGTCCCTGGGATTCTCCAGGCAAGAACACCAGAGTGGGTTGCCATTTGAGCCTATTTGAAAAAAAACATAAAACCTGTAGTTGAAAAATATATTGATTCAGAGGTCCAAGGAATTTTAATTTAAAAATAAAAACCTTATGATCAAGATTGTGTAATCCAATCTACTCACTCATTTTATGGTTTTATTAAAGTGCCATTCTCTTTTAAAAAAAGAAAAAAATGTGGAGAACAATGGAATTGAAAGGATTATAGAGTTATGAATTGATCATTCATGTTAGAGATATATTGAATCAATCCAAAAGTATTAATTGAATGACGATTATAGCCAATGATGTTTATACATAAATGTACCTATATTGAAATAGCTCAACTGGAATTCCATCACCTCCACTAGCTTTGTTCGTAGTGATGCTTTCCTAAGGCCCACTTGACTTCACATTCCAAGATATCTGGCTCTAGGTGAGTGACCACACCATCGTGATTATCTGGATCGTGAAGCTCTTTTTTGTACAGTTCTTTTGTGTATTCTTGCCACCTCTTCTTAATATCTTCTGCTTCTGTTAGGTCCATACCATTTCTGTCCTTTATCGAGCCTGTCTTTGCATGAAATGTTCTCTTGGTGTCTCTAATTTTCTTGAGGAGATCTCTAGTCTTTCCTATTCTGTTGTTTTCCTCTATTTCTTTGCGTTGATCACTGAGGAAGGCTTTATCTCTCCTTGCTATTCTTTGGAACTCTGCATTCAGATGCTTATATCTTTCCTTTTCTTCTTTGCTTTTTGCTTCTCTTCTTTTCACAGCTATTTATAAGACCTCCTCAGACAGCCATTTTGCTTTTTTGCATTTCTTTTCCATGGCGATGGTCTTGATCCCTGTCTCCTATCTCACAAACTTCCATCCAAAGTTCATCAGGCACTCTGTCTATCAGATCTAGTCCCTTAAATCTATTTCTCACTTCCATTGTATAATCATAAGGAATTTGATTTAGGTCATACCTTAATGGTGTAGTGGTTTTCCCCACTTTCTTCAATTTAAGTCTGAATTTGGCAATAAGGAGTTCATGATCTGAGCCACAGTCAACTCCCAGTCTTGTTTTTACTAACTGTATAGAGCTTCTCCATCTTTGGCTGCAAAGAATATAATCAATCTGATTTTGATGTTGACCATACAGGACTGGAAAATGTCAGTTTTCATTCCAATCCCAAAGAAAGGCAATGCCAAAGAATGCTCAAACTACTGCACAATTGCACTCATCTCACATGCTAGTTAAGTAATGCTCAAAATTCTCCAACCCAGGCTTCAGCAGTACATGAACCGTGAACTTCCAGATGTTCAAGCTGGTTTTAGAAAAGGCAGAGGAACCAGAAATCAAATTGCCAACATCCCCTGGATCATGGAAAAAGCAAGAGAGTTCCAGAAAAACATCTATTTCTGCTTTATTGACTATGCCAAAGCCTTTGATTGTGTGGATCACAATAAACTGTGGAAAATTCTTCAAGAGATGGGAATACCAGATCAGCTGACCTGCCTCTTGAGAAATCTATATGCAGGTCAGGAAGCAACAGTTAGAACTGGACATGGAACAACAGACTGGTTCCAAATCAGGAAAGGGGTGTGTCAAGGCTGTATATTGCCACACTGCCTTTTTAACTTCTGTGCAGAGTACATCGTGAGAAATGCTGGGCTGGAAGAAGCACAAACTGGAATCAAGATTGCCAGGAGAAATATCAATAACCTCAGATATGCAAATGCTGCTGCTAAGTCCCTTCAGTCGTGCCGGACTCTGTGTGACCCCACAGACGGCAGCCCACCAGGCTTCCCCGTCCCTGGGATGACACTACCCTTATTGCAGAAAGTGAAGAGGAACTAAAAAGCCTCTTGATGAAAGTGAAAGAGGAGAGTGAAAAAGTTGGCTTAAAGCTCAACATTCAGAAAACTAAGGTCATGACATCTGGTCCCATCGCTTCATGGGAAATAGATGGGAAAACAGTGGAAACAGTATCAGACTTTATTTTGGGGGGCTCCAAAATCACTGCAGATGGTGATTGCAGCCATGAAATTAAAAGACACTTACTCCTTGGTAGGAAAGTTATGACCAACCTAGATAGCATATATTACTTTGCCAACAAAGGTCCATCTAGTCAAGGCTATGATTTTTCCAGTGGTCATGTATGGATGTGAGAATTGGACTGTGAAGAAAGCTGAGCGCCAAAGAATTGATGCTTTTGAACTGTGGTGTTGGAGAAGACTCTTGAGAGTCCCTTGGACTGCAAGGAGATCCAACCAGTCCATCCTAAAGGAGATCAGCCCTGGGTGTTCATTGGAAGGACTGATACTGAGGCTGAAACTCCAGTACTTTGGCCACCTCATGTGAGGATTTGACTCATTGGAAAAGACCCTGATGCTCGGAGGGATTGGGGGCAGGAGGAAAAGGGGATGACAGAGGATGAGATGGCTGGATGGCATCACCGACTCGATGGACATGAATTTGAGTGAACTCCGGGCATTGGTGATGGACAGGGAGGGCTGGCGTGCTGTGATTCATGGGGTCGCAGAGTCAGACACGACTGAGCGACTGAACTGAATTGAACTGAACTGTACCTATATTGCCACAACACAATGCATACTTTGCATTTAAATTATTTTACACATGTACACATACAAAATAAGACTGATAATGATTAAATTTCACCTTGAAGTATTTTATTAGGTAATTAAAAAGTAGATGGCACACAATACAGTGAGTAGTACCATCTATTATCTTACCACCCACTTATAACATGAAAACATACTGAATAAAGATACAGTTTTGTATTTATAAAAAAAATAAATAAAAATAAAAATCTTACACTGATAGAAGAGGATGCCCAGGAGTTGGAACTGGATGTATGATGCATGTATGTTCAAATAAAAACAAATTGAGTCTGAAAGTGGTATGTCCCTAATCACTTGTATCACAAAACTAAAATATAATCTTTTATCAGTGATATTTAAAACAGAGTTGGGAAATCTTTCCATTTGTAGTAATGTAAATAAATGAGTATCACTTCATCAGAGCATGAAAGGAAATTATTGAGAAAAACAGTCTCAGCCAAATATATATGATATGAAGCCTCGTTTCATCTATGTGTATATACTAGGGTGTACAGTGGGCTTGCAATTGAATAAAATACCTTGAAGCTAAACTCAAACTGCTAGAGCATTTTGTTTCCAATTCCTTGACCTAGGGCTTAAATTGGATGGAATCTTTCAGAATAGTGTGCTAGTGACTCTCTTTGGTGGAGAAGAGCCAGTGAAATGTACTGTCAGCAGACATGATATCTTTTCACCTTCTTATTTTCTCTTCATTACTCAGCCTCTGCTCTTACCTCCTCCAAACACTCTCAAGCTTGCCATTTACTTGGGTGCCTCTGTTTGCTCTATTCTCTATCATAATTGTTCTGATTTGAGGACACAGCTATTGATGTTGATTTCTATCTGGCCATGTGAGGGAGGCGGAAAAGGCCCACACTGGTACAGCAAGCCCTTTATCTTCACACACATGCACACACATTCAAGCACACAAAGACTATTCTTCAGTTTCCAGTGACCACAGGATGTCTATGCACAATTATTAAATTGTAAATTATTAAATTATTAAAACCAAAGATGGGAAAAGCGATGTGCTCCCTTATTGCATTATAATTTTCTAATTTGCATATAGTGGGTAATAAGTAAATAAATACAGACACTATGGGAGTGGTCCTGACTTTGAGGCCTGCGTGTCTGCATGCTAAGTTGCTTCAGTCATGTCTGACTCTGCGACTCCATGGACTGTATCCCACCAGAATCCCCTGTTCATGGGATTCTCCAGGCAAGAATACTGGAATGGATTGCCATGCCCTCCTCCAGAGGATCTGGTTGTCATGCCCTCCTCCAGGACACATTTCCCACCCCAGGATCGAGCCTGCATTCTTAGGTCACCTGCATTGGCAGGCAGGTTCTCTACCACCAGTACCATCTGGGAAGCCCCCTTGAGGCCTAGGTCTGTGCTAAATTACCCTCGTCTAGAGAGCCAGATGGAGAAGGCGATGGCACCTCACTCCAGTACTCTTGCCTGGAAAATCCCACGGACAGAGGAGCCTGGTAGGCTGCAGTCCATGGGGTCGCTAAGAGTCGGACACGACTGAGTGACTTCACTTTCACTTTCATGCTTTGGAGAAGGAAATGGCAACCCACTCCAGTGTTCTTGCCTGGAGAATCCCAGGGACGAGGGAGCCTGGTGGGCTGCCGTCTATGGGGTCGCACAGAGTCAGACACGACTGAAGTGACTTAGCAGCAGCAGCAGCAGCAGAGAGCCAGAATCTCTTCTCCCACCTGCCTCTGTGCTTATTTTGCTTTCTCCAGCCTCCGAATCAGCAGACCTTCATGCGAGGAGTAGCTCATAGGAATCCTTCAGTCGGCGCCCCATCACCATCAGCTCTCCCCTAGGTTCTTTACCAGGCACATCTTGGCAGGAACAGACACCAAGATACCTATTCTGTGCACATTGAAAGTCCTAAGGGAGGAAGTCTCCCCTCACCCAGCCAACTCGACCAATTGAGTCCACCCAGCCTGCAGAGTGGCAGGTGTCACAACTGGCTCCCCATCATTCAGAGGAATAAACATAAACTTTGAAGACAGATCTTTACAAGTTGCATTCAGCATGACCACTAACTAATTGTATGCGGTAAGGGAAGCAAGGGGGCAGCATTTAACTCCTCAGAAACTCATTCACTTCATCTTGAAATTGGGATTAACCATACAGGAAATCGGGCTTCCCAGATGGCACTAATGGTAAAGAACCCACCTGCCAATGCAGATAGATGTAGGAGATGCTGGTTCAATCCCTGTGTCAGGAAGGTCCCTGTATTCTTTAGTATTCTTGCCTGGAGAATCCTATGGACAGAGGCACCTGGCGGGCTAGAGTCCATGGGGTCACACAGAGTTGGACACGACTGAAGTGACTTCACATGCAAATACAGGAAATTGTGATGTTTAAGTGTGGAAACACATCAAAAGTTCTTTGGAAATTGTGATGTACTATGCAATGTGAATTCTTTTCTTCTCCATCTACTAGGAGTGATATGTAGTGACTTTTGTATCCATACAAAAACAGAAATCTAGCCCAGTGGATTCTTTGAAATAACCCAAGGCAATGTTTACTATCAGTATATCTAACGTGATCATAACTATCTCATTCTCTGTTCTTGTAGATGCACAAATCCAATTCTCAAATTTAGGTGATCAGAAGTTTTGTAAAATAGATAATGTCTGAGAAAAGCCTTTGAAAGTCAGAGAAAGAGGTGAACTACCCTTAAGAAGAGGAACAAGTCAGGGTAAAGGCAGAAAGATGAAAAAGTGTGTGAGAAGTTGGAGAAAAATACTCTTGTTAAGTTGGGAAGTTCCTCTAAAGAGAAAAAACTTCTCAGTTCAAATGTTTTGAAACACTTCATACATCGTTTTTGGAGACTTACAATGAACATGAGAATAATAGCCTACAATATGAAAATTAAGATTTAGTTACTTGTATTGTACTTCAAAGTCATTTTTTTCCCCAGGGGATATATGCTTATTATCATCAGCATGAACCAATGATAAATAGATTATTGACAGAGTTTTTCAATCAGAGATGACAAATTCAATATTTTATTTCAGACATATTCATCTAACAGAAAGTAAAGACATAAAACAAAAAGAGAAGAACAATACAAAGTATTTACAGATTGTTGCATTTAGTCCTGAAGGATGGTAGTAATGAGAATTTTCAAAGGAGAGATCTAAGTATGTGAGTAGATGGGTAGAAAAATGAAAACCTCAAGCAAATACATATAAGAGGAGATCCCTGGTGAAACATGGCCCAGAGGAAGGGAGGAAGAGATGGAATTTGAGCATGGGTATAGAGCATGGGTTTAAATAAGAAGTTTTTATCTCCCTTGGAAGAAAGAATAGAAAAAGTAGGTGAGACATATTAAGATTTAGAGGTAAGAGAAGCAAGAAGATATGTTAGCTAAGCTTTAATAATTACAAATGTTAAATTTCTGGACTCAAGATAGAGTCACTCATGCCAGGGGTACAAGGTCAGCAAACCAAAACCATGATAACTTTTATGACCCTATAAATCCTCCTTAACTAGGGACTGGGTATATCCAGTCAGCTAATTCCCAAACACCAAGCCAACTCCGGGCTCTATTCTTATTTCCTTTTCACCCCAAACAAGATTGACTCTGAGGCCTCTGTCAGTCTGATATTTTCTATTTTTCTCTTCCTTGTTCTTTATTCTTTATCGTATAAAAGTCTCCTGCCTTCTGCCCTGTCTCACAGTTCTCCAAATGGAGACCATCCACTTCATGAAGTATTGAGTAAAGTTTGTTTGTATCACCTAACCTGTTTTATTTAATCATTTTTTAAAAAACACAAACCTGGCAGTTAACAGAGAACAAAAGATCCTCTGCTGCCAGTGAGGGAGATAAGATTAGGATGGAAGAACCAAGATTGAGCAGGTGTGTCACAGCTGATGTGGGGAATTCTAATAGTAGACCCTAGAGGCTTGTGATTTTAAATAGGATGGTCAGGGAGACCTCACTGAAACGGTGACATTTGTGCCAAGATCTCCAGTTGGTGAGGGAGTGAGGGATGTGGATATCTGCTGGAAAACATCCCAGCAGAGGAAAGAGCAAGTGCAAAAGCAAAGTGCAAAGTGCATCAGTGAGAGAACACCTGATGTGTTAAGTGAACAGCAGTGAGCAAGGAGATAATGTCAGAGATTAACAGAGGGAGGAGAAGTAGTGATTCCTATAATCCAGGATTACATAGGACCTTGTATACCATTGTGAAGAATTTAGTTTTATCTTGTGCAAAGTGGGAATCCATTCCAGGGTGGAGCAGTTAGGTGATATGATCTGACCTACATTTTAACAACATGCCTCTCTATGCTGAGAATAGGCTGAAAGAAGGCAAGGAAGGAAGCAGGGGGTACCAGCTAGCAGACTACTGCAATTATCCAGGTTACAAAGCAGAGTGACTTGGACCAAAAGTGTAGCTTTGAAAATGGCTTAATTTTTTTAATGTTCATTTTTCAATATACTTTGAAAAGAAAGAGCCAAGAGAATTGCTGATAGAGTGAATGTAGAGTGAAAGATCAGACAAGGAAGACTCCTCATTTTCTTAGCATGAGCACACAAGGCAAAAGCAATTACCAATAATGAGATGACCATGGTGGGTGGGGTGGGGACCAGCTTACATGTATGAGGTAGGTGCTGTTATTGTGAATTTTCTTACCATCACATTGTCTACTCCCAGACATTAATTTTTGCACCAAATAGTATTACTTTTATGTGTTCCCAAAATAGTATGCCCTTATGGCAGAAAGCAAAGAGGAACTAAAAAGCCTCTTGATGAAAGTGAAAGAGGAGAGTGAAAAAGCTGGCTTAAAACTCAACATTCAAAAAACAAAGATCATGGTATCTGATCCCATCACTTCATGCAAATATATGGGGAAATAATGGAAACAGTGACAAATTTTATCTTCTTGAGTTCCAAAATCACTGCAGATGGTGAATGCAGCCATGAAAGTAAAAGACGTTTGCTCCTTGGAAGAAAAGCTATGACTAACCTAGAGAGCATATTAAAAAGCAGAGACATTACTTTGCCAACAAAGGTCCATTAATCATGTAGGGATGTGAGAGTTGAACCACAAAGAAGGTTGAGTGCTGAATAATTGATGTTTTTGAACTGTGGTGTTGGAGATGATTCTTGAGAGTCCCGTGGACAGCAAGGAGATCAAACCAGTCAATCCTAAAGGAAATCAGTCCTGAATGTTCACTGGAAGGACTGATGCTGAAGCTGAAGCTCCAATACTTTGGCCACCTGATGTGAAGAGCTGACTTATTAGAAAAGACCCTGATGCTGGGAAAGATTGAAGGCAGAAGGGGCCGACAGAGGGCGAGATGGTTGGATGGCATCACTGACTCAATGGACATGAGTTTCAGCCAGCTCTGGGAGATTGTGAAGGATAGGGAAGCCTGGTGTGCTGCAGTCCATGAGGTCACAAAGAGTCAAACATGAGAATGACTGAAAAATGAGAAGTGTTACCTTTATGGGCAAAATATGTTAGGTTTTTTATATATTTAGGAAATATTTTTACAACTTCAACTTTACTGAAACAGCAATTTCCTTGGTTGAGAAGTGTAAAACTAGGTAATTCCAAGATAACACAGGGACAGACCATATATTGGAAATGAGCTTTCAGTTAGAAAAGATTTTCTTTATCCCATGGAATTCAGTATTTTTTGTCCAGATTCATTGTTTTTAGTATTTCTTATTTTGCAATTTATTTTTTTAATAATAAGTGGATTTACAACATAATCTGAACTGCTGCTTACAGCTACACAAACAGTGCACTGCTCCACTCTGGGGCCTCCATTGACACTGTGGCCTTCTGCTCCCTGAAGTGGCATCAGGCAGCTACCTTGAAAATAATGTCAGCTTCAAAAGTAATAACTGATTGCAGAGAATGTGGACAATCCAAAAACATATAAAGAAAAAATTTATGAACACCTTGAAATATATTGGTGAATTTTCTTCCACCCATCTTTTTTTTGCATGCTAAAGACATACTCTGTTTTTTATTTTAATTTGAAAATATACTGTAAACAAATGATATACTATTTACTATCCCACTTTTACATCTAAATAACTCTAAGGATCTTTTTCTATGATCTTAGTTTGCACTGTGGCCCATACTAATGAAGACATCATATTTGTTAAATAATTACACTTATTAAATATTTGCATACATGCATATGCTAAGTTGCCTCAGTTGTGTTTGACTCTTTGCAACCCAATGGACTGTATAGCCTGCCAGGCTCCTCTGTCCATGGGATTCTCTAGGCAAGAATACCGGAGTGGGTTGCCATGCCCTCCTCTAGGGGATCTTCCTGACCCAAGGACTGAACTCAGGTCTCCTATGTTTCCTTGCAATGGCAGGCAGGTTCTTTACCACTAGCACCACCTGTGAAGCCCATTAAATATGTTTTTTTTTCAAATAAAATGTATTATAGTCTGTTTTCATCCTTTCTTTAAACTTCGAATCCTCTATTTACCTCTTTGACCACCCCACAATGGAAATACTAGACTAAATCACATTTGTGTTTAAAGACTTTTGAAATCTACCATTGAATTGTTATCTGTGGAAGGTGTGCATGCTCACCTTCTCATGCGCAGCCTTTGAGACTGCTTGTCTCACTCTCCAATGTAAGATCATCTGCTATTTCTACTTCCCTTTCTTCTGGTCACACTAAGGAATGCCACCAATTTATTATATCGCTACCAATTAAAAAATCGTAGTTATCAATATTTTCCTAAATATTTTGAAATATTTTATACCTTCCCACTGTAAATTCATTTGAAGTTTTAAAGGCAGGATTTGTTTTCAATCTCAAGTATTTTTCCAAGGAAAAGGCAACCCACTCCAGTATTCTTGCCTGGGCAGAGGAGCGTGGCAGGCTACAGTGCGTGGGGTCACAGAGTCAGACACAGTTAGAAACTAAACAGCAACAAATTTTTCCAAGTAGAAAAAAAAATTATGGTTTTAAAATACGACTAAAGAAAAGATGGCAAAAAAAGAACTCACTTCTGGGAAATATACCTTTTTAACCTTGACGACTCCAGGTCAAGGGTAGAGTTTGGTTAACTGTAAGCTTTGAAAGTTCTAACAGTGGTCCTTTCACCTAGCCAGAGTTGATTACTTTTCTGTTAGTTCCTAACGGAAGAGAAGTCTTTATTTCTAGCTCTCTGCAATTTCCTCTTAATTGGATAATGCTAACTTTGGTCCCTTCCACCTTTCAATTACCACTTGACAGTACATTTGACAGAGAGATGTCACTTCAAATCATTTTTTCTTCTCTTATTATATAGCTATTCTGGAAGAAAGCAATTGCTAGGTCAATCCCATATGCTGGTCATAAACAGCAAAATCTAAAGGGTAGCCCAAAGAATAAATATCTGTTGGACATTATCTCTTGTATGAACATTCAGAGCTGCATTGTCCAATATGGCAGCCGCTACCACATGTGGGCTGTTGAGCACGTAATTATAACAAGTGCAAACTGACAATGTTCCACAAATGGAAAATGCACAATGGGTTTTAAAGACTATCAAATAATGTAAATTAGCTCATTAATAAATTTCATGTTGCACGCTCAGTAGCTTAGTTGTGTCCAACTCTTTGCATCCCTAATAACTGTAGGCCACCAAGCTCCTCTGTCAGGGGATTTTCCAGGCAAGAGTACTGGAGTGGGTCACCATTTCCTCCTCCAGGGGATCTTCCCAACCCAGGGATCAAACTCACATCTCCCTGTGTCTCCTGCATTGGCAGGCTGGTTCTTTACCAGTAAGCCAGCTGGTTACTTGCATGTTAAAATGATGATTTTTGGTTATGTTAGGTGAAATAAAATCTTTAAATTTCACCTGTTTCCTTCTACCCCTTTTTAAAATGAGACTGCTAGAAAATGTTGAATTACATGTGAGGCTTGTATACAATTCTGTTGTACAATGCCATTTAGAGATAAAGCATGCCACTGAGGCAAATTAAATTTATTTTCACATTATTGAAAATCTTGGCATCTAAAAGTATACAATGTAGTTAGAGACTTAAGAATAGATAATTTAGTTTGGTTTAACCTTAGCAGTATTTATGGTATGTATAAAAATCCCACAGAGAAATAACAACACAAAGTGTTTGTCCTAAAAAAAAGTGTTACTGGTTACTCATTGTTTGATTTTCAAGTTTGTTGTGGAGCTCTTTTCACAACATAAATATTTTCTAATTGACCTGATAGAACTAGCCAAGATTTTGTCGTGCACAGAACTTAATTGTTATTCAAAGTGCATTTAAAATAAAACTTTTTTTTTCTGTTTCTGTTTCTTGTAATGCAAAGTGGCCACAGGGTGGCCCTGTTGTAGCCCAGGAAGATAGAATACTGGTAAAGGCATATTAAAGTGCTGTTTCCAGAATGGAATCTCTGGGAAGCCAGAGCAGGCACACAAACCAGCCCGGATGCAGTAAACCTTACATGGTTGTGACAAAACAAACTTTGGATGAAACTCAATCCTGACAACTGGGGCTAGTGGCAGCCTCTGCAAGCAGCCACAGCATGGCAGTGCGGCAGGCTGTCTGTTGGATGCTCTTGGGCACACAGCAACAGTTACCATCAGGTGGATGTTCCCAAGCCCTGACTACTGTGTCAATCCACAGGGTAATCCATGGTACAACTCTGGAAGAAAACAATCATCTCTTTGAGGTATAAATCTCACCAATTCAGGGCTATGTAGTTTGTTTTCTTCACAGGTATCTTTTCTTCAATGAAAGCAATATCTTTCCAATACAATATATAAGAACATTAACTCTTCAGTATTGCATAATGTTGAATTACAGGATTACACAGAACATTAAAACTGGAAAGGGCTTTACTAGATCACCCAGGGGCATTGATTAGTGTTACGGGAAAAAAAGTGCTGAGGAAAAAAAGATAGGTTTAATATTAAGAGAATTCTATTTTTTGTGGGTCTTAATAATATGCAGTGTGAATCTTCAGGTTGAGGGTATGGTAGATGGCATTTTCCGAAGCTTTATACCACACCCAGTGAAACCATTGTTCTGAACATCACCATCTGGACAAGCTGAGCTGGTTCTACCCACTTATTTTCCAGATGAGGTAACTGAGGCCGAGAAGTATGTAGCAATTTGTTCACAATTTATTAACAAGTAAACTGGCAGAGTCCAAGGCTCCTGTCAGCTTCACCAGGAGAAAGATAAGCAGGCATCAGAACTATGCTCAGTAAGAGATTTTAGCATACTGGTAACTAATGTTGCTACACATTAGTTTCTTTTTTAAACTTTTTTTGACTAGGACGGCACTGTTTAATGTTTTCCACATGAGCCAGTGTATACACACACACAAACTATGTACACAAACGAAACTAAAGTGTCATAAAATTGTGCTTACCTTTACGGTGTGTGCTGTATTCTGATATTTTATTTTCAATTTTTTTATATGTTAGTTATACAGACAATATATTTGTGAGAATCTTGGAAATTTGAATAATGACTGACAATATGATGACAGTGAGGAATTTATTTTTAGATTTGACAATAATTTTATAGATATATATAGAGTGTTTATATTAATATTTTCTTAATTTTAGGTGAAATGATATGATGCATGAAACTTGTTTCACAATAATTCAGGAAGAGACAGGTTAGGTGTGGTATAAGCTGAGATGAGACTGGCTATAAAATGATAATTGCTGAATCTAGGTGGTGTACACATGTTGGTTCATTATTTTATTTTTGTCCATTTTTTACATTTCCCATAATAAGTTTTTAACTTAAGGAGACAAAATGATATGATCCACCAAGAAGAGTTTACAACCCGCTGTTCTGATAGTAACTCACAGTTTGAGGTAACGTTATTTTAAAAGCTAAAATCTTGTCACAGGTGCCACTTTTCAATGACTAACCTGCTTGAGAAATTAATCTTATTTAAAAGCTGAAGTATAGTACTAACACAAAGTTACACAATAAAGAAGAGAAAATTTGCAGCATTGCAAAATAGAAATTTCAAGTGAATTAAATTTTTCAAAGCTTCCATACAAACTTTCTGTTTGTTGAGGAATGAATTAATACAAAAGTCCCAGTAGAAGTTGGAACCACTGTTTTGGCTATCAATGAAGTTATTATTTCTTCTATTAATCTCCATTCATAAATTCTGTTAACATTCATTAATGGAATTGTATTATTAATAATGATGGAGAAAATTTGCTCACTCTTTTATGTTGGTCAGACCATAAGAAAAATATTGTATTCAATACTGGGACCAAAGTTTTAGAGGATATAAAATAGAACAGCAACCAGAATAGTAAGAGGGCTAAAGTGTTTCTATACAGGAAGCCACTGAAAGAAAAAGGGATGGTCAGATTAGCAAAGAAAAGATTTAGGGAAGCAATGATAAGTAGCTTCCAAAACTGAAGGATTGCCATGTGGAAGGGAGATTAACCTTGTTCTATAGGCCTCAAAGGGTAGAACTGGGACCAGGGAGTATGGGAAATGTTAGGAGAAATTTGGAGTCACAGAATAAGAGAAATCAAAGCTCTAAATATGTGCTGATCCTGAGATAGTGAGTATCTCATCAGCGGAAGTGATTAAGCATAAAAATAAACAGGTGGTCGTTTGCCATGAATTTTGGGGGGGAGTTGAGGGAGGAACTTATCTTAGGAGCCTCATCTTACCATCCATAACATAATGACTAAAAGCACTTATTCTGAAAACAGCCCAGGTTTGAATCCTGACCACGTGCTTAATGGATTCCTGACTTTAAGAAAGTCAATTAATTTCTCTCTTAGTCAATCTTCTCATTTGTAAAATGTAAGCTATGATAATATATTAATAAATTAAGAACTTAGAAAAATGTCTAGGATGTAGTATGTTCAACATACATGTTTAGCTAGGTTAATGTAGGCTCACGTTTCTATACAAAGTAAATGAATTTCCCCTATATCATGTTTATAATATCATTTATCCTTGAATATGTTGAGTATCTATCATGCGCCATACACTCTGCCAGGCTCTAAGGATAGGGTGATCAATAGAGAGGATTCCCGCCATAAGAGAACTTACATTTTCAAGAGGAGATGGATGCACACACAGCTAATGAAGATATAAATATCTAACAAGAAAAATAGCCAATAACAAGCGCTATCCAGTTGATATGAGATGAAGTGACTGAGAAGTCATGGATGGTCTTCAAAGATCTAAATCAATAGAAGGACTCAACTTAGCATGTCTAAAAGATCAGAGAGAAAGTGCTGTTGGTACAAAGGCCCTGAGGAGGAAACTACCTTGGCAGGTTCAAGATCAGAAAGAAGGTCACTGGAGAGTTTAGACAGCCCTGGGAAGATGATCGAAAGTAGATGGGGTTGGTGAAGGGTAGGAACCTGAATAGAGAATTTGGACTTTTTTTCTGAGAGCAGCAGGAAGCTGGTGGAGGATTTTACAGAGGCATAAGGAACAGAAGCAGCAGCAGGAAAACCAATTTTGAGTAGTCCTGGTAAGAGAAATGGTTTAGACAATTACTTTTAATCCTTGAATCTACCATCACCAGATGGAACTTTCATAGTCTGTCTCTTTTTTCATTTATATTTTGGTTCTAAAACAGATTTATATTTCATGTGCTTACATATGCGGAAATCTAGAATCATAAACAGATACCGTTCATGTAAGAATGCTCTTATTTGACAGATAAGAATTTCGAGACCCAGAGTAGTGACATGACTTTATGGTCACATTTTGTCAATGACAGAACTAGAACCAGAATTAACCTCACATGATTTACCAGTGATTATAGAGACCAGCACTTATTTACCAAGAATTAGTGTCACATTCAACAGTGATTATCAAATTTATGTAAACAAGCATGATTTTATTTCATTATTTTATTATCTTTACTTTTTCCAGCTTTATTGAGATATAATTGACACAACATTGTGCAAGTTTGTGCACAATTATGCAACCTTGTGCAAACCAATATGTTAATTTGATACACTTCTATATCACAAAACGATTGCCACTATAGCATTAGCATACCAATTATTTGCTATTTTTTCATGGTGAGGATATTTAAGATCTACTCTTTTAGCAACTTTCAAGTATATAATTCAATATTATTAGCTATAATCACTATGCTGAAATGCATCTGGCAGATATGATTTTAAATGCAAGAAATAAATACAAAGAGGGAACACAGATTATATCAACATGAATTTCTCAACAAATGAATTTCCAACTATGTTTTTACAAGTCAATTTGTACAGCTATAGACACTGCCCATTTTCTTAAAAAATGGATCGTGCACTTTTAGGGAACACTTGTCATCACCTTCTGTTTTAATTATTAAGCAAATGACTTCCATGAAAACTGGAATCTTGTGATTTTCTACTAAAAGCCCAGGAGGATGAGTTATGACCACTCCTCTGTTCTCTTGACCCAGGCATAAACAACATGCAACAGCTTAGAGCTATGAGGAGCCCTTCAGAACTTGCAGATCCTTTAGAATCATCCAATTCAATAATTCTTAGGAGTGGTTCCCTGTCCCACAGCCTTGGCATCACCTTGGAAATTGTCATAAATGCAAATTCCCAGGTACTCCCTTCCCCCCTCACAGCCAGACTTGCTGAATCAGAAACCTTGGAGATCAGACCCAGACCTTTGTACTTAATGTAAGACCTGTAGGTTATGCATCTTGACCTACACTTAAGTTTGAGAACTGCTGATCTGTCCGAACTCTTTACTGCAAAAGTGAGACAGCTGAGAACCAGAGAAGTACAGTGACTTGATTAAGATGACCCAGCTTGTCAGCATCTAAACCAACACTGGAATCTGGACCTCCTGCCACCTGCTGCAATACATTTGCATCTTGAACTGAACTTCCTTCCTTTCTCTGCAGTTGCAACCCGAGGAGCTCAGGTTGGGCCCAATCGTCATTGCTTTTTGTCTGTGTCCTTCTATCCTACATCAGGGAAAGGTATGTTTCACTGAAGCATCTGGGCTCTTTCGTTTCTTTTTGGACAGTTGCAGGCGTTTGTTGTTTGGAAGCTGCATAAATAATGAGCAGGCACAGCCAGTCCTCTTAAGCCTCAGCTAAACCTTAGAAGAGGGTGTAGAGCTACCCAAAGTCCAGCCTCTTCCAGATGCAATTTGAATAACTTAAAAAAACAGAAGAGTAGTCCACCTATCTGTTTTCACAAGCATTTATCTGATCATAGCTTCAATACAAGCTTTCTGTTTGTTTGTTTTTTGAGGAATGAATTAATACAAAAGTCCCGCTAAAGTGGAAAGATAGTTGAAATACTAGCCTGAAAATCCAGATGACCAGTGACTATTTGGTAGAAACAGGCCATAGCAGTGTACCCTCTGCTTTCTTTGCTAGTAAGATGGTATTACGAATTCAGTTCCCACTAAAAAGAGATCTGGTCATCCTAGAACTTTACCTGGCATCTCCTTTCTGTAGTCATTAATATAGCCAAATACGATACAGTTACCCCAATGGTCGGGTGATGTTTCTGGCAGGTGTGATTGCGAGTGTGTCCATGTGCAAAAGAGGTGAGCAAAGGAGGGAGACAGAAAACTGGGCAAAGGGGCAAATCAACATTGGGAATTGTCTATCTGAGGAAATCAGTCACTAAAACTAAGTACATGTTAATCGTCCAGCCCTGGCCTCCACTCATCCTCCTCATGGCCCCTTCCCAATCCAGTTTATTCTCCTAAGCACTGAGGCTACAGCCCCACTGGCCTCTTATGTAAGTCTGAAATCAGATCTGGCGTGCAGTTTGTTTTAGCCTGTCACAGACGCAGGGCACTGTGTTGCCCTGACAAGGCTGTTCAGCATAGCATATGACTGTAAATCTTCTTTTTTATGCACCACAGTGGGGACCTTTGTCCTAGCTGTGATTTAGCAGCTTTTATTAGCCTGAGAAGCAGCCAGTAATCAGGAAACATTTAAAGTGGGAGCTGGCTCATGGTGAAAAATCCAGAAACCAACAGCTTTTTAAAAATTACTTTTGATCAAAGAGAAATAAAACTTTAATAAATAAATATATGGTACATTTCCATTTTAAATCTGTTATTGCTCAAACCAGTACACACATGATTTAGCAAAAACTTGAACTCACAACTGTTCAAGTATCTTAGAATTCTACATCCATCAAGTCATGAAGTGGTGGTGGGGGGGCGGCTGCATTTATTTAACTTTGAGTTTTCAGAAGTATGCATTTTAAAAGAAAGTGGGTCTTGAACAGCAGCTCTGTATATGTTATTCAGATCCTGGAGTGGACACTGCTTTTAAATTCACTGTAATTCCAATTAGAGCTTGGGCTCAGAGGTTGGCAGCAGCTGCAAATAAGAACTAATAATGTTTCATTCCACTACTTATGTATTCTGCAAATGTATTCTTAACATGGTAGTTTGCATATGATGTCAGCGTGGGAAAATAAGACAGTATTAGCATCTGTAAGCCCAGCAGAAATTTCTCAAGAGAAGTCACCACACAAGCTCTTACAGCTGATTCCACAATTTAGGTAGTGTTTGCATTTTTTTTAATGTGATTTGGTGATTTCTTTAAATTAGTTGAGATATAAAATATCCGTGGCTCTTTATTTGCATGTATTTGCAGTTTTTAATTCACTTTCATTGAGATCAAGTTTTCCACTACAAATTGGTGGTCTTGTTGTTTTCTGCCATTGTAATATTTATACAGATATAAAAATCATTATTCTTAGAAATTTAAGCATATATGTATAGTCAATCAATGTGAAGGCATTTGTTGAAATGATTTTTGTAAGTTCCTTAAACTATCTGTGGGAAGACAGAAGTATTATGTGAATTCAGTTCACTCATATCTTATACTTATTATTGATATACGCTATTGTAGAAACACAAGGGCCTCTGCTGTAGGTCTTAGGATCCTCTGGGTTAGTGAAAGAGTGTCATATGACTCTAAAAGAGTAAAATGAGCCTTTCAAAAGGAACTCTTGCTTTTAAAATGTGGTATAAATGATCTTATCTCCACAGCAAGGAGTTTGATCCTGATTCACAAAGAGCTGGAGTTATGCAGCCAAAGAAAAGTGGAGGCCTGTCCATTTATCTGAGGATTTGGGGGCCATCACAGTGACCAGGCAGGTTGTTCAGGAAACAAAGCCCACCTTCCCTGCATTATCTGATGGCATAGATGGTCTTATATTTCCCAGATAATTGCACCACACACTGTTTTGCTTTGCTGGGTCATAGCAATTGGCTGATTTGCTGTGAGATAAATGGAGGAAAAATCACCAGGAAAGTCATTTCTTTAAAAGTATTTACCTATATGCTGTAGTGGGTGCTTTGTGTGCTGGAGAGCAGGCAGCCAGGATGGGGGAAGGGAAGGAATCAGAATGAGTAACAATCTGATAATGGAGCTGAGTGGGGCCATGGAAATATTTTTGTACCAGATTGCTATTGCTACAATAGCTGAAACCTAGAAACTTTGTGACTCTTTTCCAATCAAATGGTTTGTTAATGCTAAACCCTGAAATGAATTCCAGGGGGTTCTGATTCTTTTTTTTTTTTTTCCACCATGATTATACAATCATGTAGTAGATACTGTTCCTTGCCTACCCAGTATTTATTGCCCCGCTTTTATTCTGCCTGCTAGAACTCCACCCCACCCTGTATTTTTTCCTAGAAGCAGTCATCCCATGTAGTACAGAAGACTCCGGCACAATTGATTTTATTCTCATTGTGTGTGTGTGTGTGTGTGTATGTTTGCTTAGTTGCTCAGTCATGTTCAACTCTTTGTGACCCCATGGACTGTTGCCCACCAGGCTCCTCTGTCCATGGAATTTTCCAGGCAAGAATATTGGAGTGGGTTGCCATTTTCTTCTCCAGGGGATCTTCCTGACCCAGAGATCAAATCCACATCTCTTGTGTCTTCTGCATTGGCAAGTGGATACTCTTTACCACTGAGCCACCTTGGAAGCCCTATTGTTATCCAGAGTCTAAATCAGTCACGCAAAGCTCTCCCCTTTGCTTGAGTTTGGCCTCAGAAACTAGGCTTAAGCCAGTCATCACAGGTCACTCTCTAACATCATTATTGGCCCAAGTAAATTGATAGAAAGGACTTTTGTCTCATATATGAGGGAGAGATTCTCTTGTCCTTCCACAGACATGAGTAAGGAGGCAAGTGGCCCCAGTTGCTGCTGGCAGCCATCTTAAAACTATTGGGAACACCACCTTGAGAAACAGCCTTCCACACAGAGGAGGGCAGTGCCAAGAGAACAGCCTCAATCCTAATGTTATTGTACTTCGAATTTGTTCTGCTTTGGAATATTTTAAGTGACAGTAATGTTTTTTATTGTTTCATCCAATTTAAGACATGGTTTCTATAACTTGCAATTGAAAACATCCCATCTAATATACACTAATGTGTTCAGATATATAAATGCACTCAATATATGTCATTTATACTAAGGAGAGGATTGTGCCTTTTTGAGACGATCCCGCCATCATTGTTAAGACAGCGTTCCAGAACTTTGTCCTTAATTATGGAAATGGGCTTCCCTGGTGACTCAGATAGTAAAGAATCTGCACTGCAGGAGATCCGGGTTCGATCCCCAGGTTGGGAAGATGCCCTGGAGAAGGAAATGGCAATTCACTCCGGTATTCTTTCCTGGAGAATTCCATGGACAGAGGAGCCTGGCTGGCTACAGTCCATGGGGTCACAAAGAGATGGATATGGCAGCAACTTTCACTTTTCATGGTAATGGCAGAGAACTCTTTGTGACATCTCTCACAACTCAGGTAGCCTTGGTGCACAAATTGCAACACACAGAAACGCAGAGACCAGAATTCTGTCTTCTTCCTTAGTTTTAGCTTTGGGGTTAATTTATAGAAGAAGGAGAAAACACCGTGTTCGATGTCTTTCAGATTATTCGCATTAGGAACATTTATTGGCCCATGTTATATTTTCCTATAAACTTCAAGTTTCTAGAACTTATGATGTAATAACCAACTATTGGGCATCCCCAGTGGTTTAGCGTTAGAGAACCTGCCTGCAGTGCTTGGAGAATCCCATGGACAGAGGAGCCTGGTGAGCGACAGTCCATAGAGTCACAAAGAGTTGGACACAGATGAAGTGACTGCACACGTGCCCAACCATGGCACACAATGTTTAAAAATATTAAAATACAAAGAAAATAAAAATGACTTATCATAGTTTCACCCTCCAGAGCAAACCATTGTTGGCATATGATCACATATGCCTCTACTCTTTTATAAAGGGGTACATATTTTCCTTAATATTTACATAAATGCTATTTTAACTATTTTATTTCCCATATATTATGGGCATCTTGATTAAAGTTATATTCCTATTGAATTATAACCTCCTACAAAGCTCCTCAAATAACTGCATCCAGTTTGTGTGCCTACAGATTCAAAGGATATCCAGCTGAGCCTAAGCAGGAGTGGGTGACTGTCATAGCTGGGAAGTGCTATTATTCAGCCTTGGACTGGCACCCCTTGGAGATATGCCCATCACCTCTGTCAGTTTTCCTTTTTTCTATTCATCTTTATCTTACTCTCATTCCCACTTTAAGACTATATTCAAACAGATACATAGGGTGGTTTTAGAACACTAATGAAAAGTGAAGATTCACTTTTTATCTTCAGCTGCATTCATTCCCTCACTCAGCATACCCTTATATGGAGTGAATGGATAGGAGTACCTAACCTCCAGAGTTCCCAGTCCACTGAGGGAGATAGACTGTACAAACACCATGGCAACACAGTGCAAGGTAGGTAAGAACACAGTGATGAAAAGAAGCAGAAGAGGAAACAACTAGGATCTGCAAGCCATACTTCTCTTTAGGAGCTGTGCAAGTTTGTGTTGTAATGTAGTTTTATGTAAGGCTTAAGATTGGTTACCTGACAATTATCCTGGAAGTTGAGCTCTAGAAAGATAGAGACAGAGAAAGACAAATACCATACGATCTCACTTATATGTGGAATCTAAAGACAAAAACAAAACAGGCAAAAACTAAGCTCATAGATACAGAGAACAAATTGGTGGTTGCCAGAAGTAGGGCGGGGTAAGGGTGGGCAAAATGGGTGACGGGGGTCAAAAGGTATAAAATTCTAGTTTTAAAATAAATGTGTCATGGGGAATGTCCTGTACAGGATGGTGATTCTATGCTTAGTAATACTATATTGTATATTTGAAAGTTGCTAATAGAGTTGATCTTAAATTCCTCATCATAGGAAGAATTTCTTGTGGTTATGTGTGGTAATGGGTATTAATTTATTGCAGTGATCATTCTGCCATATGTATGCAAATATCATACCATTATGTTATACACCCAAAACTAATGTTTTATGTCAACTATACTTCAATAGAAAACAAAGACTGATTGCTCACCAGTTATTCCAACTTTAGATCTAGAAAGGATTTGAGCACTTGTCTGCTGTAATAAAAATTCCCCTTGGAGAGGGTAGATAAGCAGACACATGTAAGTGGTCATTGTTAGTAATAATTATTAAAAGAAAATTTGGGGGAGAGCATGACTGGCCCATTTAATTAAGACGTCAGTCTCTTAAATTGGAGCATGATTGTCAAGTTTAAAACATAATATTTGGTAGACATATTTTCTAAACCCAGGGCATGGGATTTGCTAATCACCATGGGCTAGTGGATGAGAATAAATTAAATTAATACTATGTCAAAAAATCCAAGGCACAGAATCTCTAGGAACCATATTTATTTTGAACAAGCCATTTTACTTACTATCTATACCAGAATGCCAAGTAGTGGCTTTTAAAACCCCCAAAGAGATAGAATCAGTTCCCAGACATGGATTCACGAACTCCAAGGTGCAGAAATTAATGGTAGGCAGAAACTTTAGAGCTGTTCCTTCCAGAATGTGAAAATAAGGCTGGAATTGTATGACGTTATTGGGTACCAGTCCCCCTAGCTCTGGCTCATGAAACCCATTCCCAATATCCTCACCACCATTTTTCCTTGGCTCTTTTTCTCTCTGGGAGTTATTTTTTATTTTTAATATAGCCACAGTTTCACCTTTGACTTTGCACATTATTAATAGAGTAGAAAGTTGATAAAATTGAAAAACAAATCTAAATCTTTCAGGCTGGAGTTATATATACAAAGACAGGAACTTTGGACTTTAAAGTTCACTCAGGCTAGATGAATACATCTTGATAGCAATATTGAAATATTTATAACATTTCCATAAAGTAGATGTAACACTGTTATCGTACCTTATTTATGGGGAAACCAAGACTTGCTTCTTTTAAAGGCACTGTTCAAGAACAAACAAAGTGGCTAAGTTGGGGCTTTCAGGGTCTTTAAACAGGAACACATTAAAGAAATCTGTGTAAATGACACACAACCACATTGCAAACTATTCACAAAATCTTATTTGAATGTATTCATATTGGATTGTCATATGCTTGAAACTCATGTCTTAAAAAAATTACAGCAAAGGTATTTGAAAAAAAGTTAAGAGCATTGGAGCCTTTGTTTCCTCTAGTTCAATCATTGCTTCTTTCTTATTATTGATTTATTTACATATTTATTTTCGGTTGTGCTTGGGTCTTCACTGCCTCAGGGACTTTTCTCTAGTTGTGGCGGACAGCAGCTACTCTCCGGTTGAGGTGCATGGGCTTCTCACTGCAGTGGATTTTCTTGTTGCTGAGCATGGACAGTAGTGCTCACGGGCTTCAGAAGTTGCAGCTCCCAGACTCTAGAGCACAGGCTCAATAGTTGTGGTGCATGGGCTCCGTTGCTCTGTGGCATGTGGGATCTTCCCACATGAGGGATCGAACCTGTCTCCTGCATTAGCAGGTAGATTTTTTTTTTTACCGCTGAACCACGGAAGCACTCATTTAACCATTTCTATTCGCTGTTCTTCACTGACATATGGAAATCTCATGGTTCTCATAGATCATGTCATTTAAGCATAAGAATCTATTTCTAGAAGTCTCCTTTGGCTATTTCCCTTACAAGTTAGTCTCCCAAGTTCAAATTGCAGTTTACAACTTCAAAAGCAAGATATTGTTAACCTATTGTGTACTTGGAGTATGGTAATGAAAATACTCAGAATCCAAGGTAGAGTGTAAAAACCATGTCCGAGAGCACTGTGCCAAAATCCCTTAAATTTTCTAGCAACACAAGAATGTTATCTTATACAGAGCATCTCAAAGAGCTTTGTAGCACCACATATTAATAAATGCTATGCCTGAATCTAGCTCAAATTCACCTATAATTTTTAAATTACTTGCCCCACTACAAATCAGAAGTAAGACACATAAATGGTTCATTTCTACATGCTGTCTTCATTTTCTCTTACATGATCTTCTCAGAGTCATGGAAATGTATACTATTTGCCATGATGCTGTCTGAAAATACATCTGTTATCAGGATTAGGCCTGAAATCCAGTATGAGACAATGGTCTCAGCTTTCAATCTGTGAAGCAGATATATGAAGCTATTATTCCTCCCTCTGAGTCAAATTAAAGATGATACTGCCTACAATAGATAGTTTCCTTTCCATTCTTGTGAAGAGAATAAAGCATGCTCTTCAACATACTTCCAAAGGATGGAACCAGAAGAAGAAACAAAAGATTCACATTACAGCAGTGGAAATCTCCAGCTCCCTGGGATACCTTCAGTGACTAGAAATGTAAAAAAACAGAGTATTTTTGCTCAAGTTACCCCCTTCAGCATTGTATGTTTTTCTATCTCCTGTTCTAAATGACAATCAAAAAGAGGAATGAAATATCAGGTGAAATAGAGAATAAAGTATCCTTGAGAGGTACTCAAACTAAAAATATCTTATTTTCACATAAACACTATGAGCCTAAAGAATCGTGCTTTGACTTTGGTCTGTAAATACCAACTAAATGAGTACAAGTTTAAAATCTGAAACCTTTTATGTCTGGTATAAAATAATATTTTAGGATTTAATGTGCCATGTTTATGCACAGAACTGGAAACATTCAAGACAGAATTGTGATAGTTTTATTAGGAAGAATGAATTCCTAGTGGGATTTTATTTTTTATTTTGAAATAATTTTAGACTTAGAGAAAAGGACAAAAATAGCACAGAAAGTTTGCCTATACCCTTTACTCAACTTCCTCTAATGTTAACAATTTATATAGTTACAGTAGTGTGATCAAAACCAGGAAATTAACATGCATACAATACTATTAACTAAATGACAGACCATATTCAAATCTCACAGGCTTTTCCTCTGTTGTCCATTTTCCTTTCCAGGATCCTATCCAGGATTCCACATTTTATTTTGTTGATATGCCTCTCAGTGAGAGTCTCTCAGTCTTCCTAGTCTTTTGTGACCTTGACAGTTTTGATGATTGCTAGTCAGGTATTAGGTAGAATGTCACTCAACTCGATATGGATTTACCGATGCTTCCTCATGAATAGAGATCAGTGATATGTGTTTTTGGCCAGAATATCACAAAAGTGATACTGTGTCTTTGTCAGTGCATTGTATCAGAGGCTGGTGCAAGATGTCAATATATAATATTGCTAATGGTTTTCATCTAGATCATTTAAGATGGTGTCTTCCAAATCACTAGTAATCTTAACTGCATATCCATGACCCAATGAAACCTACTGTACCCAAATGTGCTTCATATTCTAATCTGCTATCTTGTTATATACCCAATTATATGTTAGATGTGACTCCATATTTTACCTATAAGGGTCTGCTAAAATATTACTCTTGGTATCTCAAACTCAGATTCAGTGGAACAGGAACTTAAGTGAAAGACTTCATCATGTACTGTGACCACTGCAATCTGTTATGTGTGTGTGAATAAAATTTTTTGAGATGGTCAGCACTATATTTTTTTTAACAGTTGATTATAAAACAGGCTTTATATTAGATAGTTTTGCATGACTGTTGGCTAATGTAAGTGTTCCTAGCATGTTTAAGTTAGGTTAGGCTAAGCATGATAATCGGTAGGGTGTATTAAATGCATTTTTTATTTAACATGATATTTGCTTTTTTGAATAAATTTTTAGCTGTGTAATACATGACATCATGTGATACATTTTGTGCCATGATATCAAGAAACTAATAAACTTCCATTTGTTTATGAATCCTATCTGAGAACAAAGATAGGTCTCTGAATGCTTTGGGAAGTACCTCGACCACTCTCCTGGGGGTTTATTCCCACCTTAGACCTGATGAGTGATGTGGCATGTTTTCTTCTCACCATCCCTTGATCATGATGCCCTTGTGGCTCTGAAGTAATGAAAGGGTTGAATGGTGAGATAATCATTTCTTAGTAGACACAGTTTAACATGGAAATTAGAGTCCTTATCAGTGAGGATCCTGGCAGGAATGAGACTGTACACTCAGCTAGAATGCTTGAAAACTCATTTTAAAAGTTTTTTTTTTTCAATTTGAAGAAAACCTAATTTACAGAAAAATTTCAAGAATAGTACAAAATACTCCTAATGTACACTTCATCCAAATTTCCCAATGACCACTTCATAATGATTGCTTTCCTATTCTGTCTTTCTCTCAGTATATATACATATATATATATATACACACACATTACTAATTTTTCCTGTTCTATTTGAAAGTCAGGTGAAGACATAAGTTCCTTTACTTCCCTAAATATTTCTAAGTGCATTTACTAACAATAAGTACATTATCTTTATACCCACAGTAGAATCATCAACATCAAGAAATTACCAATGATATACTGCCATTACCTAATGCACAGACCTTATTTATATTTCACTTATTTTATCAAGAATATTCTTTATGACAAAATATAAAAATCTCACCTGGAATCCCACCCAGGATCACACACTGCACTTAGTTGTTAAGGCTCTTAGTCTCCTTTAATCTCTAATATTTGCCCAGTCTGCATTTTTTTTCTTTCATGGTCTTGACATTTTGAACTGTAAAGGCCTGTTATCTCATAGGATGTCTCTCCATTTGGTTTTGTCTGATGTTTTCTCATGATTAGATTGAAGCTGTACATTTTTGACAGTGATGTATCTTGAAGAGAGTCATGATGAAGAGACAATGTACACAGGTAAGGGCAGAGTTAAAGAAATCAGCCAAGGATGCGGAGGCATTTAAAACCAGCAGAAGTGAAAGTAGCTATGCCTCTGGGGGAGTCTTTATAAGCTAGAGCTAGAATACTGGGCGTTGGAGTTGGGGGCACTTGAGAAAAGCTGTGATCTTAGAGGAAGGGAAGCACTGCCAAAACTGTGGCAAAGCACAGTGGGAACAGAAGTAGCTGCCTCCCAATGGGTGTACACAAGGAGAAGCCAGATGAGAAAGACCAGTGATACATAGTTCATAAATGCCAGCCACTCTGTGACCCAAACAAGGCAAAGACAAGCAGAAAATGGATCTGGTAGACAAATAGACTGGCCACTCCAGAATTTAAAACTCCTATTTCTCCTTTCTCCTCTTTTAATCAATACAGAGCATTGAGCTTCAATGCATAATGTTCTATACAATAAAATGGAAAGAATTCTAATCTATGAATCAGAAAGTGAAAGTGAAAAATCACTCAGTGTGTCTGACTCTTTGCGACCCCATGGACTGTGGAATTCTCCAGGCCAGAATAATGAAGTGGGTAGCCTTTCCCTTCTCCAGGGGATCTTCCCAACCCAGGGATCAAACCCAGGTCTCCTGCAGAGCAGACAGATTAAGACACAAGGAAAACCTGAACTCAATTACTAGCATCACCTCCTTCTGGCCATGTCATCTTGGGCCAAATGCTTAGCTCCTCTGAATGTCTGTAAAGTCAGCATCCTAGTCTCTGCCCTTCTCCTCCCTGGTGTAGTTGTAACAGTTGCAGATATAATTATCATGCTGTATAATAGGTGTATGGCTATGAAGTTAGCCACAAATATTTCACTTAGAGAAAAGTAAATAAAGCATAATAATCTCTGTTTATGTCTCATGTTCAGTAACAATGCCAGTGCCTCTTTAATATTATAGATTTGTTTTCTTTATTATTGTAGAATTGTTTTCCAAGAAAATCATTTTCTTGTTTAGTGTGCCTTTCTTTCTTTTTTTGTTTATTTTGACTGGGCTGGGTCTTCATTTCTATGCGTGGGCCACTCTAGTTGAGATGTGTGGGCTTCTCACTGAGGTGGATTTTCTTATTGCAAAGCATGGGCTCTAGAACATATGGGCTCAGTAGTTGTGGCCCATGGGTTAATTGCCCCATGGCATGTATTAAGAGAATCTTTCTGGACCAGAGATCGAACCTATGTCCACTGCATTGACAGGCAGATTCTTATCCATCATACTACCAGGGAAGTCCCTAGAGTGCCTTTCTTGCGTCTACCATATTACTACTTCTGAGTTTCCTAAGTCATAAATATTGGAAGCCCACCATTTTCTCTCATTCAGAGATATTACAGGAAAGAATTGAACTTGTTTAAATTGCTTTGTGTCTTATCTTCTCTGTTTTTTCTTGCTCTTTTGCATTTCTGTGGTGTTACTTTGTAGTTGACTACAATTCTTTCAATAGTGAAGTAAAGTCGCTCAGTCGTGTATGACTCTTTGCGACCCCTTGGACTGTAGCCCACCAGGCTCCTCCATCCATGGGATTCTCCAGGCAAGAATACTGGAGTAGGTTGCCATGTCCTTCTCCAGGGGATCTTCCTGACCCAGGGATCGAACCCAGGTCTCCCGCATTGCAGGCAGACGCTTTAACCTCTGAGCCACCAGGGAAACCCTACAATTCTTTCAATAGTCAGTAAATATTTGGTTGGTGAAAGGTAGATAGAATGAATGCATACATGACTTCTGTGTGTTGTTTAAAAACAGACAGAATCCACCAGGATTTTAAAGGAGGACATAAAAATGGAGGAAGATTTTTAAAAATTGGATGGGAAAAAGCACTGCTAGGTGACAATTAAAAGGACCTCAATCTCAGTTCTAGTGCTTTTTTCTAGAGTGTAAAGATACAAGGAGCTTAGGCTTAGGCTGCTTTTTGGTTGGCAGCAAACATTCAGAACATCTTTCTACTTCATTTTCTCAGTGTGGATTGAGTTAATCTTGGTTCGCTATCATCTTCAAGCAGTGGTGACTCTCATGTATCTTTAATGTCATGGGCATTTGTCAGATACATGGCAAGAAAACAAGGTGTCTCTTTAAAATTTCCTATGTTCCTGATAAATCTCTTCTCATAGTGGTTCTTATTTTTGTGTTATTTGAGTCTGGTATTCAGGACCTAATGACATAAATGCCATATATCAGGATAACTCTCAGCTGAAAGCACCTACCATTTGCAAAGACAAACCACAAGATATGGACTCAGAAGGGAGCTTCTCTGTAAAACTCCGCTGATTCGAGAAGTTGGTACAAATAAAATTACTGTCTGAAAAGTTCATGAGAAAACCAAAAGCTTTCTCTTAACTATTCCATCTTTGGTTTAACATTTTTGGGTGGAATAAGAATGAATTGCTGAGGCATATCCACGTCAAAATAAAATATTGATTATAACCACATAAATGATGAATGTGGTCACTGTTCAGTTTTCACTTTAGCAGGCTCATATCAGCATGAGACTTCATCATAAGCTCTCTTTATCTTAACAATCAGTGTGCTTTTATTACTTTTTAATATTTATTTATTTGGCTGCATTGGGTCTTAGTTGTAGCACTTAGGATCTTTGCTGCATCATGCGGGATCTTCCTTTGCAGCCTCTCTAGTTGTGGCACACAGGCTTGGTTGCCCTGGAGCATGTGAGATCTTAGCTTCCTGGTCAAGGATTGAACCCACATCCCCTGTATTCCAAGGCAGATTCTTTGCACTGGACCACTAGGAAAGTTCCTGATTTTGCTTGTTTTTAAAGACACTCCACTTTATGGGCATTCACATGGCATCTAAACAGTTAAATTTAGAGAATGTGACGTCAAGTAAGATGGAGAGTATCTTTACATTTGTTCAATAAATGGAATGTAAAAACCTGTCTTAATATCTTTAAACATGACTTTCCTTAAAAAGTATCACCTTTTTCATACATTTTTATTTAAGTTTCTGCTTCAGTTCAGTTCAGTCACTCAGTCGTGTCCGACTCTTTGCGACCCCATGAATCACAGCATGCCAGGCCTCTCTGTCCATCACCAACTCCCAGAGTTCACTCAGACTCACGTCCGTCGAGTCAGTGATGCCATCCAGACATCTCATCCTCTGTCGTCCCCTTCTGTTCCTGTCCCCAATCCCTCCCAGCATCAGAGTCTTTTCCAATGAGTCAACTCTTCGCATGAGGTGGCCAAAGTACTGGAGTTTCAGCTTATATGTTGCCAAATTAGTCTCTTTGGGGTTATATAGGACTGACCTATTCTGTCTGCATGATCTCCTAGGTTTATCCTTTATATTTAGGCCTAAGTTACAGGTCAGGAAGATCCCCTGGAGGAGGAAATGGCAACCCACTCCAGTATTCTTGTCGGGATAATCCCATGAATAGAGGAGCCTGGCGGGCTACAGTGCATAGGGTCGCAGAGTCAGACACTTAAGAACACACACACAGTCCCCTTGATGACATTCTCTTCCATGAATACCAGAATTGCTTAATCTGAATGAAACTTCCCTGATTACTAACAAGTGCTCTTTAAATGAAATGTTCTGATGATCTCCAGTCCTAAAATTCCCTGTTAAAAAAGTTCTGTAAAAATACTTCATGTATCATAATCTTGCTCTCAGCCACTGAAAAGCATTAATGAATGAGAAAGACCGCAGCCGTTTATGTATTTATCCATCAAGGAAGGTGGAGTAGTACCCTAGTCAGGGGTGAGTCTGCAATCTGTTCTCTTCTGTCCTTCACCAACCCTTACCACAATGTTCTTTTCAAACACTGAAAAAAAAAAGTGAGGAAATGGTAAAATTCAAGATCAAGGGGATGGGTTAGCCAAAACATCCTCTTCATTAATGTTTTTCTTTGAAAGCTTTTAAGGCTTTTCAACTTTTCCCAGCTTTACGAAATCTAAACTTTTAAGATTAGAATCTCAAAATAATCGTATTTCACACAACTGTTGCATGTGCGTTTCTTGTCATGTCTTAAGAATATTTTATGTTATTTTCCATTATTTTGTTATTTGTATTAGTTTTGTTATCTTTTCTATACCATTATCCGCAGTTTTCTGTTTCTACCATGGTTCCTTGTAGCTTCCTCCCCTCAAATCTTCACCGTCTGTAGGTCTTTAAGGCTTCCTAAGCTTACTGAAGGAAGTGGGATAAGATATAAGGTTAATAGCCCCAATGAAATCAAAGAAGTTATTAGTATTTCACTAATTCATCCATATTGATGTTGTCACTTTATACGAATTATCTTTCTATGTGGGAACCTAAAATAGTCTAGAAGATTCTGCATGAAGGGATGGGTCTGTGAGTTACTTTTGGTTTTACAAAAGCTGTTAATTACCTGCCTCATTTGGGACAAGGAATTTCCTCTATTTGGGGAGACCCTTAAGTCCTGGGAAAGCTGGATGGATTCCAAAGAAGGTGAAGCAGAGGTTAGTCTGAAACCAAATTGACCTGGACCTTCTTGTTTTCTTCTTAGTAACTGGGCTCTCATAATCAAAAGCGGGAAAAGGGGAAGAAGTTAGAGCAGGGAATAGCAAGGAATGCAAAGTAGTTTTCTCTAATATGTTGGTCCTCAAGAACAGATAAATGTGGGGGAAAATGATGAGGGTCTCCACAGAAAATAGTTTTGATGTGCGCCATCTTTTCCAAAGTAGTGACACATATCAAACTTAATTTAGCATCATACTTTCCCTCTTTCTGAAACTTTGCTGCCAGTCTTAAGGAAAACGACACCTCTCATAAAATATAAAGACTCAGCAGTCCTATTTTCAATACTCTGAAACAGCATATCCCTTTACTTGAGTTAATAAGTGCTTTTATTCAAATGTATTGCAAATATCTGTGCTTCCTTTGGAATGGAGTGTCATGAAAGAAAATACATGTTGGCCAATTACAGAGCAAATATTAAGAACTGTCAGATGACTTGTCATAAAGTTTTTAAGCTTAGTGTCACTTTCTTTTTACAACGTTTTAACAACTCAGAAGCTTTCTATGTATTCATTAGCCATAAATCTATAACTTAAAAGTATAAATTCTCCTGTTTAATAATCTTATACCTAATTTCCATTAAGTATTTTCAAGTTCTTCCTGCTCTCAATACTCCAAATAGAGTCAAACTATTCCAAACTCTTATAGCGCTTTTCACATATTAAAAAGTTTGCAGTTTTGCTGAGTAAAACAAAATAAAATAAAATTCAGCACTGGACAGCACTCCCCAAAGCTGCTTGAATCAGGTGAAATGTATTCTGTTTCCATATTGGCCTATAGCATGTATTTATGTACATTTTCTGAAAATAAGGACTTGACAAAATTATGCGATTTTTTTTCAGGTCTTTACATTGGAGCTATAGAGATATCACCTAATAATGATAAACATTACCAAAATAAATATGACTTACAAGAGTAGCAATCACTTAAAAGAAAAACTAGGATGTTTTCTTTGAAATTTCAGAGTGATTTTAAATTAACATTTTCACATAGAGTGCATGGACATTTAAAATATACATCTAAACTGATATTTCTAAGTCAAAATATATATTTAAATAACTTTGCAGTTATCTCTGGATAGTTATAGTGTAGCCATTCTCCAGCTATGAAAATCCTTCATTTTTTACCAAATATATGATATTGAAAATCTTAAAACCTCAAAAAAGTCCCTATTACAAGAAATACTTTTCAAAGAACACATAAGAGATATACTTCCAACTAGAGATGTCATATTGAATGTATCAGTGTTAAAGATATTGTTAGTTGAAGACGATCTTAAACTATTGAAATATTATTGTATAAATAAAGCATACATAAACCTACTTCAGTCACAATAGAAAAGTGGAAAAATTTAAATGGCCACAATAAAATGAAATTGTTATTATTCAGTTCAGCTCAATAGCTCACTTGTGTCCGACTCTTTGCAACCCCATGGACTGCAGCATGCAAGGCTTCCCTGTCCATCACCAACTCCCAGAGCTTAGTCAAACTCATGTCCATCGAGTCGGTGATGCCATCCAGCCATCTCATCCTCTGTCATCCCCTTCTCCTCCTGCTCTCAATCTTTGCCAGCATCAGAGTCTTTTCCAATAAGTCAGTTCTTCACATCAGGTAGCCAAAGTATTGGAGCTTCAGCATCAGTCCTTCCAGTGAATATTCAGGACTGATCTCCTTTAGGATGGACTGGTTGGATCTCCTTGCAGTCCAAGGGACTCTTAAGAGTCTTCTCCAACACCACAGTTCAAAAGCATCAGTTCTTTAGTGGTCATCTTTCTTTATGGTTCAACTCTCTCATCCATACATGACTACTGGAAAAACCATAGCTTTGACTAGACAGACCTTTGTCGATAAAGTAATGTCTCTGATTTTAATATGCTGTCTAGGTTTGTCATAGCTTTTCTTCCAAGAAGCAAGAGTCTTTTAATTTCATGGCTACAGTCACCATCTGCAGTGATTTTGGAGCCCAAGAAAAGAAAGCCTGTTACTGTTTCCATTGTCTCCCCATCTATTTGCCATAAAGTGGTGGGACTGGATGCCATGATCTTCATTTTTTAAATGTTGAGTTTTAAGCCAGCTTTTTCACTCTGCTCTTCCACTTTCATCAAGAGGCTCCAATTTGTCTTGGTTATATTAATGAATATAATGACATATTCACCATTATTTCAAGCATTAGCTTTTAAGGTTCATCTTTATTTTTCTTAGTTTTTATAAATATATAGTAAGTTATATCTTAATAAATAGAAAAATAATTTTTTAAAATTTTGTTGTTATGAAGACTGTATTCAAAGGTATTAAGAATGTGTATAGAATAGTCATAGCCAAGATTTATTAGAAACTTTGAGCTGTTTTTGCTAAAGTTTTTTATGATAGTTTAAAAGTGAAGCCAATTCAAGAGTGTTTATTGCATAGGAAAAAAGGTAATAACTATTTATATTATACTTTATGATATCTGGGGATAAGATTATTTCACAAATTTGATGTGTTGCATTGAGATAGCATGGAAAGACCAGTCACCACAGATACTCAACTCAGTAATAAAATGTGTATTGTTTTTGAGAGCCTCCACTCATTCTTGAAACAACCTGAAGATCTCAAAAATGATGTACAAAATTAAAACTTTTTGGTTATAAATAAATTTTAAATACCTCAGGGAACATATGAAAAAGAAAACTATATACAACATTTTTCATAAGTATGGCTCTTTGACAACCAGAATACAAATGCAAATATTTTTTTTTTTGGCTAGATATAAATAAAGCCAAACATCCAATATATTCGATCAAAAATTCAACTATATGTCCTCTCTGCCAAATATTTGGAAACATTTGAAATTTGTATTCCTTTCTCAGATCTCATTAAAGTATTTGATTATCTTTTTTTATTCTCCCTCCAACTCCCACACAACTTAAAAGGGAACAATATATACATTCCAATAATATAAAATTTCAGTTGATTTTTTTAGCTAATAAAACTATTCTTATACACTAAAATCCTTTCTTCCTCAGAATATATTTTAGTAATTACATAGTGAATAACCAACAACACAAATATAATTCCTTAGAAATTAGAGTTGTTCTAATAAAAAGAATTTCTACCTAAGTTTTTGTCAAATAGCTTTGTTCCAATCTTTCTTGCTTTCTAATGTGTCATTACATGCCATTATTTGTTAAATTAATAGAATTCTGCATACAGGCATATATGTGCTGGATGTGGAAATGAATATGTATTTGTCATCTTTAATGTATTTGAATTTGGCTGATGGGGCCATAAAAAAGCCTCCAGCATATTTGCATAATTAATCATAATATTATGATAAGCCATTTCAAGGGAAAAATTGGTCTTACCATCACAATATGTTTATTTTTTTAAACTTGTATATTCAGAATACATTTGTGAAAAAGAATTGGAGGTAGAAAAGACTGGCTATGTCTTCATGAAGAGAGGTGAACTTTATTTTAATTTAACCTGGTGTTATGCTAAAAAGAGGATTTATGTAATAAACATTAAGTATGACTGGTACAAATTTGAGGGGTAAGAGTAGTCTTTCTAATTTTCATGTAGAACAGATTTATAGAAGGCAGTATTAATTAGGTCTGTAGTATACTATACGTAGCCCATGTATTCTGTATGCGTGTATGGCTGTGTTATCAACGTGCCTATTTTTGTAACTCAACAAATTGTTTATAAATAAATAGTATTCAGTACATAGTCTTTGACTAACTCTTTCTATTAACTCTTTGACTAACTCTTCCAAATTCTCTTTGAATTATATTACCGTTTAACATATGTGAAGGTTAATAAGTAAATGGACCTTTTGAAAGGCTATTTTAAATTTTTTACAATATTTAAAAAGTAAACTTAGAAATGTATACATGCTAGGAATCATACTATAGGTATAAAAGAATAATAAATAATAATTTAATAATAAATTAATATTAACATTTTAGATTGATGGATAGAAAGAAAATTCTAAGAAAACAGAAAGAAAATAGAAAATATATAGGGAAATGCATGCATTAAAGTTCTTCCCCAAGGCTTAAGTCCGTGCTGTAGTTATTGGTGACATCGTGTGGTTGATGTTGGTATCGACAGCAAAGTCAGTATTTTCTAAAAACAGTTAAATTACTCTCAGCAAATTTCAAGTGTTATCAACTATAGTCCTCATGTTATACATTAGATAATCATATCTTATTCATCCTATGACTGAAATTCATCTTTTACCAACATTCATTTCCTTATTTCTCCCACCCTCAGTCCCTGGCACTTTTCTATTCTGGTTCTGTGCTTTAGCTATGGTCACCAAAAAAAAAAAAGATAAATATGTGAGGTGATGGACTAAATGAAGGAAATCTTTTCACATTGTATATCAAATCATCATGTTGTACGCTTTAATTTTATAATTGTATTCATCAGTTAAACTTCAATAGACCTGGAAAATAAACACTTTTCAGCAAAATAAAAGACTCTTAATATATCTGGTCTAAATTAGGGGCTTCCCTGGTGGCTCTGTTAATAAAGAATCTGCCTGCAATGCAGGAGATCTAGGTTTGATCCCTGAGTCATGACAAAAAATTTGTCCCTCGGATTATACACTTCCTTTGGAGTAATGTGATGTCCAAATACTTGTAAGAATTGTGAGAATTGTGACTACCATGTGCAGAGTAAATTGGGGCAGTATTTTTACTGTAACATTTGCTCCTTTCCATGAAATTAAAAGACGCTTACTCCTTGGAAGGAAAGTTATGACCAACCTAGATAGCATATTCAAAAGCAGAGACATTACTTTGCCAACTAAGGTCTGTCTAGTCAAGGCTATGGTTTTTCCAGTGGTCATGTATGGATGCTTAGTGCCGAAGAATAGATGCTTTTGAACTATGGCGTTGGAGAAGACTCTTGAGGGTCCCTTGGATTGCAAGGAGATCCAACCAGTCCATCCTAAAGATCTGTCCTGAGTGTTCTTTGGAAGAAATGATGCTAAAGCTAAAACTCTAGTACTTTGGCCACCTCATGCGAAGAGTTGACTCACTGGAAAAGACTCTGATGCTGGGAGGGATTGGGGTCAGGAGGAGAAGGGGACGACAGAGGATAAGATGGCTGGATGGCATCACCAACTCGATGGTTGTGAGTCTGAGTGAACTCCGGGAGTTGGTATGGACAGGGATGCCTGGTGTGCTGCAATTCATGGGGTCGCAAAGAGTCAGACACAACTGAGCAACTGATCTGAACTGAACTGAACTTGCTCCTTTCCATTATTAAAAAACAAACAAACAAACAAAAACCTGAATTTTTAATTACTAGAGTAGAGGAACAGTTGTTCTCAAAAAGGGTAGGATTCTCTATTCACTATCTCAAATTTTTACTTGAAAAATGCCACTGATATTAAAAACAGAAAACCAAATTTTCTCTCTTTTTTGCTAAAATTACCTATGATATTTTAATCAAATATTATTCCTGTAGGGAAGATCCCCTGGAGTAGGAAATGGCAACCTGCTCCAGTGTTCCTGCCTGGAAAATTCCATAGACAGAGGAGCCTAGTAGACTACAGTTCATGGTGTCGCAAGAGTTGGACGTGACTGAGCACGGTTCACAGCTACACTATACAGGGCACATAACATCACCCAAGGTTTAGAAATGTTTTGTCATAATTCCCTTTTCAGTTCATAATGTAACGTGATTTTTGATTAAACCTTGAAATTGAAAATTCCTTAAATGAGAGTGCTGGTTACCAGCTTTCAGTGTCCTGCTGCTGCAGTTCTGCAGTGGAAGGTTGCAGCCTGGAAGATTGCCTTGGGTTTTTTGGAGGAAAGGCAAGGCTGAAGCCCAGCCCCCTATAGCACAGGTGTGGTAAGTACTCACTGAACCAGCTTCCTCCAGCAGAGTTCAGAGGTGATGATTCCTTTGGGTGCTATTCTCAGCCATCCCCATCTCTACCTCTCCCTCCCTCCAGTGGCTCTTACCTGGTTCCCACCTCCCATTATGCTGAACAATACAGATCTCTCTCAGGATCCTTCTCACCCTATTTGGGGAAGCATCTTGAAGTTCTACTGTATCCCCACCAGAGATATCAATTTGCGACTTTTGCTAGGGTTCAGTGAAAGCGAGTTACCCAGAGGAACTCTCATTGTGCCATAGGATTGTAAGTGAAAAATCTCTCTCTCTCTTTAAAATTCAAGCTGCTAACTTCAACGGGATGGGGAAGCACAGAAAACATTTTATTTACAAAGGCGATTGTCACTGGTTTAAAAGAAAAATAGGACTGATGGGCATGGTATTAAAGAAAACATTGTCAGTTGTGTCTCAAGCCCAGAGTCCTGGGAAACGCAATCTTTAGTTGACTGAGAAAGGGTCTTGAAGTAAGCACAGGGATGGAGAGCTCATTTTTCTGAGCCTGGATGATTGGGGAAATCTGGGATGTGCCAGGGACTGCAGTGCAGGCTATTTTTGGAGAGAGCTGAGACCTCGCGTGGCTGTGCGTTGAGAGATGCCCCGCAGTGATAGCTGGTTATTGCACTGGTGGCATTGGGCAATTGATGAGGAGATGGTATCATCCTTTAAGTGTAGGTCACAGGAGGAAAAAAGGGTGATCTTGAGGGCAACGAGATACAAAACCAGCGGAATCACGCTGCTCTTTTCAGAGCTAAATTAAAACCAGTAAGGAAAAACCCCTTGGAATATTTTTCCTTCTACCCTTGGGGCCAGTCTTAGGACTAATTAGCTGAATTCGGCTGAAATCCTCTTTTTTTCTCAGTAGGTTTCACTTAATTACCTCATATGTTTTCTCATCCAGGTGTGACATAACAAGGTTAAATTCAAGCAAGTTCCAGTGCCACTTTCTAAAGTACATTCCCCATTTTACCCTCATATATGTGACACACAGGACAAGAACTTCAAGAACGTGAGGAAATGGCTTATAGAAAAACTATTTAAAAATTAGCAAATTGTAGCTGAATTTGAAGGAGTAATTTTCACCCTTTGGAATTTTTTGATTATAGATTACCAAGATCTCACTTCTTTCGTATTAAATTCTTTTGGTAATTCAGTCAGGAGCACCGCTTTTCCCAATCTCTAAAATGTATAAATTGAGATAAAAGTAATGAAAATTTCTCCTGTATTTCGATTACTGTAAAATTGGCAAGTTTTTTAAATGCACTTTTTCCACATCTTAACTCTATTGGCCCTTTTGTGAAGAGAGTTTGAGGTGCCATTTTGGACATTTAATTAGCTGGTATATCTTTTAAAGAATTCAAGTGTGATCTGTGTAACTGTTTTAAAGGGACTGCACATCCCACAGCGAGGAGGGGCCAGTCAGCCCCTGTGAGTGTCATTGGTACAAGTGGATTTGCCCATTCAATTTTGGTTCCACTCTAAATGAGGACTTGGGTGCTTGAATGTATTCCATCCACAGAAGGACAGGAAAGCATTGTATTCCCAGAGCTTCATGCAACACCCTTCAAAGGCTGAGTTTTTGTTGTGAGAAAAACGGGGTCTAATGATTACAGCAAGCAGGGTTGCGATTTTATTGGTGTACTTTATGTGAAGGTGACAGTGTTGACATTAAATCAAATTCACTTAGCATGGGCTTGCTAATGACTCACACTGCCTCAGACAGTAGCAAGGACAAAACACTGGGCAAAAAATTTCCCAGTTACCGTCTAGTTTCCAACTCCTTTTGTGGCTTTCTAGCACCACAGCAAACTGCCAGCTTGTCTCCATAGATGAACATCAGAGAACTTCACTAATGAAACCCCTGACACTATCTGTGTGTGATGAGAGGGAAGGGGTGAGGAAGGCAGGGGGACTTCTGTCCTCAGGTGCTCTCAACGCAATTTCGAATACCACTGTGGAATGCGTCGAAAGAAACAGCAAGTGTGTCCCTCGAGGATAGCTTGGCTGGACAGGGTATCAAAGCTGCAAGGGGAAATAAGGTCTGTGGTCAGGATAGGGTTTCAGTAAAGCTAGAGGCACCCTCCCAGAATGTGTGGGAGGCCAGGCCATTATCTGAGCAGCATTTTAAAGGAACAGAGGCTCCATTATGATACCTGCACCACCCCAGCAAGACGAAGACGATGTCCATTCTAGATAGCCATGGTTTTGATTGACTGCCTCCCCACTGTTTGTCCCCCAATTGTCTGGCAAGTTTATTTCATATGGACCCCCCTCCCCCAGAAGGGGGCAGACAACATATACCTCCCGTTTTGCTATCAGCAAACAGTCCCAGCCCTGAGCCAGTTTCAGGAATCTTCTGTAAACACAATATTGAATAAATAAAATATGATCTTAATTTAGAGAATGAGTTTGTGAGAGAAAAAGCCAATATCCTGGCATATTTGAATGTTTATCCTCAAATTATCTTCTCCCTTTCATCTCATAGACATTTTCCCCTACTATCTTTTTTCTATTCATTTAAATATACTGTTAATAACAATTGCATAAAGTAGCATTAAAGAGCTCCAAAAGGAAATAAAGCATAGTTTCTGGTGAGAGCATCCGTATTTGTTTAGTCTTTAGGCATAAAACATTGCCCACATTATAGTGCAACCGGATTATTATTTAAAAAAACAAAACAAAACAAAGCCTTGAAGTCAGAATTGGGCGAAAGCATCAGCCATCCTGGGTTACATGTCCTAATAGATTACTTTATCATGTGAAATTGGAACTTGGAAACACCACACCAAAAAACCCCGGAAGTAGCCATACGGTTGAGAAACAAAGCCTATAGTGAGGTGATTTTGATATTATGAAGAAAGGAAGGAATCTCCCAATTCTAGTGACTTTTGAGATTATAAACAAAGAGAAAAGATAGGAAGCAATGTTCCAGAAAGGAGTTTTCCAAGCCTGGCGTAAGTTGGGAGCAAAGGAGTATTTGTACCAGAGGAGTACAAAGTAAAGAATGAAAACAAATTCAAATTCCTCTAAGTGTGTCGTGACCCATGCAAAAGTTGATTGAGCCCTGTGGAAATGGTCTGGAAACCTCAAATACCTGGAACAGAAAGGCCTCTGTCTTAATGACAATTGCAAGATGACCTTCATTATACCTCTACTTGAAAGCTATCAGTTTGTTAACCCTTTAAAATTACTTTGTAAAATAGATATTATTCCTTTCATTTTACAAAAAAAAAAAGTATGCTGAGGCTCAGTAGCAGTTCTAGGATTTCTCAATGGACACGTCCCCCTGGAAGAGGCAGCTGAAGGACCTGTCGGGCTGTGTTTCCTTAGTAGGCACATTCCTTTACCTTAAACAGGTTATTTATTCACATGGCACTTGCTTAGCACTGCTTCTCTGCTGACCAGATGTGAGAAACTTTTTCAGAATCTACCAATCTACCAGGTAGTATCGGAAGTAGAACAAGGATGGTCTGAATCTATCTGCCTGACATCAAAGTCTGCTCTAATAGAAGGCTTACAAAATGCACCACCCATAATAACTTCATTCACTGTTGCAGGCTTCCAAAACTATGTACATGTCTGGACATTCATCCAGGAATAGGCTAACTGTTCTGAAAGGCCCAATTTTAAAAAGATTTGACTGCTCCAGCTGACAGGGAAGTTAACACAGAAAAAAAGTTACACAGTTTCCTCTCTACGAATTAGGGATTTGCCTCCAGTTTTGCACACATTAAAAGTCAGAAGAGGGAGGGATAAAGAGCCGTCTCCCTATGGAGTGGTATAGGGAATATTATATTCCACGGAGTAGGAAAGACAAATTGGACACAGACTTCTAAGAGAATCACATGAGATAATGTATGTGAACACATTTTGTAAATGAAAAGGCACTGAGAAATGTAAGCTTGTGTTAGTAATAGCATTATGATTTCTCTGCCTCCATTCTTAATGAAACATAGGTCTCCTTCAACATCCTTAGAAGCCAATCCAACGAGTGTGTTTCCAGAGAAAAAAAATGTAAAGGTAATTGTGGATGTTCAATAAATATTAAAGAGCCTCACTATTTGTGGGAAGCTTCAAGTACATGATTAAGTTGCAGGTGATGGTAAAGGAAACCAGCATGATCTTTAATTATAAAATACTTGTTAAGTTTGATTCCAGTAAAATGCAATTACCTTGAGACTTCTGGTTATATCTCACAAGAGGTTATGTTCTGAAGATGAAAGCTTTTGTGGATGGATGTTAGACTCCATTGTTTAGGACTATCTACACTGATCTGGGCCCCTGTCTGCAGCAGCTAATCACCATTATCTTGGCAAGCCTTGCAGGAATTCCCAGTTGTATGCCAGCCATTCTGTGGCCCGCCTTGAAGTATGGAAACATCACAGAAGTGGGGATAAGGGCAACAGTAGCAGACCAGAACATTAGCTAGGATTAAGGAGAAAGGGACTTAAAGGGAATTCAAGATTTCATGGTGGACAAAAGAATACTCAGTAGGTGGGAGAAAATGGAATTGTCCTTGTACATGTCACCATGATTATAATACAAATATATATATAAGACTAGCAAGGAAACCTCTGAATTTCAGTTTGGAAAACTATCCATTAGTTTTTATAGCTTCATTTTAAATTGAAAATTTTAATCATTGCCTGTTTTCTTGACCTTGCCTGTGGAAGCAATTGATGGGCTAAGGAAATGCTATTTTGAAAGTCTTTTTTTTTTTTTTTTTTGGTTTCAGAGTGGTAGTTTTCTAAAAACCTTTTATTAAGAACATTCTTATGTGGTAATGATAACTAACATTTAAGTGGTGCTTACTTGCCTTGTACTTGCAAGTATGTGTGTGTGTGTGTGTGTGTGTGTGTGTGTGTGTGTGTGTGTGTATTCGGTACTCATGGTGAACCCCTGGAGAAACTGAGACACACTAAATCTGTGTGATTAGTCTCACTAATGTGACTATCTCCGGTCACACAGCCTATAATGAGAGGAGTCAGTTTCTATAACCAGGTGGTCTGTATACAGAGTCTGAGCTCTTATCAACGACACTTATCACCTCCCAGGTTAGTGCCATAGATGCTTCCAATATATACAGGTTATAAGACACCTATGTCTATGTGATCTGTGTATCTTATGCACTGAAACAACTGAATTTTGCTGGCTTGTTTCTATGTTCATCAGTTTCATCCTGTACAACTGGACTTAGTTTCTTCTCTAATGTCAAAATGGGCTGTAGAAGAGTCCCATCTCCTTTTTAAGAATGTTCAGTTCATGTCAGTTCAGTTGTTCAGTCATGTCTGACTCTTTGCAACCCCATGGACTGCATCATGCCAGGCTTCCCTATCTATCATCAACTCCTGGAGCTTGCTCAAACTCATGTCCATTAAGTCAGTGATGCCATCCAACCATCTCATCCTCTGTTATCTCCTTCTCCTCCTGCCTTTAATCTTTCCCAGCATCAGGGTCTTTTCCAATGAGTCAGTTCTTTGAATCAGCTGGCCAAAGTAATGGAGCTTCAGCTTTAGCATCAGTCCTTCCAATGAATATTCAGGATTGATTTCCTTTAGGGTTGACTGGTTTGATCTCCTTGCAGTCCAAGGGATTCTCAAGATTCCCCAGCACCTCTGTTCAAAAGAGTACTTGGTATCTTTTCTTTTGCCTTCAAACTTATTTCTATCTTAAATTAGAATTGAAAGCTTAAATGAAGGTTGACTATCAATCTACTTTTAGGAATCCTCCTTTTTTTCACCTCATCCTGCTTTTGCCTTAGGGAGTAATGGCAGGCTTCAAAGTCAACGAATCTTAGAAATCCTAAAACATTATCTGGCCTGGCTAGAGAAGCTATTAATCCATACCCACTCTCCCATTATACAAATACGGAAATTAAGGACCTGGGAGGGTACATGGCTTTGTGCAAGATCATACAGCTAGCAAGTGATAAATACAAAATTGGAACCAAATATTTCGCCTCCTTTGGGGGCATTTTAAAAATTACAGTTGTTGCCTTTCTCTGTACTGAAAGCCTTAGGCCAGTAGGGGTCAGCCAAGGGCAATTCTCTTTCTAAATGTTTAGCCTTGATTCCAGGGACCACTAAGATCATAAGATAAAAATAGGGTTCTAGGAAGAACAGGGGCTTCCCAGGTGGCTCAGTGGTAAAGAATCCACCTGCCAAGCAGGAGATTCAGGAGACACAGGTGTAGTCCCTAGGTACAGAAGATCCCTTGGAAGAGGAAATGACAACTCACTCCAGTAATCTTGCCTGGAAAATTCCATGGACAGAAGAGCCTAATGGGCTACAATCCACACAGTTACAAGAGCTGGAGACAACTGAGCATGCAAGAGATGAGGAAGAACAGGAAAAGTTTAGATTACATTTGGCCATCAAATGTTCACATAAGAAAGAGAATGGTAACAGTTTACAGAGAGCACAATTAAGACCCAAGCTGAATGTATTCTTTGGGAACAGTCCTTTCAGCCTATCATGTGGTTTAGGCTTCCCAAGTTGCTCAGTGGTAAAGAATCCACCTGCAAGTTCAGGTGCCACAGAAGACACGGGTTCTATCCCTGCATCGGGAAGATCCCCCGGAAAAGGAAATGGCAACTTACTCTAGTATCCTTGCTGGGATAATCCCATGGTCAGAGGAGCCTAATGGTTTACAGTCCATGGGGTTGCAGAGTCAGACATGACTGAGCAAGCATACACAAAGTGTGTTCAGGTCCAGGGTATGAAAGATTCTAGGAAGTAAGTAGGTTATGAGAGCCAGGTGATACAAGGCTCTCATGAATCAATTCTTAAAATTGTGCCATAAATTGCAGTAAAAAGATTTTATTTTGAATACTAAAAGTTTACTTAAAGAAATAGACTCTTTTAAAGATACTTTCAGTTCAATTCAGTTCAGTTCAGTTGCTCAGTCATGTCTGACTCTGCAACCACGTGTACTGCAGCACATCAAGCTTCTAAGTCCATCACCAACTTCCAGAGCTTACTCAAACTCATGTCCACTGAGTCAAGGATGCCATCCAACCATCTCATCCTCTGTTTTCCTCAATCTTTCCCAGCATCAGAGTCTTTTCAAATGAGTCAGCTGTTCACATCAGGTGGCCAGAGTACTGGAGTTTCAGCTTCAGCATTCGTCCTTCCAATTAATATTCAGGACTGATTTCCTTTAAGATGGACTGGTTGGATCTCCTTGCTGTCCAAGGGACTCTCAAGAGTCTTCTCCAGTACCACAATTCAAAAGCATCAATTCTTTGGTGCTCAGCTTTCTTTATAGACCAACTCTCACATCCATACATGACCACTGGAAAAACCACAGCTTTGACTAGACAGACCTTTGTTGGCAAAGCAATGTCTCTGCTTTTTAATGAACTGTCTAGGTTTGTCATAGCTTTTCTTCCAAGGAGCAAGAGTCTTTTAATTTCATGGCAGCAGTCACCATCTGCAGTGATTTTGAAGCCCCCCAAAATAAAGTCTCTCACTGTTTCCATGTCTAATTGCCATGAAGTGATGGGACCGGATGCCATGATTTAGCTTAGTTTTCTGAATGTTGAGTTGTCAACCAACTTTTTCACTCTCCTCTTTTCATTTTCATCAAGAGGTTCTTCAGTTCTTCTTCACTTTCTGCCATAAGGGTGGTATCATCTGCATATATGAGGTTATTGATATTTCTCCCGGCAATCCTGATTTCAGCTTGTGCTTCATCCAGTCTAGGGTCTCATAATGTACTCTGCATATAAGTTAAAAAGGCAGTGTGATACAGCCTTGACATACCCCTTTCCCGATTTGGAACCAGTCTGTTGTTTCATGTCCAGTTCTAACTGCTGCTTCCTGACCTGCATACAGATTTCTCAGGAGGCAGGTCAGGTGGTCTGGTATTCCCATCTCTTGAAGAATTTTCCACAGTTTATTGTGACCCAGACAGTCAAAGGCTTTGGCATAGTCAATAAAGCAGAAGTAGATGTTTTTCTGAATCTCTCTTGCTTTTTTGATGATCCAGTGGAGGTTGGCAATTTGATCTCTGGTTCCTTTGCCTTTTCTAAAATCAGCTTGAACATCTGGAAGTTCACGGTTCATGTATTGCTGAAGCGTGGCTTGGAGAATTTTGAGCATTGCTTAGCTAACGTGTGAGATGAGTGCAATTGTGCAGTAGTTTGAGCCTTCTTTGGCATTGCCTTTCTTTGGGATTGGAATGAAAACTGACCTTTTCCAGTCTTGTGGCCACTGCTGAGTTTCTGGCATATTGAGTGCAGCACTTTCACAGCATCATCTTTTAGGATTTGAAATAGCTCGCTGGAATTCCATCACCTCCACTAGCTTTGTTCATAGTGATGCTTCCTAAGGCCCACTTGACTTCACATTCCAAGATGTCTGGCTCTAGGTGAGTGATCACACTATCATGGTTATCTGGGTCATGAAGATTTATTTTGTATAGTTCTTCTGTGTATTCTTGCCACCTCTTCTTACTATCTTCTGCTTCTGTTGGGTCCATACCATTTCTGTTCTTTATTGAGCCCATCTTTGCATGAAATATTCCCTTGGTATCTCTAATTTTCTTGAAGAGATTTCTAGTCTTTCCCATTCTGTTCTTTTCCTCTATTTCTTCGCACTGATCACTGAGGAAGGCTTTCTTATCTCTCCTTGCTATTCTTTGGAACTCTGCATTCAAGTGGGTATATCTTTCCTTTTCTCCTTTGCCTTTTGCTTCTCTTCTTTTCATAGCTATTTGTAAGGCCTCCTCAGACAACCATTCTGCTTTTTTGCATTTCTTTTTCTTGGGGATGGTCTTGATCACTGCCTCCTGTACAATATCATGAATCTCCATCCACCGTTCTTCAGGCACTCTAATACCTTATTACAGCCATATACATCACTGACTTAGATGAAGTGGGATAAGCCCTTGGTCTTTCTACTTGATTTCCTTGTGAAGTCTGTTACAGGGCTTCCCAGTTGGCACTAGTGGTGAAGACCTGCCTGCCTGCACAGGAGACATAAAAAGATGCAGGTTACATCCCTGGGTCGGGAAGATCCCTTGGAGGAGGGAATGGCAACCCACTCCCGTATTTTTGCCTGGAAAATCCTGCGGACAGAGGAGCCTGGCAGTCTGCAGTCCATTGGATCACACAGAGTGGGACATGACTGAAGCAACTTAGCACGCATGCATGCACGAAGTCTGTTATGGTTGAAGTCACCACTAGGGTTCTACCTTTCTTATGAAGTCCACCTGAGTCGTTTGCTTAAGTCCCCATCACGAGTTAAGTCCTCTGTCAGTTGACGTTGTGTTTTAGCATGTTCTTCTCCATTTCCTTCTGCCTGTGCTGCCTGACTTCAGCTCAGTAATCAGCGATCATCTGCATGAGAAAAGAGCACTCCTTGACCTTGATTTTATATATATGAGTAGATGAAAACCTCTTCCCAACAAGCCAGTTTATAGACTATATTCATTTTCTATTAATATATATAAATATATACATATATAGAATATAAATATTTTTAGCTGATCAAGTTATGTTTTGTGATTTTTCTAAAACTTACTCCACTGTTTCCTCACATAGACTAACAAACAATAATTTACATTTAGTACATAATACTTTCAGTTTTGGCTTTTAGCAAATCTAGCATGGAACTTAAAATTAGATAGATGTAAATTGCTGAGCAATAGCAAAACTACTATTTATTTACTGATACATTAATGATGATTTATACATTGCAAAGCATACTTTACTTTTCCCTTTTTAAGTTTCTTTCTTTCTTGCGTTTGTCTGTTTTAGATTGCTGGCACCATCTTTTAGTATTGTTAAAGAGCTGAATTCCCAAAGGCTTTCCTCTCTAAATCATAGCATGGCTAACTGAACTCTGATTGTTGGGCCTTTCTCTTCTTATAAAAAGCTATAAGGTGACCAAACACAAGAGTTGAATTGAGGCACCAATTAAAATGTTGATGGTAAATACTTTTCCATGGGATACGGAAAAGTAGTTTCATTTGCTTGAGAATGCAAATTGCATCATGAACTTGAGAAGCATTTTTCCTATCATGTCACATTCACTGCAGTAGAAGAAAGTATTTTATAAAACACCGACTCTTTTGAAAATACTAGATTTTGATTTCAACTTGGGTCGATCAGCCTTGGCTCACTTCTCTCAGTGGAGTCTGCGTTCCATTTGGATAGATTTATTTGTCCAAGAAATATTGGAAGGCATTTCAGAATCACCTAATAAGGCTTCTATTTAGAAAGTGAAACTTGGAAATGGCACAATTGTAGTAAACCTCAATAAGAGCGTAACCAAAGGGATAGGAAATCATCCATTTGAGATAAACTTTCCTATTACACCAGAGTCTCAAAAAAATGCATGAAATACACATGAATTTTTCTATGCTAATTTGCTAAGCCAGTGTTACCTGTTGCCAAGATTTGCATGAGTATTCCAAAAAAATGAAATTATTCTGGTATCTTGCCCCTTTGTTCTCCTAGTTTTAAGATATAAGTGATACATGTCATTGTGCAAGTTTAGTGTTCAGCTGAGTCCCTCAGTCATGTCTGACTCTTTGAGACCCCATGGACTGCAGCATGTCAGGCTTCCCTGTCCATCACCAACTCCCGGAGCTTCCTCAAACTCATGTTCATAGAGTCGGTGATGCCATCCAACCATCTCTACCTCTGTTGTCCCCTTCTCTTCCTGCCTTCAACTTTTCCCAGCATCAGGGTCTTTTCAAATGAGTCAGCTCTTCGCATCAGGTGACCAAAGTAGTGGAGTTTCAGCTGCAGCATCAGTCCTTCCAATGAGTATTCAAGACTGATCTCCTTTAGAATGGACTGGTTGGATCTCGTTGCAGTCCAAGGGACTCTCAAGAATCTTCTCCAACACCACAGTTCAAAAGCATCAGTTCTTTGGCATTCAGCTTTCTTTATAGTCCAACTCTCACATCCATACATGACTACTGGAAAAACCACAGCTTTGACTAGATAGATCTTTGTTGGCAAAGTAATGTCTCTGCTTTTTAATGAACTGTCTAGGTTGTTCATAGCTTTTTTTCCTAGGAGCAAGCATCTTTTAATTTCATGGCGGCAGTCACCATCTACAGTGGTTTTGGAGCCCAAAAACTAAATTCTCTCACTGTTTCCCCGTCTATTTGCCATGAAGTGATGGGCCCAGATGCCATGATCTAAGTTTTCTGAATGTTGAGCTTTAAGCCAACTTTTTCACTCTCCTCTTTCACTTTCTTCAAGAGGCTCTTCAGTTCTTCGCTTTCTGCAGTAAGTGTGGTGTCATCTGCATATCTGAGGTTATTGATATTTCTCCCGACAATCCTGATTTCAGCTTGTGCTTCATCCAGTCCAGGATTTCTCATGAGGTACTCTGCATATAAGTTAAAAAAGCAGCATGGCAATATACAGCCTTGACATACTCCTTTCCCGATTTGGAACCAGTCTGTTTTTCTATATCCAGTTCTAACTGTTGCTTCTTGACCTGCATACAGATTTCTCAGGAGGCAGGTCAGGTGGTCTGGTATTCCCCTCTCTTTAAGAGTGTACAATGTGATGATTTCATACACATATGTATTGCAAAATTATTACTACAATAAAGTTATTTAACATATCACATTATTATTATTACATAATAATTATTATTTACATAATAAATTATTTTTATTTTGTTATAGTGAGAATGTTTAAGATCTACTCTGTTAGCAACTTTCAATTATACAATTGAAATACAGTTTTATTAACTATATCCATCAGGCTAGGCATTAGATCCCCAGAACTTATTCATCTTATAACTGGAAGTCTATACCCTTTGAGCAACATCTCCTGCATGTCTGTAACTTCCCATCTCCTGCAGCTACCATTTCAGTCTGCTCCTATGAGCTTGGCTTTTTTAGATTCCATATATAAGTGAGATCATTCAGTATTTGTCTTTCTCTGACTCATTTCACAGATCTTGCCCCTTGATTGGTACCCAGAATCATCTTTCCAAAATTGTTACCTAGAAAACAGTGTAAAACCAACACTGAAGTCCATTTAGTGTACTAATTCCTTGTGGCTATGGGCTTCCCTAGTGGCTCAGACAGTAAAGAATCTGCCTGCAATGCAGAAGGATAGAGGATTCTATCCTTGGGTCAGGTAGATCCCCTGGAGAAGGGAATGGCCACACACTCTAGTATTCTTGTCTGGAGAATTTCATGGCCAGAGGAGCCTGATGGGCTACAGTCCACAGGGTGGCAATGATTGGACATGCCTGAGCAACTTCCTCTACTTTCACTATGGGAAAATTAAAAAGAGAATGTTACTGTCTTCCTGTTACTGCCTTCCTGTTACTGCTAATCCTCCAAAAGAATTCTATAATATTTTTTAAGGAATATACTATTCTTCCAAGAAAGGAATTAAGACCACCAAATTTATTCATCAGGGATGGGAAATCAAGCAGCTGTTTGTATCCTCTTCTGGGGACTGGAGGAAACTCCTGGCCCTAAACATTTCTCAGAATCAGCCAGGAAAGTGGCAAGAACACTCAACGTACCAGTGATTTATAAGGATATTACACTCCCTTGGGAAAGTCCCTGAAATAAATCATGCCTCAGTTACTTGTGCAAAGCGAATTTTTATAACAGCAATAGTAGAAGAGAGGAAAATTTCTCTAGTAAGTCTGGAAATAAATAAGGGAATGTCATGGCCTTTTTAGAATCAAATACTCCATTGAATCTCTAGAAGTGAATGAAGTTTTTTTCTGTCAAGCTGTGGAAAAGGAGCAAGATGTCCTAGTGGGCTAACAGCTTGACTCCTTCCCTCTACCCTAGAGACTCAAGTCTCTGACCTTGGTAACACAGAATCCCATAGAAGCTGCTTATCTTCTCTGGGTTCCTAAGTGGAAGTAAGGATGTATTACTAGTTTCTGTCTTGCCTTAAGAAAATTAACCAGCATCTTAAGAACTTCAGCTCATTCCTTCCAAAAGATCTATACAGTAAAGTTTCATGCAGTCTCAGGCATTTAAAATTTTACCACGCCATATAAATAAACTATACTTCAATTTAAAAAAATGATCGTTGTCAAAGGTGGGGGCAGTGAAATAGGATCCAGAAGGTCTACTCTTTCTTGAGCTGTAAACAAGCATTTTCTATGTGCTCCACTCCTACATCAGCTGATTAATAAAACTAAGACCAGTTTCAGAAGAGATAGGAAGAGATCATTTACTAAGGAAACCAGATTTGTTTTGGTTTTTTTTTTTTTATCTCTTATCCCAGGAACTTAAGATCAAAGGAAGGCTATTAACAAGTGAGGCTTGCCAGCAATAAATTGATTGCCTTTACAACCTTACCAGAATGACAAGAAATAGCTCCATGGGCTTGAGAGGGAAAAGTTTGCAGACCTCAGCCCAAAATGCAAAGGAGCAAGAGGCATTAACAATAAAACATGAGCCCACATGCTCCTCTTCAAATATTCCACTCTCCCTACAACTGTATCAGTCTATTCAAAGGCTCCAGTCTGTGTTACTCTCAGTGAAATTCTCTCTTAATGAAGTGATGTCCCTGAGAGCCAAACATTATTTGATATTGAATTCATGACTACCGTTAGGCATTAGAACACAGGGCATCCCTCTAATGGATTATTTGATTGTATATTTTATGCCACTCTTTCTCTAGAGCTTTAGAAACTCAAAGACACCTGCGATACACTTTATGCAAGTGTAGATTGTTATTTTACATCTTAAAAATAGCACTGTTATTTTATTTCTTAAAGCCTGTACTCATGAAGCGAAATAAAAAATTCTCAGCCATATCAATCAGTTGAAAAAATCAGATTCCTTGGATTTGTAGTGACAATATAAATATTCTATCATCTATTCAGTGTCTATTTATATCTCCTCTTGAACTTCCCAGCATGGATGAAATATTTCATTCTGTCAGAAGAAGTAACACCCAAAATAAGATTACCTTTTAAATAGAATGGGAAAAGTTTATGACTAGTTTGCTTAAGTTGTTAGGCTATGATATTAATACGACCAGGATTTCAGGTTCAAAGTATGAATCTGTTAGCCATCTGGGTTAATTTACCTCCTACTTATTCTCTAAAATCAGTTTCCAGATGGCTTTTGTTATGTGTACAAAAAAGAACTCGGCCAAGAGGGTAAATGGACCAATGGAAATTGTCACAGATATTAGAAAAATGGCTCAGAGCCCATGCCCTACTAATGGCAGGTAACGAATTCCAGTGCCACTTAATGTGAGCAAATTATTAAATTAAAGAGAACCCTACAAAGGTTGTAAACTGGCAGACTGCCTGCCAAATACTCCCAACAATATTATTTTGTTTTGCCCCGATAGTGTTTTTAAGACACTTGAGTCAGTTACCAATGTTCAAAAATTGGAAGACATCACACAAAATCCTGGGTTGCTTCTAGGTCTACAGTCCTACTCAGTAACTTCAGCTGGATCTGAGCAGCAGCTGCTCCTTTGGATAGAGTGTGTGCTTACTGGTTCAGCACAGTCCCCACCACACCCCACTCTCTCGTGCTTATCCCCCTTCTGCTATGTATGCTACCTCCCCAGGCCTCAGACAGTGCTGGTACTTGAGCTTGTGATCTCCTGCGTGTCTCCTATATGCTTGTGTGCTAAGTTGCTTCAGGTGTGTCCAACTCTGTGAGACCCTATGGACTGCAGCCCACCAGGCTCCTCGTCCATGGGACTCTCCAGGCAAGAATACTGGAGTAGGTTGCCATGTCTTCCTCCAAGGGATCTTCCCGACCCAGGGATCAAACCCTCTCTCTTATGTCTCTTGTGTCTCCTGCGTTGGCAGGCAGGTTCTTTACCAATAGCACCACCTGAGAAGCCCATGAGCTCCTGAGGTTCTTATATACACAGTATGAACATTTGTAGGATCTGAATCTGGAGGAGGGCATGGCAACCCACTCCAGTATTCTTGCCTGGAGAATCCCGATGGACAGAGGAACCTGGCAGGCTAGAGTCCTTGGGGTTGCAGAGTTGGACAAGACTGAGTGACAAAGCACAGGATCTGAGTAGCTTATTTTTGAGGGGAAAAAGATCCATTTATTTAGTTGATGTCAATATTTGTTTTGAAATTATAGAAAAGTGAGAGCTGCTATATCTTCAAGGAAAGACTCAAAAACTTGAACTACCGTGGTTCTCTTGCTCATATCTATGCCTGGGATTGTTTGTCCTAAGGTCTCTATGCTTGCATTAGCAGCTGGGTGTCACACAGACTAGGCCCTATTATGTGCAAATGAATGGTAGAGAATGTATCTCTAGCTCCCCCTACCCATCCTCTTTCCCTAAAAATTTACAAGGCTTACACACTTCCAGATCAGACACAAACCTACTTTCCAACCTGTAGATGTTCCTCTAGGGCTCAGGCCAGTGTTTCTGTATAGAAATTTGCTGTGGCCTCAGTAGATGGCTAATAAAGCAGTTTACGGACTAAAGGTCCAGCTTGCACCACGCAGACAATTTCCAAAGCTGCACATGTCCCAACAATCTTCCCTGAACATCCTGATGGTCTCTGTGGACCTATTGATCTGTTTTCTGTACCTAGTCCTGGAATTTATATTTCCAAATGCTCATTATTTTATTTGAGTTACTAATTCTGCAGATAATCATTTATCTGCCAAAAAAATTGTTTTGTCTAGTCAAGTAGACTTCTAAAATGTACCCTGAGGTTGATGATCTGTCAGTTACAGAAGACAAGCAATTCAGACCACAAACCAGCGTTATCCTTCCTGAGGCATAGCATCTAGGGAGCAAATACTGTTTAGCTCTAAACCTCTCTGCTTATTGAGCCAGTGTTGGCTGGGTTGCAATATGCTGTGTGTCAGTTCTGGTGGGCAAGTCTACAAGTTAAAGATGTCTCTTTCCTCTGTAAGGCAGAATTCAGCATTTGCTCAGCTGGAAAACAAACTCATTAAGAAACAGGTTGAGAGCTTTGATGGCATTGCTTAAGTTTATGCAAACGTTGTCTCTGTGTAGAGCAGGTACAAATTGAAACTTACCTGCCAGGAATCTTTTGATGGTGAGGGAACCTTGCAGAGGACTTAGCTTGTGCTGTCCCTCTGTGTGCCAGTCTTTACTTATTTATTTTCAATTGAAAGATAATTGCTTTACAGTATTGTGTTGGTTTCTGCCGTACATCAACAAGAATCAGCCATGGGTACAAACATGTCCCCTCCCTTTTAAACCTCCCTCCCACCTTACACCCCATCCCATCTCTCTAGGCTGTCACAGAGCCCCAGTTTGAGTTCCCTGAATCATACAGCAAATTCCCACTGTGTGTGCCAGTCTTGATGATCAAAAACTTTCTCTGCAACTTTGAGACTATAGCTGGACAGGCTGAGAGTTAAAAGCCACTGATATCACTAAATGAGCTATTACTGGTAGACTCAGCATAGTGAATCATATAGAAGTCTATTCCCATCTTCTGTGTAGTCTATTTATATGAGCTTTGCCTTATTTTTTTAAAAAAATTACTGCTCTGTCATTTCAGCAGCCCTGTAGACAGTACGATGGAGTGGTGGAGAATTTCTTTGGAGCCAGTCTGTCTGAGGTTGTACTGGCTGCGTGATCTTAGGCAAGATATGTCTCTTCTCTATGCCTCAGTTTCCTCATGCAAAATGGGTATTAGGAAACTGTAACCACTTATAAGGTTGCTGTGAGGATAAATGAGATGATAATGAAACAGTGACTAACTCAGTACAATGACTGGCATGTAAGTAAACACTCACTTAAATGTTTATTTCTTATTATTTCTCCAGGAAGCACAGTGTGCTAGGCTCTAAAGAGAGCTGTCTGGGACTTTCATGGTGCCATTCAATTCATTGGAAAGGTTTTCTATTGATTCAAGAGTTTACTGTTCTTCATGTCAGCTCAGTATCACAGAGGAAAGCATTAAGAACACACTCAGCTAGACATTACTTTATTCCATTTAAAGTCATTGTTTATTGATAATGGAACATGCTCTGCAATAGTTTCAATTTACTCTTCAGTGACTATTGTCACAGACCTTCAAACTAATGGAGCTTTAAACAAAAGAGAAGCAAAAGTGGAGCGAGCCTGGGGGCTGCCTTCAAAGTGAGATCGCTGGTTAAATGGTGAAAGCTTCTGGCACTGGAACTGGCTATCAGTAGATGTGAAGCTGGGTTGTTGCATATGAAACAACCATACATAAAGTGTTTCATGTTGAATAAAACATGGCTGAGTTGTATGGCTGAGTCCCTTTACTGTTCACCTGAAACTACCACAACATTGTTACTCAGCTATACCCCAATAAGAATAAAAAGGTTTTTAAAAAAGTGCTCCAGTGGACTAGGATCTCATGCCCCTTTCAATCTCAGCATTAATGTGGTGGTCCAACCAGAGACCCTTGGTGACCCTTGTGTGACACTTGGAAGTGTCACAAAATCTATTTATGCACAAAGTGTTGCTTGAAGACTGAATAAATATTATCTCATACAGATACTGGGTTAGCCAAAAAAATCCATTCAGGTTTTTCCATAAGGTCTTATGGAAAACTCGAGCAGACTTTATGGCCAACCCAATACATTTAGATACTTTATTTAGGGTATTATAACTGGGATTACTCCCAGTCAACAGATTCTGAAAGTACAGCATAAGATGATCTGAAAACCTGCCTGACCTGTGTGTGTGTATGTGTGTGTGTTCAGTCATATCTGACTCAGGTGAAACTGTAGCCTATGAGGTTCGTCTGTCCGTGGAATTTTCCAGGCAAGAATTCTGGAGTGGGTTGCTATTTCCTACTCCAGTGTCTTTTTATTCCAAATTTTGGAAACCACTCTCCTAGCCTAATTTCAAAAAATATCAGAGACCAAAAGAGTAATATATGAAAGACAACAGTGAATGGCATTCTCCAAAAGTTGAATAACCACATTTTACAGAGAGCTTGAAGGCAGGAGGAAAAGGCGATTACAGAGGATGAGATGGTTGCATGGCATCGTCGACTCGATGAACATGAGTTTGAGCAAGCTCCCAGAAATGGTGAAGGACAGAGAAGCCTGGTGTGCTGCAGTCCGTGGGGCTGCAAAAAGTCAGACATGACTGAGTGACTGGATGACAACAACATAAAGAATAGAAGCAAGTATCTGCTCTTGGATTTTTCTTAAGCAAAATTATAAATTACTGGGGGGTTATGAAGTTGAATATCTCTTGCCATTCAGTAATCTTGGTAAGCCTCTTCCTTTCTCTGAATTTTGTCTTAGACAGAGTGCAGCTGACAGCTATAGACAACTCTTTGTTTGTCCTAACCACTAGACTATGAAGAATCACCTCATGGGTACTATCCTGTCAGTCACTTCTTCCCCCTCAATCCCATTAGAAGTTATCCACATTTGGCTTTCAACGAATTCTTTTAGGTTTGTGCATATTATCACTGTATGTAAGTGTGTGCACATTTGACTCTTTTAAAATATCTACACCTCACTCTTTTTTAAAAACTTGTTTTTAGAAAAATTTTAGGTTTATAGTAAAATTGAAAGAAAGGTACAGAGATTTCCCCAATGCCCTCTTCCCTGCATGCATGCATAGCCTCCCTCATTACCAGCATCACTCAGCAGAATGTACATACTTTACCAAGGATGAACCCACAGTGACACATCATAATCACCCAAAGTGCATAGTTTACTGTAGGGTTCACACTTGGTGTTGGTTTGAATAAATGTATAATGACATGTATCCAGCACTATAATATCATATAGAGTATTTTCACTGCCTCCAAAATTCTCATCCCTCCTCACTCCTTACAGACACAGCACTCTTTTTCCACAGAGGATATTAGCACCGAAGATATCCATAATTTATCAAAGTGTCAATGATCCACAGATCCCGACGGCATATGAAATTCTAGAACTAATAAAGTAACTTATATTGTAAAGAAATGTATTTAACTTATTTTTATTTGTACTATTGACCCTGGAAAAACAGAATTGTATGTGTATGTGTGTCTGCATGTTTCATGTGTGCATTTTCATATTTTATTTTAGGGATACTTATTTCTGCTTCTGTGTTATACCACTCCACATGGGCAAAATTGAAATCTATCTGCATCTGGCAAATGTCTTTTATTTATGTTTTGCCATGTACTTTAAGTTGGAAGTAGAGATTGTGACAGAAACCCTGATGATATGTACTAACATCACTCAGGAGATTGGTCAAATTAAACACAATTTTTACCTTTGCTTTAATCATAAAATTAGCAACATACCCCTCTCTTACCTATGTCAGTGAAGATACATTGTCCTGTTTCTTTATCCTCTGCTCCATATCAAAAGTCTTGTCTGACATCGGCTCCTAACCCATGTGTCCGTTGTCTTAATACCAACATTAGCTGGTAATACTTTGCACAGCAGATTGTTTAACTTTGGGTTTTACTTTCCCCATCAATAAAATTAACAGCATCATCTAAGCTATCAGTGGTGTAATAAAAGATAGGAATACTTATAAATTAATAAATATAAAATTATTGAAGGAGGTTTTTGCCTCAATTGACTCACAGTACTCTGAGTGGACAGTTTCAGGATTTGGGTTTGTACTGGTCAGAGCTTTAATGCCCAAGTCAGATAAAACTCATATCAGCTCTCCTGACCGCTTCCCATTGGGAGAAATGAAATTCTATATTAAAAGTTACTATTATATGAGAACATCTGTCACTTCTGAAAATGAAATAATTTGATTGGTTTTTATTTTTTGAATGATTCAAGTATTGCCAGACTACTTGGATGAACTTGAAATGAGCCACTTACCTATCTTATGTGTTATGTTGCTTTCTGTGTTTTTCGATCGTATATGATTTAACTCCATCATAATGGATCTCCAAGTATGTCAGTTAGCCTTACTGCCTAACAAACTACCCCAACAACTTTGTTATTGTTTAGTCACTCAGTCATGTCTGAATCTTTTGCAACCCCAAGGACTGTAGCCTTCCAGGAGCCTCTGTCCATGGGATTTCCCTGGGAAGAATACTGGAGTCGGTGGCCATTTCCTTTCCTGGGGGATCTTCCTAACCCAGGGATCAAACCCTTGTCTCTTGCATTGGCAGGTAGGTTCTTTACCACTGAGCCACCAGGAAAGCCCCCAAACTTAGGAGCTTTCAAAAACAAATATGTGTTATTAACTGTAATTCTGTGGATCAGCTGGGTAGTTCTTTTGTCTGAGCCAGTTTAGCTGATCTTCAAAGTCAGCTGAGAATTCATCTGAGAAAGGATGGTCCTGGATGGCCTTACCTGTCTGGTGTTTGGAAAGTTGGGTGGTCAAGGGGACCTCAGCTGGCCTGACATCCTCCAGTAGGCTAGTGTACTAATCAGCAACAGAAGGCAAGTCCCAGCACATGTCAAGCCTCTGCTTCTGTCAGATTTGCTCTTATCCCATTGGCCAAAGCAAGTCACATGACCAAGGCTAGAGTCAGTGTGGAAGACACTCCCCAAATGTGTGTATATGGAGATATGAAACTTTGGTTGCCATTACTGCTAGCATTAGAAACCTGTTCAATCACTGGGTCTTCTTTCTTGAAAAGCTATTCTAATATAATTCTGTATAAATTGTCACAAGATTCTGATCATTTCTCCCTTTTCACACAGGGCTCTTGAGCTACAGGATTCTATGTTGCTTGTAAGAATTTTATTTATAATAACGTTTCTTTGGATTTAGAAGAAAACTTGCAAAATATCCCATTAAAGCAGAAGGATACAGTGGCAAAAATAAGGCACTAGCCCTAAGCAGGCATGCTTTCTCACCAGCATGATGTGAGGTGAGTGAGGTAATTAGGACAAGTCCCCCCCTTTCAGTGAGAATCAATTTGTTCACCTGGAAAATCAGGGACTGGGGTGAAGCCTCCACCTGACTTTGCTATTCTACAATCTAAAAGGTCCCGATATGTGCAACAATACAAAATTGATTCAGGGCCTCAATAAACATATGGATAGATTTCTCTATAAGGAAAATATTGACCTTGGCAAACTCAGGTTAATAAATTTTGATATTTGCCTCAAAAGAAATCAATACCCACTTTTTATCTTCACATGAAGTAATACTTTTATGAGCCAAAGCTAGTGATGGAAATGAATTTACTTCTAATCCTAATAAATGCATTATATATAATGTAATATTATTATAGATTATCATTCATTATGGCTGGACATTCTTTGATTTAGAACAAGGGTATTATACTCTTAATTCATCATTCAGTTAACTTTTCTTCTGAAGGAAAGATTAAAAAAACATTTCTCATTCTTTTGGGACCATTAGTATATGAAATAGTATATTCATTACATAAGAACACTCAGAGCTTTTAAGCTATCAATGGAATCTTGTTTAGTCAGCTAAAGTACATGTATTACCTTGTTGTATGGGTACAAAGTGATTCAAAGCAAGATACCTTTTAATCCTCTGAGGAAAACAGTTGCATATTTCTCTGGCCTGCTTTCACTGTTAACGTTTCTTATTTCTTCTTGTTTTCCTTTGGATTTGGCACTGACCATTAGGTGAGATTTTTTTTTTTCCTAAACAAGGAACTCAGAAAGAAATGAAGGCTCTATGTGTCTGCTTAGCAAAGAATTATTCTGACTATAATTTTTCTCTAAAATGAAACACAATATTAACATTCACAGAGTAGCACAGGTAGGACTCATTGAACATTCCATTATAGAGATCTTAAAAAATCCCTTTAAAAATTGCTAATATTTGAGGTCAGAATATTCCTTGGAATCATTTGTCCTCAGACTCAGTATAAGGAATTAGTAATTTTGTAAAATTTTTTAAAAAATATTTGTAAAAAAAAAAAAGGAGTACGTCAAGGCTGTATATCATCACCCTGCTTATTTAACTTATATGCAGAGTACATCATGAGAAACGTTGGGCTGGAAGAAGCACAAGCTGGAATCAAGATTGCCAGGAGAAATATTAATAACCTCAGATATGCAGATGACACCACCCTTATGGCAGAAAGTGAAGAGGAACTAAAAAGCCTCTTGAAGAAAGTGAAAGAGGAGAGTGAAAAAGCTGGCTTAGAGCTCAACATTCAGAAAATGAAGATCATGGCATCTGGTCCCATCGATTCATGGGAAATAGATGGGGAAACAGTGGAAACAGTGTCACACTTTATTTTTGGGGCTCCAAAATCACTGCAGATGGTGATTGCAGCCATGAAATTAAAAGATGCTTACTCCTTGGAACGAAAGTTATGACCAACCTATACAGCATATGCAAAAGCAGAGACATTACTTTGCCAACAAAGGTCCATCTAGTCAAGGCTATGGTTTTTCCAGTGGTCATGTATGGATATGAGAGTTGGACTGTGAAGAAGGCTGAGTGCCAAAGAATTGATGCTTTTGAACTGTGGTGTTGGAGAAGACTCTTGAGAGTCCCTTGGACTGCAAGGAGAGCCAACCAGTCCATCCTAAAGGAGATCAGTCCTGGGTGTTCATTGGAAGGACTGATGCTAAAGCTGAAACTCCAGTACTTTGGCCACCTCATGCAAAGAGTTGACTCATTGGAAAAGACTCTGATGCTGGGAGGGATTGAGGGCAGGAGGAGAAGGGGACGACAGAGGATGAGATGGCTGGATGGCCTCACTGACTCGATGGATGTGAGTCTGAGTGAACTCTGGGAGCTGGTGATGGACAGGGAGGCCTGGTGTGCTGCAGTTCCTGGGGTTGCAAAGAGTCGGACATGACTGAGCGACTGAACTGAACTGAACTGAATTTTGTAAAATAGACAGGAAGGGCAAAAAGTGAAATTAAGGAAGTGGGGGACTTCAGTAGTAGAGGAATGAATGGGTGATCCTAATTTTAACTGGGTTTTTTGTGTCTGCTGTTTCTTCCATTACTGGAACATAACTGCACAGGTCCCCTTATTCAACATGACTTATATTTTTCTTCAAAACACAGTCCCCTTCAGCTCAGTAATAAAGCCCAGACGAGGACTGGATTCAAAGCCTCATTTTGTTACCTACATATTTTAGGACTTTGGACAAGTCACTTTGAGAGCTTCAGACTTCCTCATTCTTTAAATGGTATCAAGATGTATCATACAGGACATTAGAATCAAAAATCATTTGTTGTATGGACTAGCAAGATGTCTAGTACTCAGTAAATACTAGTTTTCTTTTCCATGCTTTCCTTCTGTATCTCCATGTCTATTAAACCAAAGTTTAAAGGAAAGAAAGAAACCATAGGACCAGAGCATCAGAGGGGCTTCTCACATGCCTTGCTATCTAACCCACTCTCTCCTCTCTCAAGGATCTGCTGCAGGGGTGGGTGGGTAGGGGTCTCTACAAGCATCACATCTTCTTCAGAGAAGTATTTTCTAACCAGAGGCCAGGGTGAGTCTCCTACTATGCACTCCCTGTGCTCTGCAGTTTGCATACTTGCTACTCATTCATTCATTACAATGATTGACTTTCTGTTATTGTTAAGAACATAGACTTCGGTGTCAGACTGCCTGTCACCTCCTCCACTTATTATCTATGTGACTTTGGGCAAGTTACTTATTCTTTCTGTGCCTCAGTTTCCTCATCTGTAACATGAATATTACCTACCTCAGTGGGCTGTGTGTGGGGGTGTAAGAAAGGCTGATCAGTTCTCGGTAATGATGAAAATGTTTTACTACTGACCTTTATAGCTATGAAGCTTTCTATACTTGATCTGAGCTCAGAACTTACATGTTTTAAAAAGCAAATATGCTTGTTGATAGACTGATTACTTTTGGATCAATCCCAAGTCCTTCTAAACTGGAATATAAAATATTTTATCAGTTATATATAACAGTATTTGCTTCTAGTCTAATAACTGACACTTGAACCTCAGCTAGATCTTTGCTCAATTCCTGATTCTACCACTTACCTGATATGTGACTCTGGGAAATTTTCTTAGTCTCCGTAATCTCACCTGTAAATGCTAGTCCTACAGATTTGCACACAGTAAGCTCAGTCCACGGTTTGCTGTCATGTGAGTGAGACCTCTGGCCCATCCATCTCTGTATTCTGTCCCTCACTAGACACCAAAGGGTATTTTGGAGAGTACAGTATTGCTCTTCAGGAGTTAATTGTAATTTCACTTTAGAAAGCTTCCTATTCTGCATGATTTGGGTATTTTAAAAGAAATCCCAGCGCCAACTGAATGGCAGTGAAAGAAGGGAACAATGAAGGCACCTTCCACCAAACACTAGAAAGCACTGAAATTTCTAGCTGTATTCAGCTCTTGTAAAAAGAACTTTAATGGAGGCTGGACTTCTAAAATTCAACTATCCCAATAAGGCCTTTAAACAAATATTCCAGTCTTCAGTTGGGACCATGATACTCTAGGCATATGAATGAATGGCTTTCCATTGTGTGTCAATGTCTATTGAACAGGGAAAACATCATGCTCTTCTCATTAATTCCCTTTTTAAGATAAGTCCCTTTGCTTCAAAAGATGTTGTGGGAGAACACAAACCTTGCACACACTCTAGGTACAAAAAAAGGGAAACTTTAGATTTATGACAAAAACATAAAACCAAGCTGTAAGCATTCTAAATTTAATGTGGATAGCAGATACTATACTAAGTGGACTTAGATCATAAAGTCCTGATGACTAGTCTGATTATTCATCTTACTTTCCAAAAGTGTTATGATTGAGATAAAAGAAAAAAAGGATAGAAAGAGATATTCTTATGGAATTTTAAATTGTTTTTCACATAAAGCATGTTTTTCTCAAAGCCGGATTTACCTAAATTCACTGACAGCTGGAAGTCAAATGTATTCACATTAAATGGTCTACATCACAAGATTCCAGTAGATAAAATACAGTTCATTTATTAATGTAGAAGAGACCTTAACTCCTGTATTTAACCAAATATGTTTCTCATCATTTCTTAGAAAGGGGTGTCTGTGTGAAAGAGAGATAGAGAGAGAGAGAGATGATGGTCATTTTTTTTTTCATTTGACAGTGTATCATTTTTTAGGTTTGCTTTCTGTTTGGTTTTGCAAAATAGGAAGAGGATGACTATCTACAATGGCCCAGATTTAGATAGTTAGGAAGTGACCATAACCATCTCCACTCATTTTCTCTGGAGCCTTCCATCTCCTGCTTCAGTGTTCGTACATTCCTGGAAAATAAAAAGAAACACAAAACTTCGGGAATAGTAAGACAAGGGTTCCTTTTATTGCTAGAGAGAGCATAGCACCTCGAGTAGAAAAATTTATTCAAGATTCTCAAGCCCCACCGCAGACCTACTGAACCGGAATCTGTATTTTAAAAAGTGATTTGTGTGAACATCAAAGCTTAGGAAGTAGTGTCCTAGGAGGTCACTCACACTGGCCACCTCCAACCACAGGGTCTTTGGAGAATCCCTGTGACTTTACAGTAGAATTTGTAGAACTGGAGAGTAAGAAATAGCCAAGGGTGTTGAGAAAACATTCATAGTTCACTACTCATTGGACAAATTCTCTAGGAACAGGTGACTTAAGAGCTGTGAAAGTGGAGGATTTCAAGGAGGAATGCAGATACTACCTGTTTGTAATTGGAGAAACCAGACCACAGGTGTATAGCAATAGTCAGGACCATGTCTCAAAACCTATAAAATGATGACAGGAGGCACTGGCGAGCCTGTTCAAAATCTACAATTTAGGGGTGAAGAGAGAGAGGAAGCTGGGGGATGCTTTAGTGACAAGTCTGTGAGGAGCTTGCTGAACCTTAGGAAAGTTTTGTGTCTACAGATTGATTCTTGAACTGACGATAGTCACACCAGTTTTCTACCCCTTCAGAGGTCTGCCCAGCTTCTTACAGTGACCAAGTATAGCCCTTCATTCATCCATAACTCAACTATCTGGCAATGTCATTTCTCCTGATATGCATCAGAAATTTAGCTTAATTCAATTCAAAGTGTATTTTTTTATTGAATATATTAGGTACCATAACTACGACTCAATTTTTTAATTAAAAAAAAAGAACTTCCAAATAGTCAAAATTGGTGACCAAGTTCATCAGTAAAGCTCATAATTCTTCCATGTAGAATCAGGGTAGGCCTAATTCTGAACCTATGTTTATTTATCTATTTTAATCTACTGTACATACAATTCTGTACACACAGGAATTTGAGCAAACTCTGGAAGATAGTGGAGAACAGAAGAGCATGATATGCTGCAGTCCATGGAGTCGCAAAGAGTTGGATACTGCCGGGGTCCAGCCCCGGTGGATCCAGGGAATTCGAAGGGTGGACGGAGTCGGCGAGGAAAACTTACTTGTTTATTAATATAAGAATATAAGATTAGATTAGGGAGAAATAGTGTAGTAGGAAAATTAAGTGGAGAAAGAAGGCTGAATAACTTGGCTTATGGGGAAGGCCAATAAAGTTCCAGACAAGGAGCTTGCACCATCTACGCTGGGCCACCGGCGCCCACTTGAATACCGAACGGTGCCCTGCCTTAGGCTCCCTTTCGCGCGGGTCTTAAAAGCCAGGACAATAAGTAGACTTGGTGAGCCACCCCGCTCCAGATGGGAATTCAGCCTGAAATTAGAGTAAAGAGGAGACACAGGGGAAACCAGTCCAGCGACTGGCCCCATCCTCTATTGTTCAGAAGGCCTTTTATACTTTTGATAAAACATGGAGATCAATGGGTAACACAAAGTTATGCAGCGTTAGCAGCCCAGATTCTTATCAAAACCAGGCTTTTCTCTCTGCATACCTAGTTGTATACACAAATCTTAGGTAATTTACATCATCTTCCAGCCAAAAGGGCCAATTAACATTTTACAGCCTTTTTTCTGATAAGGGTTTGTCAACCAGAAGACTTATTTGTGTTGAACTTCCCAAAGTCTGGTGCCACTCTCAGAAAGCACTAAATAAAGTTACATTCTTACATAGCAAGGACACAAGAGGAGTGCAGTGATATATAACAAAGAGAAAAGAAATTAACTCAAAAGTCTAGTGTTGCTAACCTCAAAACTATCATATATCTTTTTCCATACCCCGTTTACATTGACTAACATCCTCCCAGGTGCCTAAAAGATAAAGAATATGGAGGCCTGGCAGCAGTCATTGAGTCAACAGTGAAAACCCTCTACCAATATAATTTTTAACTCTTTAGAAAAGGCTCTGTATCTTTAAGATGCTTTTAAGCTTTGTGCCTCTTGGGTTGGGGGGCTGTAAGCAATTCACAAGCTGTAAGAGGTCCGGGGGAACCTGTTAGGCAAGCTAGAGAGCTATCAGAGGGGTTTTAACTGAAACATCCCTTTCAAATGCAGAAGACTGATTTGACTTTTTCCAGAGAATATTAGAAGAGTGGAAAAGCAGGCAGATTCTTATTTTTTGGGGGGTGGATGCTCAGGAAATTCTAGGGGGAACCCCTGAAGCTTGATCACGTCCTTGCGTTTTGTCAGGCTTCCTTCCGCATGACCTTGTCATGGGCGGGATTCCTCACGCTGGCCCCCGACAGATACAACTTTGTGAACAACAACGACACATGATTCTAGCAAGCTGGTTATCTGGTTTCCAAGTCCTCCATGGAAGGCATAAAGGGACAGGGCAGTCAATGCTATTGCTACAGGCAATTGCACTGATCCAGCCAGAAGAGCAATAGGTTGTCCATAAATAGTGGACCAGAGATCTATAAATAGAAGACACAAGAGCTCAAAAAGCTCAGCTCTCTGGAGGTTTTTTGTTTTTTTGTTTTTTTGGTAGCTATAACATTTCCATGCACCTCACAAGACCTGGGCCTTGAAATGTTACACCAGTGCAACTGATCCTTAAAAGGGAATCAGTCTTCACAGAAAGTTACATCATATTCCCAATACAATTTGAAAAAAAAAAAAAATGAAAGAAATTCCCTGGCTGTCCAGTGTTAGGACTTAGACTTCACACTTTCATTATTGGGGGTCCAGGGTTCAATGTCTAGTCAGGAAACTAAGATACTGCAAGCCACCTGGCATAGCCAGAAAAAGAAGAATGAAAATTATGTAACATATTGTAGGAAGCTCTCCATGCAGAGAGGCTCTGGTAGAAAAATCATGGTGCTTGAAAGAGCAGCCAAACATTTTAGAGGAATTTGCAAAGGCTCAAGCTATAAAATTCTGAATATGGGCAGCTTTAATATGTTTTCAAAAAGATCAAACTTACCTGGGATAATATTAACAAATTGAAATAAGGAACACTGCCTTTGATGGACTCTAATTTCCACTATCTGCCTTTTACATGAATGAGACATTTGTACAAGCTGTACATTCGTGAATATCACATAGCATTTCCCATCACATCTGAGGACACAGAGCTGTCAGCACACTCATATTTCAACCCCTGTTTCTAGGTTCTTGAGCACTATTTCAATTAAGCCTCTAATAAGCTGCAAATGGAAGAATCGTGGCCCTTATTTGTCCGCTCCTTAAGAATATTCAGAAATAGGGGTATCTGGGGGTAAAAAAAGCTGCTTTAGTTAAACAAAATATGCAACAATTAATTCTCACCAAAATATTGGAATATCTGTTTGTAAAGTATCATGGAAATTATAAATACAATCAACATATAGTAGTATATTGATTTGGTGTATTTAGTACAAATATGTGTATTACATCATGTTATTGCACCCATATACTAGAGAGAGAAAGGGAGAGAAACAGAACTGGGACTATGTCAGGAAAAGTTCTTAAAAAATACACTAAATATTTAACAGTGTTTTTTCTCCTCTGGGAAATAGAATTACTTGCATATTTACTTTCTTCTTTACATCTCTGCCTTCTATGAAGTTTTTGCAAAGAACACAAGCACACGTGTGCACACACACACACAAACACACACACACAATACCAGTACTTCCGTTTGGAAGGAAAGGAAGAAAAGACGAGAAAGAGGGAGAGAGAGAGGAAGGAAAGAAGAAAGGAAGAATGGGAGGGAGAGATGGAGGATCTGGTGAGGAAAACTGGCCCACTGACCCCTGAAGTGCCACTTAGCCTTGCAGGTTCCCTCATCCTTCTCAATACCAGAGTACCCTGCCCCTTTTTATGGATGACACTTCCCTGTCACTGTCATTGATTATTCCACACACCCAGTCTCTGAGACTGTCCCTTTTTGGTAGCTGATAAAACCAAAGCACTAAGAATAAAAACATGCAAAGCCACAAAGCTAGCTGTAGTACAGCCAGAGGCTGGGGACAGCCACCAGGTGGATCACTCTCCCAGCAACTCAAGGTTCTCTGTGACTCTCTTCTGTTCCATATGTGGTCAGGTTGTTTTCTGATTTGGAAACACACTTGTGAACCAAAAACCAATCCTTAGCTCACACTGAAGGTCATCCCGTCATGAGTTGGGGCAAATTAGGACAGGCTGGAGAAAGAGAAGACTTGGGTGCAGGCAGTTCATTTGAAAAAGCTGTCCTGAAGCTCATTCATTGCTCAAAATAAGCAGGGCATTCATCATCTAAATAGGTAGTTTTATTTTCTCTCTTCTAAACATGCCCTTTCTTTATATGCTGTTTAAGACTAAACAGTATAAAACAGGATTGACATTATGTAATTACTTGCCTTTTACACTGTGCTAAGTTAATTTACTTTTCATTCTCAGGTATTTAAGAGACCATTATTTTCCCATCAGACTTTACTGTCTGCCAATTAAAGGGTTAGATGGATGAGGTAGAAAGAGAATATTGTTCAGGAAGGTTTCAGGCAGACATACTGAAAACAACAGCTTTATACCATTTTCCTTTCATTAAAGTCAGAATTTTTTGTGGCCAGTTTACCAGTTTATGTGATACCCTCTGTGCATAATATGTTGTTTTTTGGTTCCACTTACAAATGAAAATGGCATGGTCATCATATATCTTCTAGCATTTGCAGCTACATACCATGTTCTCCCTTTCTGGGGAAAAAGTAAGCAGTTGGGGATCACATTTAGCACATGGAGTTGTTTTAAGATCACACTTACTCTTCTGGTGCACCAAAATTACAAAGCGTGTTTGCATAACACCCAGTGGTCTCATGGAGCTGTGCTGTCCCTCTGCTTTGCCAGGTAAATTTCAGCAGGAGCCACATCCCAGCTCCACAGATCGCTCTTCAGTCACATGATCAAAGATGCTTCATGTCCCAGGAAACATTGGGTTTGAGTTGGTTTAAGTAAGGTGTAAGTTGTAATGACCCAAACAAGAAATACAAGTCACTTTTCTTCTTATCCACTCTCATTTTACGTAATAAGAGTCATGACATTAAGGTTTTTTTCACCTTGTATCTTGAAACCCAGTCATTTCCTTTTTCTCTGTGTCATTATGGAAAACATCTGTATTTTCAAAGTCAAGGAAATCATAGTAATTTGCTCAAGAACTGTGGAGAGAGAAAGGGTCCAGGACAAAAGTAGAGACATTTGTCAGTTCCAGAAAGGATTTTCCAAAGAAAGAGAATTAGCAAACCAAAAAGGTCAACATAAGCACAGCCAGATAACCTCCACCATTAAAAAAAAATTTAATTGACTGTAGATAATAACTCAGGAGGCAAAGCCCTTGCCATTATTAATTGCAAAATATGATTATTGTGTGTCATGGCCTCCTTGTCAGAATTCATGGTTCTACTTCTGACCTGGAAGAGTAAGTCCTAGGTCATGAGTTGACAGTAGGCTATAGGTTGTTTGAGTTATCCTAATCCTGGGCTTAGAGCACACAGCAGTTCAGTGAATCTGTCTCCTCTCTGTCCTGAGAGAGCAGGCATGGAGAATACAAGATTGTCACCTATCAGATTCTACCTCCACCTTAACCCTGAGCTCATTCTGGATTCAAGTCAACAATCCCTGCAGTCACTGAGCTCCATGCTTATTTGTAAGAGAGGTGTGTGAGAGAACCACATGAGGCTGTATGAATTTAAATGCAAGGTAAATAAAATTGAATAGAATTTAAAACTTATTTTCTTATTTGCATTAGTCACATTTCAAGCCTATATTGTTCAGTACGAGCGTGGGTTTTCAGTCACTCAGTTATATCCGACTCTCTGCGACCCCAGGCTCCTCTGTCCAAGGGATTTTCCAGGCAAGAATACTGGAGTGGGTTTCCACTTCCTCCTTCAGGGCATCTTCCTAACCCAGGGATCAAACTTGCATCTTCTACTGCTGCTGCTGCATTGCAGGTGGATTCTTTACCAGTAAAGCCATCAGAGAAGCCCATTGTTCAGTAAAGATATAGAATATTTCTATCATCACAGAACATTCTGCTGGACAGTGCTGTAAGATTAGAAATGCTTGCTCTGTTAGCACCCCACCACCTCAAAGGAAGAGCTGAGGAAAATAGGACTCCTTTAGACCCTATAGCTCATCATTGCATGAAATGTTTCCGTGGTATCTCTAATTTTCTTGAAGAGATATCTAATCTTTCTGTTGTTTTCCTCAATTTCTTTGCACTTATCACAGAGGAAGGCTTTCTTATCTCTTCTTGCTATTCTTTGGAACTCGGCATTCAAATAGGTATATCTGTCCTTTTCTCCTTTGCTTTTCACTTCTCTTCTTTTCACAGCTATTTGTAATCCCTCCTCAGACAGCCATTTTGCTTTTTTGCATTTCTTTTTCTTGGGTGGTCTTGATCCCTGTCTCCTGTACAATGTCACGAACCTCATTCCATAGTTCCTCAGGCACTCTGTCTGTCAGATCTAGTCCCTTAACTCTATTTACACTTCCACTGTATAAGCATAAGGGATTTGATTTAGGTCATACCTGAATGGTCTAGTGGTTTTCCCTACTTTCTTCAATTTAAGTCTGAATTTAGCAATAAGGAGTTCATGATCTGAGCCACAGTCAGCTCCTGGTCTTGTTTTTGCTGACTGTAAAGAGCTTCTCCATCTTTGGCTGCAAAGAATATAATCAAACTGATTTCAGTGTTGGCCATCTGATGATGTCCATGTGTAGAGTCTTCTCTTGTGTTGTTGGAAGAGGGTATTTGCTATGACAGTCCATTCTCTTGGCAAAATTCTATTAGCCTTTGCCCTGCTTGATTCTGTACTCCAAGGTCAAATTTCCCAGGTGTTTCTTGACTTCCTACTTTTTCACTCCAGTCCCCTATAATGAAAAGGACATCTTTATTCAGTGTTAGTTCTAAAAAGCCTTACAGGTCTTCATAGAACCTTTAAAATTCAGCTTTTTCAGCATTACTGGTCAGGGCATAGACTTGTATTATTATGATATTGAATGCTTTGCCTTGGAAATGAACAGAGCTCATTCTGTCATTTTTGAGATTGTATCCAAGTACTGCATTTTGGACTCTTTTGTTGACTATGATGGCTACTCCATTTTTTCTAAGGGATTCTTGCCCACAGTAGTAGATATAATGATCATCTGAGTTAAATCCACCCATTCTAGTCCATTTTAGTTTGCTGATTCCTAAAATGACGATATCCACTCTTGACGTCTCCTGTTTGACCACTTCCAATTTGCCTTGATTCATGGACCTAATATTCCAGGTTCCCTTTGCAATATTGCTCTTCACAACATCGAACCTTCCTTCTATCACTAGAAGCAGAAGATATTAAGAAGAGGTGGCAAGAATACACAGAAGAACTGTACAAAAAGATCTTCACGAACCAGATAATCACAACAGTGTGTTCACTCACCTAGAGCCAGACATCCTGGAATGTGAAGTCAAGTGGGCCTTAGAAAGCATCACTCTGAACAAAGCTAGTGGAGGTGATGGAATTCCAGTAGAACTATTTCAAATCCTGAAAGATGATGCAGTGAAAGTGCTGCACTCAATATGCCAGCAAATTTGGAAAAGTCAGCAGTGGCCACGGGACTGGAAAAGGTCAGTTTTGATTCCAATCCCAAAGAAAGGCAATGCTAAAGAATGCTCAAACTACCGCACAATTGCACTCATCTCACATGCTAGTAAAGTTATGCTCAAAGTTCTCCAAGTCAGGTTTTAACAAAACATGAACTGTGAACTTCCAGATGTTCAAGCGGGTTTTAGAAAAGGCTGAGGAACCAGAGATCAAATTGCCAACATCCACTGGATCATCGAAAAAGCAAGAGAGATCCAGAAAAACATCTATTTCTGCTTTATTGACTATGCCAAAACCTTTGAGTGTGTGGATCACAATAACTGTGGAAAATTCTGAAAAAGATGGAAACACCATACCACCTGACCTTCCTCTTGAGAAATCTGTGTGCAGGTCAGGAAGCAACAGTTAGAACTGGACATGAAACAACAGACTGGTTTCAAATAGTAAAATAAGTACGTCAAGGCTGTATATTGTCACCTGGCTTATTAAACTTATATGCAGAGTACATCATGAGAAATGCTGGACTATAAGGAGCACAAGCTGGAATCAAGACTGGCAGGAGAAATATTAATAACCTCAGATATTCAGAAGCCACCACTCTTATGGCAGAAAGTGAAGAAGAACTAACAGCCTCTTGATTAAAGTGAAGGAGGAGAGTGAAAAAGTTGGCTTAAAGCTCAACATTCAGAAAAGTAAGATCATGGCATCTGGTCCCATCACTTCATGGCAAATAGATGGGTAAACAGTGGAAACAGTGGCTGACTTTATTTTTTTGAGCTCCAAAATCACTGCAGATGGTGACTGCAGCCATGAAATTAAAAGATGCTTACTCCTTGGAAGGAAAGTTATGACCAACCTAGATAGCATATTCAAAAGCAGAGACATTACTTTGCCAACAAAGGTCCATCTAGTCAAGGCTATGGTTTCCAGTAGTCATGCATGGATGTGAGAGTGGGACTGTGAAAAAAGCTGAGCGCTGAAGAATTGATGCTTTTTAACTGTGGTGTTGGAGAAGACTCCTGAGAATCCCTTGGACTGCAAGGAGATCCAACCAGTCCATCCTAAAGGAGATCAGTCCTGAGTGTTCATTGGAAGGACTGATGTTGAAGCTAAGGCTCCAATACTTTGGCCACCTGATGCAGAGAGCTGACTCATTTGAAAAGACCCTGATGCTGGTAACGATTGAAGGCAGGAGGAGAGGGGACAACAGAGGATGAGATGGTTGGATGGCATCACCGACTCAATGGACATGAGTTTGGGTAAACTCTGGGAGTTGGTGATGGACAGGGAGGCCTGGCGTGCTGCAGTCCTTGAAGTCGCGGAGTCAGATACGACTGAGCAACTGAACTGAACCGAACTGAGATACTATAGCATTAGTCTCAAACTTCAGCATGCCTCGGAATCATTTGGATGATTGTTAAACCACAGATCTGGGCCTCACCCCTAGGGTCTCTGACTGAACAGATCTATGAAGAGCCCCTCAAGTTCGCATTTCTAACAAGTTCCCAGGAGATGACATGCTCCAGTCATGGGGTCCACACTTTGAGAACCACTGCTCTGTGATAAGTAGGAATAATAACTGGAGTGTAACTGGCATGCAAAATTCACTTGACTAATAAAAAATTTGTCTCAGTTCAGTCAGTACACATTTACTGAGTACCTCCTGTATGCCAGGCACCAGGTTAATTCAGTCATTTCAGTTCAGTTCAGTCGCTCAGTCGTGTCCAACTCTTTGCGATCCCATGAATCACAGCACACCAGGCCTCCCTGTCCATCACCAACTCCCGGAGTTCACTCAAACTCACGTCCATCGAGTCAGTGATGTCATCCAGCCATCTCACCCTCTGTTGTCCCCTTCTCCTCCTGCCCCCAATCCTTCCCAGCATCAAAGTCTTTTCCAATGAGTCAACTCTTCGCATGAGGTGGCCAAAGTATTGGAGTTTCAGCTTTAGCATCATTCCTTCTAAAGAAATCCCAGGGCTGATCTCCTTCAGAATGGACTGGTTGGATCTCCTTGCAGTCCAAGGGATTCTCAGGAGTCTTCTCCAACACCACAGTTAAAAAGCATCAATTCTTCGGCGCTCAGCTTTCTTCACATCCACACATGACTACTGGAAAAACCATAGCCTTGACTAGACGGACCTTTGTTGGCAAAGTAATGTCTCTGCTTTTGAATATGCTGTCTAGGTTGGTCATAACTTTTCTTCCAAGGAGTAAGCGTCTTTTAATTTCAGGGCTGCAATCACCATCTGCAGTGATTTTGGAGCCCAGAAAAATAAAGTCTGACACCGTTTCCACTGTTTCTCCACCTATTTCCCATGGAGTGATGGGACCGGATGCCATGATTTTCGTTTTTTGAATGTTGAGCTCTAAGCCAACTTGTTCACTCTCCTCTTTTACTTTCATCAAGAGGCTTTTGAGTTCCTCTTCACTTTCTGCCATCAGGGTGGTGTCATCTGTATATCTGAGGTTATTGATATTTCTCCTGGCAATCTTGATTCCAGCTTGTGCTTCTTCCAGTCCCGCGTTTTGAATGATGTACTCTGCCTACAAGTTAAATAAGCAGGGTGACAATATACAGCCTTGATGTACTCCTTTTCCTAGTTGGAACCAGTCTGTTGTTCCATGTCCAGGTCTAACTGTTGCTTCCTGGCCTGTATACAGATTTCTTAAGAGGCAGGTCAGGTGGTCTGGTATTCCCATCTCTTTCAGAATTTTCCACAGTTTATTGTGATCCACACACTCAAAGGCTTCGGCATAGTCAATAAAGCAGAAATAGATGTTTGTCTGGAACTCTCTTGCTTTTTCCATGATCCAGCAGATGTTGGCAATTTGATCTCTGGTTCCTCAGCCTTTTCTAAAACCCGCTTGAACATCTGGAAGTTCACTGTTCATGTATTGCTGAAGCCTGGCTTGGAGAACTTTGAGCATTACTTTACTAGCATGTGAGATGAGTGCAATTGTGCGGTAGTTTGAGCATTCTTTGGCATTGCCTTTCTTTGGGATTGGAATGAAAACTGACCTTTTCCAGTCCTGTGGCCACTGCTTACTTTTCCAAATTTGCTGGCATATTGAGTGCAGCACTTTCACTGCATCATCTTTCAGGATTTGAAATAGTTCTACTGGAATTCCATCACCTCCACTAGCTTTGTTCAGAGTGATGCTTTCTAAGGCCCACTTGACTTCACATTCCAGGATGTCTGGCTCTAGGTGAGTGATCACACCATTGTGATTATCCGGGTTGTGAAGATCCTTTTTGTACAGTTCTTCTGTGTATTCATGCCATCTCTTCTTAATATCGTCTGCTTCTGTTAGGTCCATACCATTTCTGTCCTTTATCGAGCCCATCTTTGCATGAAATGTTCCCTTGGTATCTCTAATTTTCTTGAAGGGATCTCTAGTCTTTCCCATTCTGTTGTTTTCCTCTATTTCTTTGCATTGATCCCTGAAGAAGGCTTTCTTATCTCTTCTTGCTATTCTTTGGAACTCTGCATTCAGATGCTTATATTTTTCCTTTTCTCCTTTGCTTTTTGCTTGTCTTCTTTTCACAGCTATTTGTAAGGCCTCCCCAGACAGCCATTTTGCTTTTTTGCATTTCTTTTCCATGGGGATGGTCTTGATATCTGTCTCCTGTACAATGTCACGAACCTCAGTCCATAGTTCATCAGGCACTCTATCTATCAGATCTAGGCCCTTAAATCTATTTCTCACTTCCACTGTATAATCATCAGGGATTTGATTTAGGTCATACCTGAATGGTCTAGTGGTTTTCCCTACTTTCTTCAATTTGAGTCTGAATTTGGTAATAAGGAGTTCATGATCTGAGCCACAGTCAGCTCCTGGTCTTGTTTTTGTTGACTGTATAGAACTTCTCCATCTTTGGCTGCAGAGAATATAATTAATCTGATTTCGGTGTTGACCATCTGGTGATGTCCATGTGTAGAGTCTTCTCTTGTGTTGTTGGAAGAGGGTGTTTGCTATGACCAGTGCATTTTCTTGGCAAAACTCTACTAGTCTTTGCCCTGCTTCATTCCACATTCCAAGGCCAAATTTGCCTGTTACTCCAGGTGTTTCTTGACTTCCTACTTTTGCATTCCAGTCCCCTATAATGAAAAGGACATCTTTTTTGGGTGTTAGTTCTAAAAGGTCTTGTAGGTCTTCATAAAACCGTTCAACTTCACCATCTTCAGTATTACTGGTTGGGGCATAGACTTGGATAACTGTGATATTGAATGGTTTGGCTTGGAAACAAACAGATCATTCTGTCATTTTTGAGATTGCATCCAAGTACTGCATTTCGGACTCTTTTGTTGACCCTGATGGCTACTCCATTTCTTCTGAGGGATTCCTGCCTGCAGTAGTAGATATAATGGTCATCTGAGTTAAATTCACCCATCAGTCCATTTTAATTCACTGATTCCTAGAATGTTGACGTTCACTCTTGCCATCTCCTGTTTGCCACTTCCAATTTGCCTTGATTCATGGTCCTGACATTCCAGGTTCCTATGCAATATTGCTCTTTACAGCATCGGACCTTGCTTCTATCACCAGTCACATCCACAGCTGGGTATCATTTTTGCTTTGGCTCCGTCCCTTCATTCTTTCTGGAGTTACTTCTCCACTGACCTCCAGTAGCATATTGGGCACCTACTGACCTGGGGAGTACCTCTTTCAGTATCCTATCATTTTGCCTTTTCCTACTGTTCATGGGGTTCTCAAGGCAAGAATACTGAAGTGGTTTGCCATTCCCTTCTCCAGTGGACCACATTCTGTTAGACCTTTCCACCATGACCCACCCGTCTTTGGTTGCCCCGTGGGCATGGCTTAGTTTCATTGAGATAGACAAGGCTGTGGTCCTAGTGTGATTAGACTGACTAGATTTCTGTGAGTATGGTTTCAGTGTGTCTGCCCTCTGATGCCCTCTTGCAACACCTACCACCTTACTTGGGTTTCTCTTACCTTGGGCATGGGGTATCTCTTCACCGCTGCTCCAGCAAAGCACAGCCGCTGCTCCTTACATTGGATGAGGGGTATCTCCTCCCACCGCCCTTCCTGACCTTCAATGTGGGATGGCTCCTCTAGGCCCTCCTGCGCCCACACAGCCACCACTCCTTGGATGTGGGGTCGCTCTTTCCGGCCGCTGCCGCTGGCCTCAGGCGTGGGGTTGCTCCTCCCAGTCACTGCCCTGGCCTCAGGCGCTGTGCCTGGCCTCAGATGCAGGGTGGCTCCTCTCTGCCGTAGTCCCAACCTCGGACGCGGGGTGGCTCCTCCCGGCCACCGTCCCTGGCCTCGGACGTCGGGTATCTCCTCCCGGCCGCTGCCCCTGACCTCGGACGTGGGGTAGCTCTCGGCCACACTTAGTGCAGCGGCCACTGCCCATGGACTGTTACAGGGTTACAAATATCAGGCCTTAATTCTATAACTGAAAAGGAGAATTACCTAGAACTGCACTGTCTAGTACAATAGCCACTGCATGCGGCTGCTGAGCACTAGAATTAGGCACCTAAGAAACAGAATATTTAATTTTTCTTCATTATAACTTAAGTTGACATACTAAAGTGGTATATAATATTTGTCCATTAATCATAGCTATATAGTTTTGACAGGACTATATTTTATTTGAACTGTTGAAAATTTGACATCCAAATTGGTATATAAGGGAAAATGCACATCCTATTTCAAAGATTTAGTATGGATTAAAAAAACTTAAATATCTCATTATGTTGATTACATATGATAATATTGGGACCTATCTAGGTTAAATAAAACATGTATTGAAGTAGTTTTCACCTGTTAATTGTTACATTTTCAATGCGACTGCTAAGAAAAAAAAACATTAAATCACATGGTTCGCATTATATTTTTATTGGACTGTGCTGATCAGGAATCTAACTTCAGTCTCTTAGACTATTAATTGCCCATCAATCAATTGGAATCCTGGAGTAGAAGGGAGGAGTAGTAGATTCAGTTCAGTTCAGTCACTCAGTCATGTCCGACGCATTGCAACTCCATGAATCACAGCACACCAGGCCTCCCTGTCCATCACCAACTCTAGGAGTTCACTCATATTCATGTCCATCAAGTCAGTGATGCCATCCAGCCATCGCATCCTCTGTCGTCCCCTTCTCCTCCTGCCTCCAGTCCCTCCTGGCATCAGAGTCTTTTCCAATGAGTCAACTCTTTGCATGAGGTGGCCAAAGTACTGGAATTTCAGCTTTAGCATCATTCCTTCCAAAGAAATCCCAGGGCTGATCTCCTTTAGGATGGACTGGTTGGATCTCCTTGCAGTCCAAGGGACTCTCAAGAGTCTTCTCCAACACCACAGTTCAAAAGCATCAATTCAGCGCTCAGCTTTCTTCACAGTCCAACTCTCACATCCATACATGACTACTGGAAAAACATAGCCTTGACTAGACGGACCTTTGTTGGCAAAGTAATGTCTCTGCTTTTGCATATGCTGTCTAGGTTGGTCATATCTTTTCTTCCAAGTAGTAAGCATCTTTTAATTTCATGGCTGCAGTCACCATCTGCAGTGATTTTGGAGCCCAAAAAAATAAAGTCTGATACCGTTTCCACTGTTTCCCCATCTATTTGCCATGAAGTGATGGGACTGGATGCCATGATCTTCGTTTTCTTAATGTTGAGCTTTAAGCCAACTTTTTCACTCTCCTCTTTTACTTTCATCAAGAGGCTCTTTAGTTCTTCTTCACTTTCTGCCATAAGGGTGGTGTCATCTGCATATCTGAGATTATTGATATTTCTCCCAGCAATCTTGATTCCAGCTTGTGCTTCTTCCAGCCCAGCGTTTCTCATGATGTACTCTGCATATAAGTTAAATAAGCAGGGTGACAATATACAGCCCTGACATACTCCTTTTCCTATTTGGAACCAGTCTGTTGTTCCATGTCCAGTTAGTGATCTCTAAAAGCCCTGTAGGCTCTGAAATCTGTGATTCCTGCAAGACAAAGTGCCAGAAGATAATCTTTCTTTTCTGCTTTTCCTCCAGCATTGGGCAAACCTGCCAAATATCTCCCTTTGAATGCCATGACAACCCACTCTCCATCTGCAGTTCAGAGAAAAAGATGATTAAATCTCCTTAAGCCACAGAGACTACATCTTAGGCTCACATATCAATACCATACATTTTCTAACTGGGCTGCACTTCTTCCACGTATCTCTATAAAACCAAGTGAGAACAGGCTTGTTTTTGTTGTATATAGCAAAATGCTGGCTTCCCTTCCAACTTTAAGCATCCTTCCTATCGGTCAAAAAAATGTCATGAATTGAAATGCCAACTGTTTATTAAATGGCCTCCAAAGTAAAAGAGATGAAATTAGCATTTGCCAAGTACAAATGAAGTTTTTAAAAATTAAAACTATTCCCATGTTCATAGCAGCATTATTCACATTTGCCAAAATGTGGAAGTGATGTGAGTGTTCATCAATGGATGAATGGATAAATAAAGTGTGATGTATACATACAGTGGAATATTACTTAACTTTTAAAAAAAGAGAAGGAAATTCTGACACATGCTGAAACATGGATGAATTTTGAAAACGTTATGCTAAGCAGAATAGGCCAGTCACAAACCAACAAATGGTGTATGATTTTACTTGTATAAGATTGTTGAATTTATGCACACGGAGAGAATGGTGGTTTTGAGAGACTAAAGGGAGGAGGAATGGAGAGTTAGTGTTTAATGGGTACAGAGTTTCAATGTAAGAAAAGTGAAAAGTTCTAGAGATCAGTGGTGGTGATGGTTCCAGAACAAGGTAAATGTAGTTAATGCCACAGAATTTTATATTTAAGAATTGTATGTTCTGTATAAATCACCACAATTAACAAAAAATGAAAACAATCCATGATCTAACATTATGAACCTATCTTCCATCTCTTTCACTCTACTATCCCTGAAGCTTGCAAAATCCTGGAGAATTGTTAATAATGAAACTAACAATGATACTCATTCTATATTTTTAGAGCATTTTAGCATTTATAATACACTTAAAATATGATTTCACTTGAAGTAACAGTTCACTGTCAATTGTGTTATAGAAACATGTAACTAACTACACTGAGGATTAAGATTCAATGATATGCCCAAGGTCATTAAGGCTGAGTTGTAGCAGGGCCAAGCTTATGTCTGCATGCTCTGACTCTGCATCATAGCAGATCTTTATTTTGGGTTCTGAGCCAGACCATGGGGTAAACTTCAAACAGTCCAGAAATCCAAGCTGTTTTAGAAACAGCTAGCTATAGAACTATCTTGAACCAAGGAAAAGACCAGCCCCAGACAAATTGTGGTGGGGTTGAAAATTTTTCTTTAGCAAATTTCTAACTTCCCCTTTTATCCTGCCATCTCCTGCCTGGTCATATGTCATCTCTTAAGACAGCCAACACTTTGCCACTGCTTCAAAAAGACTTACTTTCCAGTAATGGCACTCAGGACAGCTCTAGACATACCCCTGTCCCCTTCTCCATGAAACTTACCCAACCCATGTCTCTGTCACTGCTTCGCTAAACTCTTGACTGATGAACAATTAAGTCACATTCAGAAGAGCAGTGCACCCCTATGCTCAGTAGCTCAGTTGTGTCTGGCTCTTGTGTCTGTGCACCATTCTAGTGGTGCCCCCCTAGTGGTGCTCCCCTAGCAGTGGTTTTATTCTTGAAAGTAATTCCTTAGAGACGTGCATGTGGGCTAAGATGCTTCAGTCATGTCTGACTTTTTGTGACCCTATGGACTGTAGCTTACCAGGCTCTGTCCATGGGGATTCTCCAGACTAGAACACTGGAGTGGGTTGCATGTCCTCCTCTAGAGGATCTTCCCGACCCAGGGACTGAACCCATGTCTCTTACATCCCCTGCATTGGCAGGCAGGTTCTTTACCACTAGAACCACCTAGGAAGCCCTCCTTAGAGATAGCAGTGTCTTAAAGGATAAACAATCAAAGGGGAAATTTCAGACAGAGGGCAGATCAGAAATGAGGTCATTTCAGACTTGGTGTCTTTAGTCAAATTATGAGAACAACTGTCTGTTCATTTATAGGTGAAGGTCCTATTCAAAGTGAATAAAGGGAAATCTTAATTCACCACTGAGATGCTTTGGCCACAGTCCTGAAAGTTAGGATGTAGAAATCTTCACAAAGTCCTAAGGGCCACATAGCTGTCATCTGTAGTCACCATTTTTGGTCATCCTCTGAGGCACTGCTTGTCTCAGATCTGTCATTTGGTGCACTGTGAACGGAACCACATTGAGGGTCTCATGATGGCTTGGTACATTTTGCTTACTGAAATAGATTCATGTATCAAGAGAGTAAAAGATTTCAAAGATGAATTACAAACTAGAAACATTAATAAACTGAAATCTTATAGTATCTTCTGTATTGACCATAACTCTATCTTCCATCTAGTATAAAACTAAAATAGTACAGATTTTACCAAAATCATGGAAACCCTAAAGTCTACTTGTACCTAGGGTTGATCAGATTTCTCTTCAAAATTATAATTTCCTCACAGTAATGCTTTTGGTGAGGAGGGCACAGCCACCCACTCCAGGCTATAGTCCATAGGGTAGCAAAGCACAGCACAACGCATTTGGTAAGTTTCATTTTGCGGATACAAAATAAATAAGAGCTAAAAATTTATGTTAAGTAACAGGTAGAAGCCAATGTGGAGTAAGTATGTTTTCATATTATAACATTGAGTTCAGTTCAGTCGCTCAGTCGTGTCCGACTCTTTGCGACCCCATGAATCGCAGCACACCAGGCCTCCCTGTGCATCACCAACTCCCAGAGTTCACTCAAACTCATGTCCATCAAGTCGGTGATGCCATCCAGCCATCTCATCCTCTGTCGTCCCCTTTTCCTCCTGCTCCCAATCCCTCCCAGCATCAGAGTCTTTTCCAATGAGTCAACGCTTAGCATGAGGTGGCCAAAGTATTGGAGTTTCAGCTTTAGCATCATTCCTTCCAAAGAAATCCCAGGGCTGATCTCCTTCAGAATGGAGTGGTTGGCTCTCCTTGCAGTCCAAGGGACTCTCAAGAGTCTTCTCCAACACCACAGTTCAAAAGCATCAATTCTTCTGTGCTCTGCTTTCTTCACAGTCCAACTCTCACATCCATACATGACTACTGAAAAAGCCACAGCCTTGACAAGACGAACCTTTGTTGGCAAACTAATGTCTCTGCTTTTGAATATGTTATCTAGGTTGGTCATAACTTTTCTTCCAAGGAGTAAGCGTAAGGTATCACAAGGCCATTTTTTACTTAGCTTTTGCTATTTTGAAAAAAATAATAGTCAGTGTCAGAAAGAGAAAAGCATTCTCATAGCTTGCTCAATGTTTCCAAGAACCTTTAAAATAACTAGACTTTTTTTTCTTAGCTATATCTTTTGTCAGAATTTAAGAGAAGTAAATAGAGTTGTGCATTTCATAATAGAGAAAAGAGTCTTAGAATCAACTTAAAATATCCACTTATGATGAAACTGAATAAATTAAGGCAAGCCACATGAGGAAATATTACATATCCACTAAAAGTAATGTTTCTTTGAGAGTATTTTAACAATTTTTATTTTAAATTCAATTTTGCATAGAGAATATTTTAATAATACATATATAATATTTAATGGTTCAGAAAGTATTCAATTAAATGTCTTTACCTCTAATCATTCCCTTAGAGATAAAAAGTATTACCAATTTCTTATTTATCATGCTAGAGATATTTTATACATATTCAAGTTCTAATTATGTGAGCAAAATGTTTGTTTTCCCTTGAGGGCACTCATATTGAATTTGTAGCTTTTAAAAGAAAGCAGTACTCAATTCCAAGAATCTCCGTTCTTAGAATAAAGTTTCCTATGAGATTTCCAAAATTTTCATTGTAGAAGAACTTGTGACATTGCTGGAAGTCCTATTTGCCCACCTGTCTATAGAAATATTCAAATTAAGAGCAAAAGAAATAAGGAATTATAGTTATGCAGGCAGTTTCCCTCCAAATTCCTAATAGTTTGATGGGTGAATGGGAATGAAGAGTTTTCCCCTCTCTCAGCCTAGCCTACGGCTCCTAGAAGACTGTACTTCTGGCATAAATGTGCACAAGCAAAGAAATTCCCAGTCTTAGCATGGTGACAAGAACCACATTCTCACCTTAAAAGCAAGACTAGATCTTAAGCTTAGCTTAGTTCATGGTCAGCAGAACAGTCTGCTGCCCACTCCAGCACCAACTATTCCCGCTTGCATCATGCTGAGGCCAGGGGTCCAGCTAGCCCATCACAGTGCTCTTCACTCCCATTCTGGCCCTCCATCAGCACCACCACCTCTTGGTTCTTAGAGGAAGCTACACAAACCCGGGAGAGCAACCCTTTCCCACTGTCCCCCCCCCAACAGAATAAAATGCCTTCCACTGTGGCTTTTTTGTTGAGATTTTGTACTTTTTTCCTCAGATAAAAATCCTAAAATGTGAATCTTATTATATAAGCTATTTACTGAATTTCTGGATCCAGCATATAATAAGCACTCAATAATTTTTCAAAGAGCTGCCTTTATGAATGAATTTTGCATTGTTTCAAAGACTGTTTTTTTTAAAGATGTATGCATGATGGCTTTTGGCACTGCATGTTATATTAAACAAAAGCAGCACAGGTGGAAGTTCTTGTGGCAAGAAGAGAAGTTGTGGAGTGGTGCTTGAGAAAGGTTTGATGCAGCATTTGGTTCTCAGAGCACTAATGATGACAGGATACATGGCATGCCAAGTGGTGGTCTATCCATTGTGGCTGACGTTGCTAACAGACTGTTATGTCCCTAAGCTGTTTTGTCTAAACTGAACCAGACATGCAGAGGGAAAAATAATAATAATAATAATGACACTTGAATTATATAGCACCTTTTTTTCCCCTGAAGAGCCCCAGTGTTTGGCCAGCAATTCCTTTCCTTGTATCTGGTTATTTAATACCTTTCCTTCTGTTTTATTAAGAAATTCTTCATTATGTAAATTGGTTTCATTTATAAATGGTGAAAATTTTCAAATTTTTAACTGTGCATGGTAATGTACATTAAAATGTGCCATAAAAAGTACTGTTATTTATGATAACTATTATTGCTGTTATAATTAGTATAAAAATGACAACATTTATAATGCTTTCCTGAAATAACAGGCAACTTGTGAGCTAGATAACTGTGAGTATAAAGGAGCACTGGCCCAGGCAGTTAGTGTGCATTTGGTAAAAATTTATTACTGAATTAACTGGTAGGTGCAATTTTACCTGTCACAGAATTACATGGAGTAAGAACCAGCATGGGAGATGAGGTCCCATGTGTAAGAAGGCATGCTCTGTGGGGCAGCTCTTCTTGTCATATGTGACAAGTCATAAGAGTTTCAATACTGAGCCCCAAAACATAGATGTGGGTCTCTGGGAGGACTCTCAGCCTCTAGAAATGAGGATGATATACATATCCAGCGTGCTTGGGTTTGTGGCTTTTTCTGGCCTAGGGGGAGGCAGCCTTAGCTATGGGTAGGCAGTTTTCATGTTTAATAATGACCACCATTTGCTGACTACTTTCTATCTGCCAACCACGGGCCAATTACCTTACAACAAAATTTCATTTTAGTCTTCTCAGCAGCCCTGTGAGGAACCATCAGACTAGTTTAATAGACGGAGAAATTTCGATGCAGACAGGTGGACCGTCTTGACCAAGTATGTGTCTCTTAATTGGACTAGAGCATGAGTACAGGTCTGAAGCCCATGCCACAGACCAGTGGCGCTCAAAGTGTGATCCTCAGCCCACCAGGAGGGCCTTGAATTCCTCCAGACCAGTTTTGAGGTAAATATGACAAGCCCTTCTTTATAGTTCTTATTATAAGCACATGGCAATCCCACAGAGTTTCATTTTTACAGAAGACTAAAGACAACTGCGGGCTTCCCCTTTGGCTCAGTGGTAAAGAATTTGCCTGCAATGCAGGAGCCACAGGAGACGCAGGTTCAATCCCTGAGTCAGGAAGATCCCCTGGAGGAGGGCATGGCAACCCACTCCAGTACTCTTGCATGGAGAATCCCATGGACAGAGGAGCCTGGTGAGCTGCAAATCTATAGGGTCACAAAGAGTTGGACACAACTGAAACAACAAGCAGGCAGGCACACAAGGACAAATCTACTAGTAACTTAATTGGTGGGATACAGGGAGTTGCTAAAGTGTTGATACTCAAAAACTAAAATTGTCATGGTGTTATATATAGTTTATAGGTAACTCTAACTTATTCTTCTATAAGATTTCAGACTAAGATCACATTGTAAATTTGATACTTTGTGTACATTAGTCAGGCTTCCCTGGTAACTCAGTCAGGGTTCTCCAGAGAAACAGGACCAACTGGATTTATACAGAGGAGATTTATTATAGAAATTGGTCCACACTGTCATGAAGACCAAGAAGTCCCACAGCATTTCATCTGCAAGCTGGAGAATCAGGCAAGTTCATGGTATCATTCAGCCCAAGGCCAAAGGCCTGAAAACCAGGGCAGCCAATGGTATGACTCCCATTCTGAGGCTGAAGGCCTAAGATCTGGAGGTCCAGTGATGTAAGCCTGGAATCCAAAGCCTAAGAACCAAGAGCTCAGGTGTCAGAGGGCAGGAGAAGATGAAAGAAGAGAAAGGGAATTTGCCCTTTCTTGCCTTTTGCTCTACTCAGGTTCCCAACGGATTGACTAATTCCTGCTCACATCAGTGAGGGCAGATCTTATTTACTTAGTCTACTAAATCAAATGCTAATCTTCCAGAAACACCTCAAAAACACACTCAGACACAATGTTTTACCAGCTGTCTGGGCATCTCTTAGCCCATTCAAGTTGACATAAAAATCAACCATCACAATATATAATCATACAGATAATTGGAAATCCACTAGATGGTGGAAACAGGTCAAGTGGGAGAATAGTGCAAGGTCTTTGCCTTGCTTTAGTGTTACAGTAAAAATCATTGAGTACCACTGTCCCGGGGCTTCCTTGGTGCCTCAGATGGTTAAGAATCTGCCCGCAATGCGGGAGACCTGGGTTTGATCCCTGGGCAGGGAAGATCCCCTGGAGGACGGCATGGCAACCCACTGCAGTATTCTTGTCTGAAGAATCCCCATGGACAGAGAAGCCTGGTGGGCTACGGTCCATGGAGTCGCAAAGGGTCAGACATGACTGAGCAACTAAGCACAGCACCACTGTCCCAACTATTATGTTAAACTGGAAGGGGAGAAGGGTTTGTCTTAGTCCATTCACTCTACTAGAACAAAATACCATACCCTGAGTGGTCTATAAACAACTGGAGTTTATTTCTCACGTTTCTAGAAGCTGGGAGTTTGAGATCAAGGCACCAGCATAGTTGGGTCAGGGTGCTCTTCAGGGCTGAGACTGCCAGCTTCTCACTGTATCCTCACAGGGTAGAAAAAAAAAAGAGCTAGCCAGCCCTCTGGTCTCCTCTTGTAAGGGTACTAATCACACTCAAGAGGATTCCACTATCTGGACCTAATTACCTCCTAAAGTCCCCACCTCCTAATACTATCACATCAGGGGCTAGGATTTCAACAAATGAATTCTGGGGAGACCCAAACAGTGAGTCCATGCAGAGTTTACTCCTCTACCTGTGAACTGAACAGAGCATGCTGGCGTTATTTTCCTATACATGAAGAGAAATCTTAAGAACAAAATGTTATTTTTTCTCATATCCCTATAATTTGCATAAGATCCTTTTTAAAATGCCCTATTGTTAGTTTTTGAATTGATGATCTAGAATCTCAAATAAGACAGGACACATCCAATGCTGATGCTTAGCTCTGTTTTCATTTCCACATTGATTCATTTTTGAGTAAATATTAATTGTATCCTTTCCTGTCTTAATGTACCCAATGATTCCATCTTTTTCATACCATAAGCAATATCAGCTTCTCAGTGAGGTCATTTAGACTCTCTTCAGAAAATCAGAATAAGCACTTTTCTGAAACATACCTAAGGGAGCTGCTATTCCAACACATCACCCATCAACTGCCTTTAGCAAACAAAAGATAATTTTTAGATTCTGAGCATTAAGTTTTCTTAGGCCCATTAGGTACAAGGGCATGGGTAAATTGGGTTATTCAGTTTCTGAGCATTTCTGTCACAGATTCAAAGATGTATATTACTGTCCTTTATTTATTGAAATGTTCCCTCACCATTCATGCCCTACTCATCTGAAAACTTCCTTAGCCCCTGGGATATAGTTCTTACTTTTCAACCATAAGATAATAATTCAATGTCTTTTCCTCCAGATCATCCAATTATTATTTGTTAGTAAGTGTGGTGGTGCTAAATAGCTATTATTTCTACTTGGCGATTTTATCTCAGCCCAAGAAAAAAAAAAAAAAACTTTTTCAAATAGGGTAAGAAAAGAAGTCTTTTAAGTCTTTGACATGATATTTATCACTGAAAATTCCCCAGGCTTTGTTGACCTCCAAAGCCACAGTATTTTGATACTGCTTTTTAAACAGTTTGAAAATAACTTTAATTTACCACTTAATAGTGCTTAAGATTGCGACTTGAACACCTAATAAGTATCAAGGATAAAAAAGCAGAATATAAATAAAAAGGAAGGGCAGATGGGAATGTATTCACTAAATTGTATCCACATTCAATATTTTACCCTTTGTTCTGACAAAATAGGGTAAGCCTCCAAGTTTTATACAGTAACCCTTTAATCCTGGGAAGCAAAGGGAGTGATCATCATAAACATGTTTTTTTTGTTGTTGTTCCTTTTTTCTTTCTTCAGAGAGACTGGAGTTTAAATCTTTCATTCAGTCCTGAAGTAACAGTCAGCACGAAGCATAGCAAAGGTACTAATGATACTGAGTAAAAATAGTAATGATGAAATGCCAACCCAGACTAATGGCATGATGAAAAGGCAGAAAGAGAAAATAAGTGACAATTCTTTTCTCAATCAGACACACAGATTTATGACAGGTGATCAAATTTCATGAGGGTTAAGAGGACTGTAGATAGATTTTAGAACCAAAAACATCATGGTAGTACAGGTCAGTGACCTCCCGTGGACCAGCAGTGTCCCTGGAAAAAAAAAACATTCTATGGAAATTTAACCCCAACAACTGTGACATGCTGTATTTTCTATAGTACAGACAGTCAATCGACCAGATTGCCCCCAGCAAAGAGATAACCCACTGTCTGTCTGTTCCTTAGAACTAGAGAGGGAAAAGCTTGCATAACATGAAGTTCTTCTTGGTTTGCAGGGATCATGTGCTGAAATTACTGGGTCCAGAAACATGGGCTTTCAGGACTTCTTCAAACAGATAAAACATGCAATATTTAATAAACAGTTAAAAAAAGTATGGCTTTCATAAAGTGCTCCCAGATAACACTTATCTTGTGAACAAGCTACATACTAAATATGTCATTTAAAGGTTGGGCTAAAGGGCCAAAACAGACATGGATCCACCATTATTAATTGAGTGATCTAAATCATTGTTCTCAGACTTCATTACTCATTAGAATCAGCTAGAGCATGCACGCATGCTCAGTTGCTAAGTCGTGTCCAACTCTTTGCACCCTAATGGACTGTATCCTGCCAGGTTCCTCTGTCCATGGGATTTCCCAGGCAAGAATACTGGAGTGAGTTGCCATTTCATTCTCCAGGGAATCTTCCTGACCCAGGGATCAAACCTACATCTCTTGCACTGGCAGGCAGATTCTTTACCACTAAGCCAGCAGGGAAGTCCAGAACCAGCTAGAGGGCTGCTTAAGACACAGGTTGATACAGTGTTTACTCATAAAGGTTCTGGACCACATCTCAGTAGATCTGAGGTGGGCCAGAGAATTTGGATACCTAAGAAGGACAGAGGAGGGAAGTGATGTTGATACTGCTCATCCGTGGACCACACACTGACACCAACACTGTAAGGTTCCATCCCTCATCCCTGCTGTGCCTCAGTTTCTTCACCAGTTACTTGAGAATATTAACACCCACCTCCTCGAGTTCAGCTCAGTTCAGTTCAGTCACTCAGTCATGTCCAACTCTTTGCGACCCCATGAATCACAAGCATGCCAGGCCTCCCTGTCCATCACCAACTCCCGGAGTTCACTCAGACTCACGTCCATCAAGTCCGTGATGCCATCCAGCCTTATCCTCTGTCGTCCCCTTCTCCTCCTGCCCCCAATCCCTCCCAGCATCAGAGTCTTTTCCAATGAGTCAACTCTTCGCATGAGGTGGCCAAAGTACTGGAGTTTCAGCTTTAGCATCACTCCTTCCAAAGAAATCCCAGGGCTGATCTCCTTCAGAATGGACTGGTTGGATCTCCTTGTAGTCCAAAGGACTCTCAGGAGTCTTCTCCAACACAGTTCAAAAGCATCAATTCTTCGGCGCTCAGCTTTCTTCACAATCCAACTCTCACATCCATACATGACCACTGGAAAAACCATAGCCTTGACTAGACGGACCTTTATTGGCAAAGTAATGTCTCTACTTTTTAATATGCTGTCTAGGCTGGTCATAACTTTTCTTCCAAGGAGTAAGCATCTTTTAATTTCGTGGCTGCAGTCACCATCTGCAGTGATTTTGGAGCCAAAAAAAATAAAGTCTGACACTGTTTCCCCATCTATTTCCTGTGAAGTGATGGGACAAGATGCCATGGTCTTCATTTTCTGAATGTTGAGCTTTAAGCCAACTTGTTTACTCGCCTCTTTCACTTTCACCAACAGGCTTTTTAGTTCTTCTTCACTTTCTGCCATAAGGGTGGTGTCATCTGCATATCTGAGGTTATTGATATTTCTCCTGGCAATCTTGATTTCAGCCTGTGCTTCTTCCAGCCCAGCATTTCTCATGATGTACTCTGCATATAAGTTAAATAAGCAGGGTGACAATATACAGCCTTGACGTATTCCTTTTCCTATTTGGAACCAGTCTGGTGTTCCATGTCCAGTTCTAACTGTTGCTTCCTGACCTGCATATGGGTTTCTCAAGAGGCAGGTCAGGTGGTCTGGTATTCCCATTTTTTTCAGAATTTTCCACAGTTTATTGTGATCCACACAGTCAAAGGTTTTGGCATAGTCAATAAAGCAGAAATAGATGTTTGTCTGGAACTCTGTTTTTTTGATGATCCAGCGGATGTTGGCAATTTGATTTCTGGTTCCTCTGCCTTTTCTAAAATCAGCTTGAAAATCTGGAAGTTCACGAGTTATGATAACCAAATCAAGTAATATGTTGAACCCTCTTAAATGAAGTGCCTAGCACATATGAAGTTCTCAATCTGTGCAAGCTGTTATAACTGTTTAATTCTATGGACCCTGGAGGATTCCAAAAATGAAAACAATGAATGGTTAGTTATAATTGCTTTGATTTTCTGGATTTTCTTCTTTTAACTTTAGATCAGAGTAAACTCGTGTTTTCAATTGTGAGTTAGAAATGAAAGATTTTGTTTTTCAAGGATGTTAAATTCACATTCAGTTTGGCAACGTGATCTGTTTATGTGGTTTTACATTCTTCATTTGTTTCTCACTCTGTTCAGTAAAATATTCATGATTTCAGTTGGCTGTAAGATACCGTAAAAATGTCCCAGGATGAGTGAGGGAAAAGAACCGTGCATGGTTCTACCTTGTAAGATACATCAGGGACAAATTTCTTTCTACTAATGCACACTTGGACTGCAGACAGAGATAATGCTACCATTTCTGGATTTGCACACTTTTAAGTAAATTTACTGTCTCTGGTAGTTAAGTTGTCTCTTGGTAAAGATGTTCCTTAGAAGATACAAGATGAGAAACGCAACTCCTTTGCTTATTTGGAAGCAAAGCTGAGTTGGATACCATTAATGACTGTTTGTGAATTCTTTCTGACAGAATTACCTGGTTCTTATGTAAATAAAGGTATGTTGTTGGTGCCTGTGTACAGAAAGGGAAACAAAAAAAGAGTAGAATGCAAGCAATAGCAATGAATGACAAAACCTAGAGATCAAGGGTTAAAAATCACTGATAGTTATGAAAGAAGAAATTATTCTTTTTACTTGATGAACATAATGGGGGAAAACAAGACTCTTGAGTGGTGGAAATGGTTTTGCTAGAAGATTCTGAGCTAGTATGGATGAAGCTCATGCAAGAGTATAGAATAATATGGGTCTCTGGTGCAGCAACTTATAGCCTTGTGTCCTGGATTAAAACAATCAAAGCTCATCATGTGGTGCTGCATATTCAGCACTACCGTGCAAAATTACTGCTGTCTCCCTTGGCAGCAGGTAATAGTAGTCTTCGTCATATACAGACTTATAAAGGGACTTATCAGAAGTCAACTTCCAAGTTAAGATACCTTGGGAAACATTCTTATGGTATCGATTTCTTTGCATATTTTTAAGACTGGCGTCTCCACCACTCAGGAGAATGACTTTCAGATTAGAAGGTAGAAAAAGAGTCATCAAGGCAGAACTGAAGTTTGCCACTGAATGGAGGGGTACGAGGTGAAGTTTGCCACTTTAAAGAAGTGCTGAAATCTCTAGATGAATGATATGTTAGGGATTACAGGGTTTCTCCTATGATGGCTATATTTGAGATTTCTAGTGAGCTGAAAAGCTTCCAGAAGATTAGAAATAAGTAAAATATCCCACATTGAAAAGCAAGCAGAGAAATATAAATTATATATAGACAAGTATTTATACCAGATAAATACACATATACATCTACACATATATGTATAAATATATATGCATATGCACATATATGCTCTATTGATATTCAACAGCAAGACCTTAGAACAAATTATAGACTAGAGTCATAGTACTAGGGAGGTAAAGTGGTGTTACTGGCAGGCCATCTTATATACACAGGGTAATAATGAAAAACTAACTTCATAGCACTTTTTGATAGTGTTTAATACACTGAAAACTCCAGTGGAACAATGCAGACATCATATTTTTATTTCAGCAAGGCTGTGGGCATACCATCAGTTCAGTTCAGTTCAGTTCAGTCGCTCAGTCGTGTCCAACTCTTTGCGATCCCATGAATCGCAGCACGCCAGGCCTCCCTGTCCATCACCAACACCCAGAGTTCACTCAGGCTCACGTCCACCGAGTCAGTGAGGCCATCCAGCCATCTCATCCTCTGTCGTCCCCTTCTCTTCCTGCCCCCAATCCCTCCCAGCATCAGAGTCTTTTCCAGTGAGTCAACTCTTTGCATGAGGTGGCCAAAGCACTGGAGTTTCAGCTTTAGCATCATTCCTTCCAAAGAAATCCCAGGGCTGATCTCCTTCAGAATGGACTGGTTGGATCTCCTTGCAGTCCAAGGGACTCTCAAGAGTCTTCTTCAACACCACAGTTCTAAAGCATCAATTCTTCAGCCCTCAGCCTTCTTCACAGTCCAACTCTCACATCCATACATGACCACAGGAAAAACCATAACCTTGACTAGACGGACCTTTGTTGGCAAAGTAATGTCTCGGCTTTTCAACATGCTATCTAGGTTGGTCATAACTTTCCTTCCAAGGAGTAAGCGTCTTTTAATTTCATGGCTGCAGTCACCATCTGCAGTGATTTTGGAGCCCCCAAAAATAAAGTGTGACACTGTTTCCACTGTTTCCCCATCTATTTCCCATGAAGTGATGGGACCAGATGCCGTGATCTTCGTTTTCTGAATGTTGAGCTTTAAGCCAACTTGTTCACTCTCTTTCACTTTCATCAAAAAGCTTTTTAGTTCCTCTTCACTTTCTGCCATAAGGGTGGTGTCATCTGCATATCTGAGGTTATTGATATTTCTCCCAGCAATCTTAATTCCAGCTTGTGCTTCTTCCAGCCCAGGGTTTCTCATGATGTACTCTGCATATAAGTTAAATAAGCAGGGTGACAATATACAGCCTTAACATACTCCTTTTCCTATTTGGAACCAGTCTATTGTTCCATGTCCAGTTCTAACTGTAGAAAATCATAATTGATTGTTCAGGAGGAGAATACAATAGTGAAATCAATAGTCTTGCAAAGTACTGAACCTCCCTTCATTGAATGTAACCGAACAGATGCTAAATGAAAACCAGGGAAATCTCTTACTCTTCCTGCATAGTAGGCTTACATACTATAAGTTCCATAAAGGAAGGCATTTAACTCAGTTACTAGAATATTTTATGCGCTCAACAAACATGATTTGGTGTTCTTTTTTTTCTGCTGAATAAATGAATCTCAAGATTCAAGAAGGAATTGGATTTCAGTCTTTCCTAATGTTCAGACCTCAACTCTTAAATAGCTTTGATTTCTACTGGACTAGGTATTGTTTGCTCAATGTAAAAAATATTAAAGGTGAGATAATGGAGATAACAGTAAGATTAGTTGTTGCTGGGAGAAGTGGGAGCAGGGGAGATGAATAGAGCACAGAGGATTTTTAAGGCTGTGAAAATATTCTGTATGAGATTACAATGATTGCGTAAATGTCATTATACACTTGTCCAAACCTATAGAATGTGCAACACCAAGAGTAAACTCTAATGTAAACTACAGACTTTGGGTGATTGTGATGTGTCAATATAGCTTTATCTTTGTTTAAAAAAAATTTACCATTCTGATGAGTAATGTTGATAATGGAGGAGGCTACACATGTGTGTGAGCAGGAGATATGGGGAAAATGTCTATCTCCCTCTCTATTTTGTTGTAAACTTTAAACTTCACTAAAAATATAAAGTCTTTTTTAGAAAACGTTGGCATTTTAAATGAAAATAATTACTTGTTCCCCCAAATCTACCTTATATATTTTATCAATCTAATAACACTTATAATGAAAGGAATCTAATTTTACTTGATATTGGGAAGTTTTTGTTGTTAACTTTCTTAAAATTTGAAACTTTATATGTTGGAAGGAAGCTTAGGAATGTGTCAGTGAATGAGCAACCAGGGTTCAAGATTTCTGCCACTTGAATTTTGGATTCTGTTATTAATACTAATGTCATCCAGTGAGAGCATTGCAAATCTCAAGGTGATATTGTCTATATAACCTTCCCTTGAATGGACAATAAGTAAGAGCACTGAGGGGAAAATGCTTGGAAATATAAATGGATATTATAATATGGGTTTGAAACATTTGCAAGCTCAGTTGCCAGAATAATTTAGCTACTGGTTAAGACACTAATCACTACTCTACTCTGCACCAAAATTAAATGGCTAAATGTTCTTAAATGGATTATACAAGATAAGTATCTCTCAGGAGATATTTGAAATTCTGAAAACCTTTTTGTTTATCATAACTGGGGGGTGATGGTGGCATCTAGTGGATAGAGACCAAGGATGTTTACAATTTTTGCTGTTGAGTCATAGCATACATGATGCATTTACAAAATCATCAGTAGATTAATCCATCCCTGCAGCCTTCTGGAGAATGTATAGTTTTGACTAAATTAAAGTATGTATTTGATTTAACTAAATACCCTTCAGAAAGCTGAAGCAAATGCACTTTTGACAGAACAAAATTTTAATGTGACAGGAGAAACCCTTTTCACCACTCATCAGTTTAGATCAAGTGATGTCATTCGCATCCATGGTGATAGGGATTATGCCTACCTGCTTCCTACTATGCTCTCATCAACTATGATTTTAAGGGAATTGCATGTTTATTAAGTGCCTTCTGTATACAAAGATACTGTCTTATATGCTTTCCCATATGTTATCTAAGTTTTATAACAAATGCATGAAATAGAAATGATCTTCCCTACTTTATAATTGAGGAAACAATGGTTCTGAAGGATTAAGCCACTCCCTAAGAGTGCATCACTAAAAAAGGGTGGAACTAGAACCTTGTTCCAGTGATTCTGACACACTCTTGCTCTTCTGTCTCCACACCAAACATAGACTCTAAAAGGCATATATGAGTATTTAGCTTTTCTGATTCATTATTCAGAGGATAAACTGTTGAACAGATACATACATTCTGTGTAAAGACTTCAGGAGTTTTCTCAATGGTTCAGAATCAAGATAAGACTATGTATATTCATGATAGCTGACATGATCTCTATTTAGGCTGCTATACCAAATACCACCAACTGATAGAATAGGTGGATGATAAACAACAGAAATTTGCCTCTCATGGTTCTGAAGGCTGGAAGCCCAAGATTAGGGTGCTGGCATGGTTGGGTTCTGGTGAGAACCCTCCATGTTTCAGACTGCCAACTTCTCACAGTATCCTTCTGTAGTGAAAACAGGGGGAGAGAGCTCTCTGGGATTTTTATTGTTGTTGTGTCCCACTCTTTGGCAACCCCACAGACTGCAGCCCGCCAGGCTCCTCTGTCCATGAGATTTCTCAATACTGGGCTGAATTGCCATTTCCTTCTTCAGGAATCTTCCCAACTCAGGGATCAAACCTGTGTCGCCTGCACTGCAGGCAGATTCTTTACTGCTGAACCAGGGAATATTTTTTTTTAATAAGGGCATTAATCCCTTTGATGGGGCTCCACCTTTATAACTTAATCAACTCCAAAGGCCCCACCTATTAATACCATCTTATCGGGAGTTAGAATCTCAACATATGAATTTGAGAAGACATGACCATTCAGTCCCTGGCATTTGCTGTGCTTAAAATACTGTTCTCAGTGCTTTCTAGGCACTTCCTCTTTTATCTGTCAAATCCCATAACAGAACTCACTCACGAGGTGAGTACTATGATTACATCCATAGGAGTGCAGACAGAGGCACAGAGGGGTTAAGGACGTTGCTCTAATATAGCTGTTAAATAGTAAAGACTAGATATGTATCCAGATGTTGGAACTCTAAAGCAACCACAGTTGTTAGCTGGGGCATATTTTTCCCCAGGAGATATTTGGCAATGTTTAGAAATCTTTCTGGGTTGTCACGACCATAGGATGATACTGGCTTCTAGTGGATAGAGGCCAAGGATGTTTACAGTGCACAGAGGGGCTCCCAGAGAAAAGAATTATCCAACCCCAAATGTCAGTCATGGCAAGTTGGAAACTCTGCTCTAGAACCTACAGTTTCAGCATTTCTCCGTGCTTTTCTGCCATCGAGCTGGGGCAAAATCATGGAAATAATGAATGTGACATCTGACATTACTGATGATTAATTCTCACTTATATTTAATCTTACACTACTTCTCAAGGCAATGTTGATTTTAATATATAACAGCAGTATATTAAACCATACATAAAATTATCTTGGCATCTTGTGTAAAATAAAAATGTCTGGTCTCAAATCTGAAAATTCTTACTGAATTGGTCTGCAGTAAGTCTTCTGAACCTATATGCAGGTCAGGAAGCAACAGTTAGAACTGGACATGGAACAACAGACTGGTTCCAAATAGGAAAAGGAGTACGTCAAGGCTGTATATTGTCACCCTGATTATTTAACTTCTATGCAGAGTACATCATGAGAAACGCTGGGCTGGAAGAACCTCAAGCTGGAATCAAGATTGCCAGGAGAAATATCAATAACCTCAGATATGCAGATGACAGCACCTTTATGGCAGAAAGTGAAGAGGAACTAAAAAGGGTCTTGATGAAAGTGAAAGAGAATGAAAATTTGGCTTAAAGCTCAACATTCAGAAAACGAAGATCATGGCATCTGGTCCCATCACTTCAAGGCAAATAGATGGGGAAACAGTGGAAACAGTGTCACACTTTATTTTTGAGGCTCCAAAATCACTGCAGATGGTGACTGCAGCCATGAAATTAAAAGACGCTTACTCCTCGGAAGGAAAGTTATGGCCAACCTAGATAGCATATTCAAAAGCAGAGACATTACTTTGCAAACAAAGGTCAGTCCAGTCAAGGCTATGGTTTTTCCTGTGGTCATGTATGGATGTGAGAGTTGGACTGTGAAGAAAGCTGAGCACTGAAGAATTGATGCTTTTGAACTGTGGTGTTGGAGAAGACTCCTGAGAGTCCCTTGGACTGCAAGGAGATCCAACCAGTCTATTCTGAAGGAGATCAGCCCTGGGTGTTCTTTGGAAGGAATGATCTAAGGTTGAAACTCCAGTATTTTGGCCACCTCATGCGAAGAGTTGACTCATCAGAAAAGACTCTGATGCTTGGAGGGATTGGGGGCAGGAGGAGAAGGGGACGACCGAGGATGAGATGGCTGGATGGCATCACTGACTCGATGGACATGAGTGTGAGTGAACTCCGGGAGTTGGTGATGGACAGGGAGGCCTGGCGTACTGCAATTCATGCAGTTGCAAAGAGTCGGACATGACTGAGCGACTGAACTGAACTGAACTGAACTAAAGTCTCCCGTAAATCACATGTATTTTTTTTTAAAGTTTCTTATGTGATTGATAACATGCAGCCAAGTTTTGGGAAACTTAAAGAGTGGAGATTTTTAAAGTATGAAATGCTTTCTATTCTCCATAAAGTAAGATAATAATGGCCCACAGTCATTGAGTGTTTATCTTGTGCCTATGACAGAGGGGAATACTTTACAGGAATTATCATATTTTGACTCACTGGAAAAGACCCTGATCTTGGGAAAGATTGAAGGCAAAAGGAGAAGAGAGCATCAGAGGATTAGATGGTTAGATAGCATCACCAACTCAATGGACATGAATTTGAGCAAACTCTGGGAGATGGAAGACATCTGGGGGATGTCATAGTGGAGGACAGGAGAGCCTGGCATGACACAATCCATTGGGTCACAAAGAGTCGATCACAACTTAGCAACTGAAAAACAACAAAAAAATTCCTCAACACTTCTTTCAGGTACATGATCTCATGGCCATTTTTACAGGTAATGAAACTGAAGCATCAGAAGATTAAATAGCTTATTCAGAGCACACAACCAGGATGTGACAGAGCTAACAGTTAACTCTGGATCCTTCTTCTTGGAAAACCCATGCTGTAAACCAGTGACTCTGAGAAAGGAGCATAACCAGGGCCACCTGGAGGGTCGTGAGGACCTAGATGGTTGCCCCACACACACACACCCACATCAGTGGTTCTAAGTGAATAGGTCTTGGAAGGGGCCTGAGAATTTGCACAAACTGTTTGAATTTCTCACAAGTTCCCAGGTGATGTCACTGATCCTGCTGCCCTGGGAAACTATAATTTGAGAACCACAGTACTAAAGAGGGACAGTTTTTTGTATCTATTTATTATTTGGCTGCTTTGGGTCTTCCTTGCAGCATGCATGATCTTTAGTATGTGGCATACGGAATCTTTAGTCACAGTGTGCGAATTCTTAGTTACAGCATATGCGATCCAGTTCCCTAACCAAGATTGAACCTGGGGCTCCTGCATTGGAAGTGCAGAGTCTTAGCCACTGGACCACCAGGGAAGTCCCAAAGAGGAACAGTTTTCCTTTATTTCTTTTTTTAAATAAAATCAAGCTCCCTCTCTTTTATGACACATCTTTCATTTAAAAAGCTTCATCTCCTATTTAATCTCTGAATATTAGATTTTTTTAAAGGAACTTTTTAATCCTACTAGCTTAATGTCTTGTAACACCAGGGACAGTCTAAGTACCACACTGGTATGACAAGTGTACAATAGCTGCTACCAGGCAATGCCAAAGAATGCTCAAACTACCGCACAATTGCACTCATCTCACGCGCTAGTGAAGTAATGCTCAAAATTCTCAAAGCCAGGCTTCAACAATACATGAACTGTGAACTTCCAGATGTTCAAACTGGTTTTAAAAAAGGCTGAGGAACCAGAAATCAAATTGCCAACATCCACTGGATCATCGAAAAAGCAAGAGAGATCCAGAAAAACATCTATTTCTGCTTTATTGACTATGCCAAAACCTTTGAGTGTGTGGATCACAATAACTGTGGAAAATTTTGAAAAAGATGGGAATACCAGACCATCTGACCTGCCTCTTGAGAAACCTATATGCAGGTCAGGAAGCAACAGTTAGAACTGGACATGGAACAACAGACTGGTTCCAAATAGGAAAAGGAGTACGTCAAGGCTGTATATTGTCACCCTGATTATTTAACTTCTATGCAGAGTACACCATGAGAAACGCTGGGCTGGAAGAAGCACAGGCTGGAATCAAGACTGCCAGGAGAAATATCAATAACCTCAGATATGCAGATGACACCACCCTTATGGCAGAAAGTGAAGAAGAACTAAAGAGCCTCTTGATGAAAGTGAAGGAGGAGAGTGAAAAAGTTGGCTTAAAGCTCAACATTCAGAAAAGTAAGATCATGGCATCTGGTCCCATCACTTCATGGCAAATAGATGGGAAACAGTATCAGACTTTATTTTTTTTGGCTCCAGAATCACTGCAGATGGTGATTGAAGCCAAGAAATTAAAAGACGCTTACTCCTTGGAAGAAAAGTTATGACCAACCTAGACAGCATATTAAAAAGCAGAGATATTACTTTGTCAACAAAGTCAAGGCTATGGTTTTTCCAATGGTCATGTATGGATGTAAGAATTGGACTATAAAGAAGCCTGAGCACTGAAGAATTGATGCTTTTGAACTGTGGTGTTGGAGAAACCTCTTGAGAGTCCCTTGGACTGCAAAGAGATCCAATCAGTCCTTCCTAAAGGAGATCAGTCCTGGGTGTTCATTGGAAGGACTGATGTTAAAGCTGAAACTCCAATACTTTGGCCACCTGATATGAGTAGCTGACTCATTTGAAAAGACCCTGATGCTGGGAAAGATTGAGGGCAGGAGGAAAAGGGGACGACAGAGGATGAGATGGTTGGATGACATTACCGACTCAATGGACATGAGTTTGGGTGGACTCTGGGTGTTGGTGATGGACAGGGAGGCCTGGTGTGCTGCAGTTCATGGGATCACAATGAGTCGGACACAACTGAGCAACTGAACTGAACAGAGCCAATGGTGGAGTGGGGTCAAGGGAGAGCCATCAAGGGGGAGAGGGGGAGAGATCAACTCTTTCTTCCCTCCGATGTTATTACTTCTAACAAGAGAAAAAGAAATCCAAACAGGACAAAGCAAAGACCTAACACAATAGGACATTGCCATAGTGGCAATTAAATGCCTGACAAAGAGGATGAAGGGGAAGGTAGCAGATTAGAGGAAAACAGGAAATCAAGAGAAGTTTTTGGTCCAACTTCCTTGTTCCTAAGAACCAATTATGATTCAATAAAAAGCAAAAAGAAGGAAGAGTTTTTTTTCCTTAATCTCTCATCTCCACTGAGTAGAAGCAAGTAAATAAGCCAATAAGCCACAGAGAAGGCAATGGTACCCCACTCCAGTGCTCTTACCTGAAGAATCCCATGGATGGAGGAGCCTGGTGGGCTGCAGTCCATGAGGTCACTAAGAGTTGGACACGACTGGGCGACATCACTTTCACTTTTCACTTTCATGCATTGGAGAAGGAAATGGCAACCCACTCCAGTATTCTTGCCTGGAGAATCCCAGGGACGGGGGAGCCTGGTGGGCTGCGATCTATGGGGTCGCACAGAGTCGAACACGACTGAAGCGACTTAGCAGCAGCAGCAGCAAGCCCCAAAGATGAGAGCTCAAAGTGAAACACAGGTTACAGGAAATGGTGAGAGTAGGTGGTGAGACATACATGACCCCCTAGTGCTACAGTCAGTCAGCAGGAATACACTCACCCACTGATGGACTCTATGTTTTATTGAATCTCTGTGCTAGATGTTGAGGGACACACAAAGAGAGGGTTTTATCCCTAAGGAGCTTACAGTCAAGGTGAAAGGTAAGCATATAAACAGGATTAATGTAGAATACCAGGACCAAATAAGTGGCAGAGACATTGGAGCCCAGGGTAATCACTGTGGATGGAGCGGTCAGGGGATGCTTTGCAGAGATGATGGGAGTTGAGCTGGGTCTTCAAGAATAGGTCACATGTGCGTAGCTAGAGCACAGTAGAGAGAGGCCCTCAGCAGGATTGAGGAAGAAAGAGAAGAGTCATGGAAAAGGCAGAAAAGTTATGAATTTGGGGCAGACATTGAGGTTAGATGGATGATTCTCCCCGTGATCACAGAGTAAGTACCTGAAGACAGAGCTGCCCCAAGCTGTGAAAATCCAGACCAAACAGGAGATTGGGTTTGTCTTGTGGAGGGCTGGAAAGTTTTTGATCAGGCAAGTGGTGTGATAACGCTATAACTCTAGAGAAATCCCAACCATTTCGTTCTTTCTTTTCTGATCATTTGCCCCTTATTCAGGCTGAATTTACCTTTGTGCATGTGTTTTTATCTCCAATCCTGCCCTTTGTTTGTGGGGAACGTGCATGCTCTGTGCGTCAAGGTGCCATCAAGTCTGTTTCCATGTTCTTTGGTACCAATTTCCTGGCTCACCAGAGCAGGAGCTGGATTTATTTTCAAGGCTCAGGAGGCATGAGGAGTATCAGCTTCTAACCCAAGATTTGGCTCCCAGCATCCTATGAATGGTGCCTATAGTTTTTGTTCCACACAAGGTAGTATTGACTAACCTTTAAGTAGTTCACAGAGAATTCAGCTTCTGCATTTAAATGGTAACACACAAAACATTTGGTATCCCCCAAATCTGTTTGCTTTCAGACTTAAAAAGTGGTTTTAAATAGCTTTCTTACCTATCCTTATTACCAAGAAGTCTTCTAAAATATTATTTCTACTACTATATAGAAAATGACAATTACCATGGAAGAATTTAAATGGGATTAAATCCATAGGTTATTTTGTTTGCTTAACTTTTGGCCATACTATGTGGCATGTGGGATCTTAGCTCCCCACAGGGCATTGAACTTGTGCCCCCTGCATTGAAAGAGTGGAGTCTTAATCACTGGACTGCCAGAGAAGTCACTAAATCCATAGGTTTTAAATACACATGAGAGTGTGAACTCCATCATATTTATTTCCCAGAGCCTTGTACAAATAATATTAATAATGAATTGATACATATTGACTGAACAAATAATAATTAGAGTCAGTAGTCAAAATGCATGTCTTGGAGATAAGCAAAGGCAAGCCGATTCATTTTCAAGTATAGTTACTCAATGTCCAACTGTGCCAAGGCCTTTCACATTTCCTCCTCATACAATTCAAATGGGCAGGTGTTCTGACCCTATGTCGGAGGTATGTAACCTGATATACGGAAGAAGTTATTAACTTACCCAAAAATTTAAGACCAGATATTCTGATTCAAAAATGTTTTAGTAACTTACTAAAAGTTTAGTAACTTACCCAAGAATTCAAGGCTTGATATTCTGATTCAAAATCCAAGATTCTTTCCTCAAATTTTCCCCCAATTTGTCTAATTATAGTAAATTGTTGTTGTTCAATCGCTAAGTTGTGTCTGACTCTTTGTGACCCCATGGACTGTAGCCCACCGTGAAATTTTCCAGGCAAGAGTACTGGAGTGGGTTGTCATTTCCTTGTCCAGGGGATTTTCCTGCCCCACAGAACTCACATCTCCTGCACTGCTGGCAGTTTCTTTACCGCTGAGCCACCAGGGAAGCCCAATCCCGGGGCTTATTTTTCTAGCTTCCAGGCTCTTCCTCAGAAGACTCGGACTCAGTAGTTGGTGAAGGTCAGGAATCTATACAGTTAACATATGGCTCTTTTAATTCTGAGAGACATTTCAGGGGCCTCTAGTCCTGGCTACCCATTAGAATCACCGTGGAAGTGTTTAAAACTTCAGATGCCTTGGCCCCTCCTCAATGAAACGATTTGTTTATCAATAGTAAATAAGAAAGAAATCCCAGGGTATTTTTTAACTCTTCAGATTATTCCAATGGGCATCCAAAACTGAGAACCACTGGGCTCAGCTCTACTGTGCTGACAATAATATTTAATGGGTTTACACAGCCTCCTCTAAGCACTTCTCCACCCCTTGCCTTTCTTCTCATACAATGTGGGCCAGGAAACAAAGCAGAAATATTTCAATGAAGAAAGGAACAGAAAGGAAAGAGATCAAGAGACCATTTGTGACAAGTGATTAGGGAAAAGAAAATGAGAACTGTTGAAGGTGGTAGGGGGAAATGAGGGGTGAAGGGAAAGGTTTGAGACTCATCATGGAAACAATTTAGTAACCCTAAGCAAAAGTTAAATAAAGCTGGCACTCATGTGAGCATATTGCTCTCAAATAAAGATCATGCTTTTTTTCTAGGGGAGTCTGAGCAATTTTTACATTCTCATATATTTATCCTTCCTCATGACAAGCCTTGAGGATCAGAAATTCTGTGTCTTTATTGTTGTTCTTATTTTGCAAATGGAAGTCCTGAGACATGCTTGGCGAATGAAGTCCCCGACTGGTTCCCAGGCTTTGTTGCCACCTCTGCGGTATGGTGTGCATTTTTCTCTGCCTGTGAAACACTCATGGCATAGACAATTACAATCCAATATTTGGAGAAACAGGAATATTGACTACCTTTATGCAGTCTTCCCTCCCCAGACTTCACCCAGTACAGGATCCAAAATAATTGGAGCAAATTAATCTGATGGAAACTTATATTCTACTTTGATAATCAGAAGTAACTTCTGTTACGTGGCATCTGCCTATTGGATCTGTTTCCAAAGGGACGAAAGCAAAGGAGGATTTTGAAATGCAGAAATTGTAAGCAGCTCTACACTTGTGGAGGGAGAAAATGATGTTCTTAAACTGCTGATTGTAATCTAGCAAGTGCTGCATTCTTTTGTCTCAAAAAAGAAAAATCAGTGTTCCCCCTCCTGCCTTCCTTGCCTGGGCAGCCCTTCACCCTCTCTTAATGAAACAGAACAGTTGATGCCTCTAACTCCTCTTTCATTTAATCTCATTAATGCAGTCTGTTGGGATTCTCGTGGGGTAACATAGGGACAGTCGTTAGACCTCTAGTGAAAAGTGCAATATTTTCCTGTTAGACTTTTAATTGCAACATCAAAATGTGTGAAAACGAGCTCAAAACCAAAGCTGACGCCACTGGTGAGTTTTGCATTTTCTTCTTTCTTCTGATGCTTAGCTGTACGAACTATCCTTCAGCCAAGACAGTAAGCATGTATAAGCTCTCGGCAAAATAAAGTGATGGCTAAGTGTGGGAACAGTGAAATATTTTGACTTGAGCATGCATATGATAAACAAGTGACTCAAGCTTTATTTTACACTGGAGAACATCTTTGTATATAAATATTATCATATCCTAGAGCAAATAACCGAATGCATAAGTTTTGAGATTGAATTCATGTGGCCCATTACACTAACATGAGGTTAACAGTGTGAACATCCATGTCACAATTTTGTCCCTTTGCCATTCCTGTTGTTAAGTTCATTTTACTTTTCTAATTTTAAAAAAAATCAGTTTATCAATATATTATAGCAGGCACTTTCTCAAATATAAGAAATTTGTTTTCAAAACAATTCTATTTGGTTGAATGATTATTAGCAGTCAGGTGAATTATGTTTGTCTTTTTCTTCTAAATTTTTCATAAGTTAGTACATAGTTCTCTAAGCACATATCATCTCATAACATAGATTTATGTGCATTTATTTTAAAAATATTTCAGGGCAATATGATGATTTGTTGCCATTATTTGGTAGCACTAGAACAACAGTTGGAAATATTAAGATGTAAATTGATATAATCATTTGTTTCAAATAATATAACCTACCAACTGTTCAAAAAAAGTTACTAAGCAAATTAAAACTCTTAAAATATTATATTAACTCAGAAGTACATTTTTTCAAAATACTAGAGCTTTCTAGTGCCTGTATTTTTAGCAAAGAATAGATATTGTTTCAAGGCAATTATTCACTGATGTCAAAATATATATTTAAGGACTTTTTATTCATGACATAAGCCATTACAAGCAGATTGTAGTTCTGACATCATTGGAGTCTTTAGACAAATATTTATCCTTCCTACTGACAGATTTACTCAGGATATTGTTGCTATTGTTGTTTAGAAATTAATAACACTGGACGTATTAACATCTATGTACTTAATCCTCTTTGGCTCTGAATTACAATTAGAAGAAACTAACAGGTAAACATAAGTGTCCCTTTCTCCCTTGATTTGATGTTTTAAAACAACATGAATTTGTCCTCTATTGTAAAATTACATCAAACAGAATTTAATTTTTGGAGCTTATATGTGTATGGGTACTTACACACACACACACACACACACACACACACACACTTCATTTTTTAAATGAACTATATGAAAAAAATGTACCTTACATTTTGCAAAGAGAACCAGATATTTTAATTTCATCTTAAATTTAAGTGAATTAAAAGGAATATTCCAGATTAAACCCGCAGGATGTTTTGGTTTTTTTCCGGTTACTATAGTAGAAAATTTTGGTGCTGTGCTTAGCAACTGGTTTTTACCAGTCTTTTTCCTCTATTATTTCTCCCCAAAATAAATATTTCTGCCTTGAATAATTCAAGCCTCTAAAGAAAAACTCCACTTTTTCCTACCAATTTAGACTACCTGGTAGCATCAAAATGCCTTTGGTAGAAATTAATGTATAAGAAATACAGCTAACAAATGGAGCAACCATAAACATCTCCATGAAAATGCTGTTAGAAGCTATCAAGCCCTGATTATGAATTTGCTGCTTGTAGAAAAACAGTTCAAAAGAAACTTGTGAAAATGGGATGTGAAAATCACTGTATCTGTTCTTAGTACTTGGTCATCATTGTTCATAGAACGCCTTCACCAGCTTACGTAAACACTGAATAAAGCTGTTAGGGATTACGTGCAGCATGCTGGATCTGATGAGCTCAAAAATAAGATAGCTTGGGTCCTATAATATTTAGGATTATGCTGGTAATCTCTTTAGGGAAAGTGTGCAGTATCAGCAGAAATGCACTTCAGTCTTCGAGGGAATGGGCACTAATAATTCTACATTTGTTGGGTAGCTAAAGCTTTGCCTACCTTGGTGTGGGGGCTTTGAGACATTTGTAATAGGATGAAATCATAAGGGAGAGCTTCTGGAGTAACATCTTAAATTATCATTTTACCTCTAAAATAATTCCTGGTGCTACATGCAAATGAGAATACATTCCTTTACATTCTAAGTGTCTCCCTTTTTGAAACAGGCTGCCTATGTAAAGATGAACTAAACCCAAAGATTTCTTTCTCCAAAAGCCTCCAAACTTGTTCTCATCTCTAGAAGTGAAATAAAAATTAAGGTTGTCTTTTCAATTCTATATATATTTTTTTCAGATTCAATTCAGAAACAATACAGGCTTAATTGCAAGTTTGCTAGAACATAAATGATGTTTATGTAATCTCAGTCCAGAAACTTACAATACATTTTTCTTCTGTAGCATTAGTCTATGTTAAAAATAAAATCAAAGCTCTTGCAGTTAATCCAAAAAATGAGTTCCTAAAATCTTAGCTCTTATAGGATTAATGATCACTGATGTCCAAGTGTCCTCCCTTAAGTGAAAAATCCCTCATGACATGTTGGACTGCCCATTCATACAAATTTTCCCCTACATCAGTGCTGTGATGGCAAAGGAAGTCTTTGGGGCTACTGGTAGTAATTTTTGTTCATCCATCTCATCCTCTTCCCCACACCAACACACACAAAACTGGTGTAAATATCTCATCTATGGTCTAAACTTTGTTTATGTAATTATTTGCTGTATCTATGGCTAAAGGTACGTTTGAAAAACAGATTGTGTTTGTGTGTTTAGTTGCTCAGGTGTACCTGAATCTTTGTGACCCTATGGACTGTAGCCCGCCAGACTCCTCTGTTTACAGGATTTCCCAAGCGAGAATGCTGGAGTGGGTTGCCATTTCTTCCTCACAAGGATCTTCCCGACCCAAAGATCAAGCTCCCTAGTCTCCTGCATTGCAGGCAAATTCTTTACCCACTGAGCCATCTGAAAAAACAGAAGTGTCTGTAAATATGAAAGAGGGATAAATTATACTACTGTTCAGTTTTTGACTATCCAAGCAAATTGTAGGACATTATGTGCCAATTAAATCAAGCTTTTATTACATTAGTAAGGAGAATGTTACTATGATGCCAACATTCTGATCTTATGTGGACATCATCCTCATGTAGGACAATAATCCACCCAGGTATCTCATGAGAGACACGATGAGATGCCACATTTATTTCAAAGTTTTCTCTTTTCAAGAACAAAGGCATTGAATTGGGTTTTGGTCACTGTATTTTAGACTTTGTCTTCATCTTTTCCTCTGTAGTCCAGTTCAGTTCAGTTCATTTCAGTCTCTCAGTCGTGTCCGACTCTTTGCAACCCCATGAATTGCAGCAGGCCGGGCCTCCCTGTCCATCACCATCTCCTGGAGTTCACTCAGACTCAAGTCCATCGAGTCCGTGATGCCATCCAGCCATCTCATCCTCTGTTGTCCCCTTCTCCTCCTGCCCCCAATCCCTCCCAGCATCAGAGTCTTTTCCAATGAGTCAACTCTTCGCATGAGGTGGCCAAAGTACTGGAGTTTCAGCTTTAGCATCATTCCTTCCAAAGAAATCCCAGGGCTGATCTCCTTCAGAATGGACTGATTGGATCTCCGTGCAATCCAAGGGACCCTCAAAAGTCCTCTCCAACACCACAGTTCAAAAGCATCAATTCTTCGGCGCTCAGCCTTCCTCACAGTCCAACTCTCACATCCATACATGACCACAGGAAAAACCATAGCCTTGACTAGACGGACCTTAGTCAGCAAAGTAATGTCTCTGCTTTTGAATATACTGTCTAGGTTAGTCATAACTTTTCTTCCAAGGAGTAAGCATCTTTTAATTTCATGGCTGCAGTCACTATCTGCAGTGATTTTGGAGCCCAAAAAAATAAAGTGTGACACTGTTTCCACTGTTTCCCCGTCTATTTGCCATGAAGTGATGGGACCAGATGCCATGATCTTCGTTTTCTGAATGTTGAGCTTTAAGCCAACTTGTTCACTCTCCTTTTTCACTTTCATCAAGAGGCTTTTTAGCTCCTCTTCACCCTCTGCCATCAGGGTGGTGTCATCTGCATATCTGAGGTGATTGATATTTCTCCCAGCAATCTTGATTCCAGCTTGTGCTCCTTCCAGCCCAGCATTTCTCATGATGTACTCTGCATATAAGTTAAATAAGCAGGGTGACAATATACAGCCTTGACGTACTCCTTTTCCTATTTGGAACCAGTCTGTTGTTCCATGTCCAGTTCTAACTGTTGCTTCCTGACCTGCATACAGATTTCTCAAGAGGCAGGTGAGGTGGTCTGGTATTCCCATCTCTCTCAGAATTTTCCACAGTTTATTGTGATCCACACAGTCAAAGGCTTTGGCATAGTCAATAAAGCAGAAATAGATGTTTTTCTGGAACTCTCTTGCTTTTTCTATGATCCAGTGGATGTTGGCAATCCAGCCTTTTCTAAAACCAGCTTGAACATCAGGGAGTTCACGGTTCACGTATTGCTGAAGCCTGGCTTGGAGAATTTTGAGCATTGTCTTTTTTAAAAAAAAACACTTTAAGGGATTTAGTCTTTACCATTATGCAGAAAGAAACATGTTTTTCTTATTTTTGAATTCTCTGAAAAAGTTCTGAGAACTTTAGGAATGGTTTTCAATGTTTCTATCAATGGAAAGAGTGAGAAAACTAATATCCTGTTCCTTCCACCCCATTGTGTAGTTTCAGTTGCTTGGGGTTTTTTGGGTGTGTGTGAGTGTCTGTATCTGTGTGTATGTGTTTAATTAGTGTTGTTTTTTCAAAATTTGAATCCCTTACCTTCAAATATATATGCGTATTTTTTATGTTTACTTATTTATTTTATTTTTGGCTGTGCCATACAGCATGTGGGACCTTAGTTCCCTGCATCCCCTGCATGGGAAGTTCAGAGTCTTAACCACTGGACTGACAGGAAAATCCTACCTTCAAATATATAATTTAGTGGCTTTATTTTTACATTTCTCTAATACATCCCTTTTAATCGGCCTTTTCAAATACTCTTGAAAAGAACGAAGTATAAGGACCACATCTTAGAGCACACGGAACAGTAACACTGGGTTGGATCGCACGGAACTGGCAGTGTTGCCTATCTCCTTGCACAATAGGGTGGCGAACGTATATGACTCAACCTGACATATGTGCCTACGGATAAAAGCATAATTATTTGATAATCCTAAAAGAATTCTGCTACTATTTAGTTTTCTTTTAACTCCGTTAACTACCCTGCTCTCTTTCTAAGACCTGGCTCGAAAGCCACCTCATCCGCCAAATCTTGCCAGTTTTCTCTGCTTGAAACCAATGTATTTCTTCTTCCAGGTTTATTTCAGCATTCATCTCAGCCTGCCCTGCGTTGAGGTCATGTAGACCAGTGTGCGGCTATACAATCATTGTACTCACTTTGAAGATAGAAAGTTGGTTTGCATATATCTGTGACCTAAAACAAATGTTTGCTGAATCGCCTTTGCTGGGCTCTCTCAGACAATTCTCACTACCTCCATTAAAAGAAGCACTTTTCAGTAATTCAACTATTTTTAATATTTACTAGAATTTTTAGAGCAGTTTTAGATTTACAGAATAATTGAGCAGAAGTCTACCCACCCTCTTATATACAATTTCCTCCATTATTAATAGCTTGCATTAGTGTGATATATTAATGAACCAATTAATTAGTCAGCCAATACTGACTTGTTATTAACTATGTCCATAGTTTACATAAAGGCTCATTCTTCATGTGGTACTGTTCTGTGGGTTTCTATGAGTTTCAACAAATACATAGACATGTATCTATCATTACAGTATCCCATAGAACAGTTTCACCACCCTAACACTTCTCTGTGTTTCACCTATTTATCTTCCAAAGCTGGGATAACTGCTGTTGTTTTTGTTTGTTTTTACTGTCTCTAGAGTTTTGCCTTTTCCAGACTGTCATATAGTAAGTAGCCTATTCAGACTTTCTTTCACTTAGCAATATGCATATAAGGTTTCTCCTTATCTTTTCATGGCTTGATAGCCCATTTCTTTCTAGCACTGAATAATATCTCATTGTCTGGATGTACCATAGTGGGTTTAGCCACTCATTTATTGAAGGATATCTTGTTTCCAGTTTGGGGTAATTATGAATAAAGTCGCCATAAACATCCAGTTGCAGGTTTTTGTGTGGTTGTAAGTTTTCAACTCACTTGTAAATACCTGGCGGAGGAATTGCCAAGTCATATGGTAACATCATGTGGCTGTGTAAGAAACTGCCAACCTGTCTTCCAAAGTGGCTGTACCGTTTTGCTTTCCCACCAGCAACAAGTTCCCTTTGTTCTGCATCCTTGCCGGCATTTGGTAATGTCATTTTTTTTTTTTTTTTAGATTTAAGTCATTCTAACTGTGTAGTGGCATATCACTGTTCATATTAACTAATTAATATTAAAATATTAATTTGTAATTTCCTAATAACATGTGATGGGCTTCCCTGGTGGCTCAGATGGTAAAGAATCTGCCTGCAATGCAGGAGACCCAGGTTCAATCCCTGGGTCAGGAAGATCCCCAGGAGTAGGAAAGTGGCAACCCACCCCAGTCTTCTTGCCTGGAGCATTTCATAGATGGAGAAGCCTAGCAGGCTAGAGTCCATGAGGTTGCAAAGAGTAGGACACAGCTGAGTGGTTGATACAATCATACTGAGCATCTTTCTTTGGTGAGATGTCAGTTTTGATCTTTTGCCCAGTTTTTTAGGTTTAAGAGCTCTTTGAATATTTTGCATACAAGTCTTTTATCACATATGTATTTTACAGTATTTTGTCTCAGTCTGTGACTTCTCTTCATTCTCTTAATGCAATTAGATTTTTAACATAGAAAAGTTGTATTTTTTCATCTTCTGAAAGGAGAATTTTTTGCTCTTTTTTGAATTTTTCTCCAGGGAATGAACTCTGCCTGGTCACTCTGAATCATCCATGTGACCTGGTGTGTGGAATTTCTCCGTCTTGCCATCCATCAGTGAAGCTGGTTCTACATAAACCTGAACTTGCTATTGAAATTTTCAGTTAAACAGGGACTAGAGAAAAGGGCTCAGAAAAAATTAAGTAACTGAAGACAGACAAGGTTTTGCACTGAAGCAAAATGCTATTTTCTTCTCTTTATCAATGGAGAACAGCTATCAAAACAGATAACATGCCTTTTTTTTTTCTTGTATAAAGTTCTCTTCACAGAGAATTGGAGCTTAGGAGACAGGCACCCTGAGAGTTAAATTGCAGAATGTCTTTCCTTTCTCTCTTTCAGAATTTCTCAAGCTGTGCTGTGCATATGCATCACAGTAATACTTTTAAGTGTAGATTCTGATTATATTGGTCTAAAGTAGGACCTATGTGCCCGCATTTCTATCAAGCACTCAGGCAATGCCACATCGCTGTTCTTCAGGGACCGCACTTTGAGTAGCAGTTCTCAAGACAGCGTTATGATAGAGAAGAGGAATGTGATGAGTATCCATCATGACTGTTGAACTCTGTGTTAACTAATCTGCCTCCATGAGATGGGGCAGCTTTTCAAATGGTTTATTCCCAGAATTACCATGGGTAGCTAAAATGAGTTCATTTCTGTTTCAAACGTAGCTTGACCCTCTTACCTTTCACAAAAGAAGCAAACTTGGTGTGATTCAATTTTTAAAATAGAAAAACTGTTGTTTAATCTTCTCAGGCGAGACATTTTTGAACTGAGTATTGGGAGAGTGAGCTAGCAGCCAGTGCAACTAAGAGCAAGTCCACAGCAGAGCAAGAACACACTACCGTGCAGTGGTGCAACACGCAAAAGATGCAGGCACAGCTGACAGTCATTGAATCTGCACAAGAACCTGAAAAGCGGACACTGGGTATGCATGACAGTCATGCAGGATGCCTCTGGGAATACACATTCACTGGCTTCCTTTCTTCTGCCTTGTCAGTTAATGACCAGTGTTTTTTGTAACTAATCCTTCAATTGTCCTACTGCCTTTTGAACAAAAGAGAAATGCCTAAAAGACAATAGCAGAATCCGCTTTCCCAGAATCCTGTGTAGTTTTTAATTTCCCATAGTGTCAGGGAAATTAAAAATTCTATCAGTTCTCATAGTACCTACAACGGTAGTTACCTGGACATCATAGAACATTTGTTCCCAAACTTGAATACTGTTCCGGAAGCTTGCTACAAAGCAAATTCTGTTGCAATTGGCCTGGGCAAGTCTTGATAGTCTGCATTTCTGACATGCTCCAGGTCTTTCCACTGGTCTACAGACCCCACTGTGAGTGGGCATGGGACACGTTAGTTGTATATTTATAGCTGGACACAGTTAGCTGCTTTCAATCTGAATGATGTCAGGTCCTACATACACATTAGCTCATTATAATTAAAACTTTGACAGGACAAGATGTACTTAATGGAAATTAATTGAAGCCACTATGACTTATAAAAGTGATTTGCTTTGCTTCCAAGGGGATATTTAACTTTTTATCAATAGCACTACTACTAATAATACTAATTTCTTTCTTCATTCTTTGTTGGTCTCATTCTCTCTCGTTTCACTCTTCTGGGGAGTCTGAGGGCAAGTAGCTCTTCGGGATAAGTGCTCAAATGCAAAAGAGAAATCAACTTCCTTCATGATAATCCTATAAATTATGCCTTTGAAAAAAATCACTTTTTGCCATTATCATATGATAGGTTTCTTTAACTCTAGCTTCAGTGATAAACAGTTTAGAGAAATACAGTGATATAAAAATAAATGTTATCTTTAGATCATTCAAAAGCTGTCTGTCAACTGAATGGAACTGAGGCCTCAGGGACCCCAAATGCTGATAGATGTGAGGGCATTCCAGTAGGAACTAAAATAAAGTACACTGAATTTTATGCACTATATTTGGTATTTTAGCAGGATGCTGAGATTAAGATGCTGTGTGCCCTGATGAGATAAATGAGAACACAAACCTGATCTAATATCAGGAATCTCTTCAAATCACCACATAGCATGATGCAAAGACAAAAGCTCAAAGGCTTTTACTCTTTTCCTGAGGGTCTCATTTTTCTACACTTTCATCCCACCCCAATCTTCAGGCTGTTTTCTGATAAATTAAAGTTACAGTGGAACTAGATTTCAGGAATACCAGCTTCATCTTTGGGGATTGTTGCTATTTGATAGTAGAAAGTTTTGTACCTATTAGAGGTAAATACTTAATCTGCCAGTGAGAGAGAAGAAGAGTACAAACAGGGATTTTAATTCAGACAGGCCACAAATGATACATGAGATATAATTTAAGTAGGAGATACAACCTGGGCTACTTAGACCATCTGCAAAAAAGATTTTTAACCAAAATGGTCATCTTTATTGGAAATTTTTACATATGCAAATTGGGCTTCACTCAAGCATTAAGAGTTCTTCCTGCACTGTCCAATTTTAGCCTAATTGTAAAATTCTGGGAACCAGGATCTGACAGGCAAACCTAGTGTCCAGGAATGCAAGTTATCATAGCCTGGGTAGATGATTCTTATTTCCCTTAAGAAAACAAAAGATGCTGCAAGTATAGCCCCCAAATGAAAGCCAGAAAATACAGAGAGAGTTACGTGTCACTCCTTAGTATTCCCAGATTCTGGCCTTATCCCAAGATTTTACTTCCTTTGCAGATGGTTTATGTGCTACAAAGAATACCTTGTTAATAATTTGATTCATTTAATTCTCAATGGGAGTCTTTTATCATATCAGAATCACCTGGGGGCCTTTTTCAAAATACATACCCACTCCAATCTTGCGAGATTTTCATTTCTTCTCCTCATCCCAAATACAGAAAATCAGTATTACTTAAAGCCTCTTTCATAAAAGGGAGTGTCAAATTTGTTGGTTGTACTGAAAAAAAAAAATTAGGACTAACTGCTTTAAAGAGTAAGAAAAATTCTCTTTCAGGGTCCATAGAAAATATTTTAAAAGAAGTATGACCTGGACTCTGTCCTCAATGGATTTTAAATGCCCAGAATATAAAAATGGCTGGGTTGAGGTATAAGGGTTGGCATGGTAGAAAGGAAATGACACAGAAGTACACACAGTAAAAAATGTTTCCTCCAAACAGAGAGAACCTAAAAGGCCCATTATCACTATGATTCCTGATGGATGCTTTTAACAGTTAAGGTATTTTGATGGATTAAAGTAATTCATTTTTCTAGTTAATTCATTAGCCTGGATTAGTTTATTTAACCTTAATACCTGGTATTACAGCAGGGGCTTCTGAAGGAGAGGAACTAAAGATATGTACATTTTGAGAAGCAGGAAGAATGAAAAGCATGGTGACTTTGAGTGACGTTACGGTAAGGGTCACTAGGAAGGACCCTCAGGAGTATGCCAGGGTGAGAACTGCCATCTTCAAACAGGGAGACAAATTTGGATTACTACTCAATTGTTGAATAGGGTTTGCCTGCCAACTCAGGGGATATTAAGTTAGTTGTACATCATAAATTATTCTAATATGAAGTAAAACATAAAATTATTTATGACATTCTTTTGCACTGTAAGAATATCATTTCCAAAGAAAAGATATAGAATCACTTTTATAAAGAAAAAGTTTAATTGGTAAATAAAAATTAACTCTAGTCTCCGCAAAGCTTTACCATAGAAAAATATAAGTGAAAGGACAATATAAGAAATTGAAAACCTAATAAATGGGCATGTCTCAAGCCATCTCTCAGGGCATTTCAACTCCTCTAAATTTGTCTCTCAGAAGCTACTGTTGAATTAATCTGGAAATCCAGCAAAATATGGAAGTGAACTTGCTCCTCAGTCTCTGTCTATCAGCTTCATTGTCACAGTTGGTGAGGTCCAGGCCATCAAATCCTCCCTAGATATCCATCTTGAAACCATGATAAATAATTTGTCATTAGATCTGCAGCCACTGCAAGACAATCACACAGGAAATGATGGCAAGTATAACAGCAAGACGTTTAGAAATGGCAAACACTGAAGCAATGATCTGATATGTTGTCCTACTAGCTGCCGTCTGTGGGGTCACACAGAGTCAGACACAACCGAAGCGACTTAGCAGCAGCAGCAGCAGCAGCAGTGTCTGAAATACCCTGTCATGGAGATGTGTTTTATAAAATACATAGTGTGAACTACGAAGCTGTAGCTCCAAAGCAGTGTATTTTAAATGAGAGAAAAGGAAAAGGATTCATGCTTTAAATTATTGAAATTCACCTTCACCCATAAAAACCTCAGACAATCTATTCTACCATAGTGGATAAAAATGGTCATAGGTTTTCCAAACTGGTAACTCCCTTCCCACATGCAGCCTTACACAAATACACTTTTCAGGGACTTCTTTCTCTTTAAAAATACCGTTGAAATGTTTATGGTTCTTCAGGATTACATGTTGAGCTAGAATTATAAATATGTATAAATATGCAGATACTCTATCGAATCACTCCTTATCCCATTTGTATTTCCGAAGTTTCGTAAGATAACCTTTGTGGCTTTCCAAAACATCTTCTCTCACCCCAGGGGGCAAATTACCTCTATTTTCATTTCCTTTAGAGTTAGATCATTTTATAATTAAGAACTTATTGAAGCAGATTCTCCCCACGTGTAAGTTACTCCCTGGGGAGTAATTTATGCAAAGAGTGCCTCTGACTTAATATCATATAAGCCTAACAACTGTACAATGGATACCTGGCATTTTTAGTCAGTTTTGCAATCACTGAAAAAAATCCACAGCTGGAAATGTTACTCAAAAAAAAAAAAGTACAAATAACTTATAGCGTCATTCATTTGGGCTTTTTAATGGTAAGATTTTTAATAAAGGAATGTGTCTTTTATTTTTTGTTCAAAAGCATCAGAAATACCAGCTAATGATGACGTTTTTGATTGTGATGATGAAGACTGACATTTTGTAGCTCTTTATTATTTACAAGGTAAAAATAACTCATTTAATCCTCACAAATCTATGAAGTTTGTCAGCTAAACTTTCTAAACCAGAAAACGAGATCAGAGTTTTTGTTTTTTTTTCCTTGGTCCAATCATTAACAGATTAGGGACTGGAATCCAGGGGAACAGAACAGAACAGAGTGATATAAAATATCACATTTTTTTCATGTCACAAAATTTTGAAAACAAATACTAGTTCATATATAGGAAGAGAAAGAAATAGAAATACTTAGTCTAGTAAGTTTTTTTTCTTTGCATTTGTCTCCTCTTCTGATATTTTTATTTTTATCTCTTTAACTGCTACATTTGAATAATATAGGAATTCAAAATTGTATTTGTATTTTATCTTTGTGGGAGGCAGTGAAAGTGTTACTGAATGAACTCTCAGGACAATCAGCTAATTTCCATGTTTTTTCCCAAGTCACCTTAAGAACATCATTAATGACCTGAATCCTCGGTATTCTTATCTGAAAAATAGAGACATAACACTGAATTTTTTGCTTATAAAGATGATTTGAACATATTGTGAAATATTTAATCTAAAAAATTTACTGTGCGTTCCTAAAGCTAAGTATTTTTTAATACTTAAAGCTACATTATTTTTTAAAGTAGAATGGTAAGAAAAAGAGGGTTATGTCATTGCATATTTGTTTTGCATATTCAAGGGTGAGAAACTGCATGAAAGCATCCAAGTGGCAGATTGATGTATAAAGCATTTTGAAGCATATTTTGCATAATTATTTTAAACTGGGAGTGGGAATAGCAGATCTTCCTGGTGTGTATAATTTTAACAACACTGAGAATACTATCAGAGACATGGGAACTACTACATTCTAAATAAAGTTTATATCAGGGATTCATCCATAACCTCAAAGATGATGACTTAAAATCATCTTTCTAAGAGGTTCTATACGTGTTCTGTAAGACATGCCACTAAACTGCACACGTACAAAATGGAGATCCTATACCCTACCATATTCCACAGAGGAACTGCCTTACCAACCACCCATTTATGTCAAGTCTATTTAATCCTACACTGAAGGCTAGGAAGCTGAAGTCACCTTTGATTCTTCATCAGTTTCCACCTCTTTCATTTATCTTCTCACTTCTTCCATTGAGCTATCTTTCTATTTGCTGCTGCTTCTGCATTTATCCTGCTACTGAGGTAATTCACGCTTTTAGCTCCTGACACCCAGGTTGGGAATTTTAATTGTCTTCCATTTGTTTCTGGTCAGCCTGTCAAACTTACCTTTCTAAAGTAACCAAACCACCACTTTAGCCATTTCTTCATTCACGTCTTTGGTTCCTTATAGCCAGTGATGTCAGGTGAAAATTCTTCTGCCTGATCCCCAGGAACTTTATAATCTGATATCACTCCCTCTATCCAGTTTTATGACCTAAGTTTCCATTAAAGCCAAGGTACTTGTCTCAGTGATCACCAGCCACAGTCATTCGGGGCCATCTCAATTCCATCCTGCTTGCAGAAATACCTTTTGCTTCACACTTCCTACACAGTTTTCAAAATCAAAATATCTTTATCTCCAGTGAAATTGTTTCAGTCCTATTGAAGTGATAGTACCCACATGCTTTGGGCTTCCCAGGTGGCGCTAGTGGTAAAGAACCTGCCTGCCAATGCAAGAGACTGAGAGACTCTGGTTTGATCACTGAGTCAGGAAGATTCCCTGGAGGAGGGCATGGCAGTATTCTTGTATTCTTGATCCAGTATTCTTGCCTGGAGAATCCCTTGGACAAAGGAGCCTGGTGGTCACAAAGAGTCGAACACAACTGAAGTGACTTAGCATGTACCCATATCTTTATCATTTTTTCCTTGATATCTCCATGTATTATATTTGGTTTATTGATTAGATAATTGGTGTCATTAGTATATCTTATGTCAACAGCCTGTATTATTTTAGTGGCTATATAGATACTCAATAAATATTGGACAGATTCTTCGTTGGCATTTTCACAAGTAAACCTCCAGCCATTTAGTGTATGAAGTCACCTCTACCCCTTCCAGTTTTGCTTTATTTACGCATTTAAAAAATCATTGAAAAAGGTAATGTGATCATTCTCAGTGGCTTAAAGTTTGAAGTACAGAAAGAAAACCAAAACCACAGGTTCAAGAGATTTTTAAGTCACACTATATGAAGTTCGAAAAGGAAAAAACAATGAAACCAAAAGTTTAGAAAACTTCTAGTCCCTGGTTACATTTTCTAGGTTAAGGAAAACAAAACAAACAATGGTAAATGGATGCCCTTTATTTTGAAAGGGATTCCCAAATGCCTCAGTGATAGAGAATCCCTCTGCCGAATACAGGAGACGCAGTAGACACAGGTTAGATCCATGAGTTGGGAAGAACCCCTGGAGGAGGAAATAGCAACCCACTTAAGTATTCTTACTTGGAGAATCCCATGGACAGAGGAGCCTGGCAGGCTACAGTCCATGAGGTTGCAGAGTCAGATTTGACTGAGGGACTGACCACCACCAGGTTACTTAGAAGAAGCTTAGGGAAGTCATTCAGATAGAATAGATGACCCTACAGCACCCCCCACCCCACCCCCCCACCGCCCCAAACACTGAGTCTTCAACACTGAGTCATGGCAGGAGAAGTGAGGAGGGAGATGGGAGGGTGAAAGGAAGACAACTCTGTAAGCTTAAAACTGTCTGTTTTCCCCTTTCAGCACAAATTGAAGTGATACCATGCAAAATTTGTGGCGATAAGTCCTCTGGGATCCACTACGGAGTCATCACGTGTGAAGGCTGCAAGGTACGGGCATTAACAAGGCACAGCTGACAGCATCTGTGTTGGCCTCAGGCATCTGTGTGCTTCACAATGCAAGAGGTGACAACTTTTGAAAGGCCTGCTAAAGGATTCATATCCTGCTGCTGACACTCAGGAATTCTTGCTTGGTGGTGGGTGGGTTGATTTTCTGTTATTTGGCCTTTCACCTTTTTGCCATTGTCTAACTCATCAGGAGCTGCTTAGAAGTGGATTGCTATTTAAAAGCCTCAGTTATTCACATTTACCAAAATATAAATACTGATGTGCTGTATTAACAGTCTTGTGTCCAGTAAACTCCACCACATTTATATCAACATTAAAGTTTAAAATAAAGATTATAAGTTAATGGGCCTGTATTTATTTATCTGCTTGAGAAAGAAGTCAAGGTAACATTTGCAATATGCTTGTGACTATCCTTTATTCTCATATTTCAGAAAAAAAAACTAGAAGTATGAAATCTTAAAAGTGGAGCAGATAACCTCTTGTCAGTTAAAAATAATCTGCCTCAATTTCATCAAAGAGGTCCTGTGTTATTAACAAGATTATGTCATATGGCCAATATCACTGATTAGTTCATGAGAGAACATGAATAAACATGTTGTTTTTTTTTTTCATACTCAGTCCAGTGTTCCCCTCCACTACAAATACAACTAATTCTTCCAATTCCTAATACAACTAATTCTTCCAATTCCTATAAGCAAGTTGATTTTTAAAATCTTAAAACTGGAGGAATAGCAGTTAACATAGACTAATCCGAAATAAGAGAAATTTGAAACTTAAGAGTAAATGTTTAAATTCAATCCTTAGAAGGTAGGAAAGATGAGAGACTAAATATCAAGGGGAAATGAAAACAGTTCTACAACTAATTTTAAAGGGCACTGTGTAACCAGAACAAATGAAATGAAGCTATAGTCCAGGAAGGGAAATTGATAGACTGGCAAAGTTATTGGCAAAAGCAATTATATTTTTGATCAAAGATGCAAGTTGAGTGAATCATTAATTTAAGGTCAGTAGAATGAAGGAGATGTGGCACAATCACAGATTCTAAGAACCACCCTTAATCTTATAAGACGTTCAGATATAAATGAAACAAAATGTACTGAAACTCAGATAGTCATGCTATGTGAAAAACTGGCAGTATCTTCATAACAGTCTCGAAGAAGTATAATTCCTGGAATTGAAACTGGGAGGAAAGGGAAATAAAAGGAATAAATGAAAATAAAGTTAGGAGAGGGAATGCAGGAGGGGGGAAGAATAACACAAATGTACTAACGCAGCAACATACTAACCTGCTTTAGAGGTGATAAGCAATAATCCATGTTTGAACATCATGAGATGTGCCTTGTATTCTGTTCTTCTGCAGACCTATAATTCAGAATTGCATGCTATCCACCTTAATGTGCCTCAACTTATCTCATGAAACAGTAAAGCAAAATTACAGATCAGCAATTTTTTTTACTCTCTTAGAATGTTATTACTTCCTCCAAGCAGATAGACAATTTTCATCATCAGTTCAGTTCAGCCGACTCTTTGAGACCCCATGAATCGCAGCACTCCAGGCCTCCCTGTCCATCACCTACTCCCGGAGTTCACTCAGACTCACATCCACCGAGTCAGTGATGCCATCCAGTCATCTCATCCTCGGTCGTCCCCTTCTCCTCCTGCCCCCAATCCCTCCCAGCATTAAAGTCTTCTCCAATGAGTCAACTCTTCGCATAAGGTGGCCAAAGTACTGGAGCTTCAGCTTTAGCATCATTCCTTCCAAAGAAATCCCAGGGCTGATCTCCTTCAGAATGGACTGATTGGATCTCCCTGCAATCCAAGGGACCCTCAAAAGTCTTCTCCAACACCACAGTTCAAAAGCATCAATTTGGCGCTCAGCCTTCCTCACAGTCCAACTCTCACATCCATACATTACCACAGGAAAAACCATAGCCTTGACTAGACGGACCTTAGTCAGCAAAGTAATGTCTCTGCTTTTGAATATACTATCTAGGTTAGTCATAACTTTTCTTCCAAGGAGTAAGCGTCTTTTAATTTCATGGCTGCAGTCACCATCTGCAGTGATTTTGGAGCCCAAAAAAATAAAGTGTGACACTGTTTCCACTGTTTCCCCATCTATTTCCCATGAAGTGATGGGACCAGATGCCATGATCTTCGTTTTCTGAATGTTGAGCTTTAAGCCAACTTTTTCACTCTCCTCTTTCACTCCTCAGGAATCAGACCCCTCTCCAGTGAAATCACCCTCACTCCCACTGTGTTGGTTTATTATACAATTTTAAGAGCTCTGGTCTAGTTTATACACTATCCATGGGGGGGGAAAAAGGGACTTCCCTGGAGACTCAGGTGGTAAAGAATCTGCCTGCAATACCAGAGACCCAGGTTCAATCCCTGGATCGGGAAGATGCCCTAGAGAAGAGAGTGGCAACCCACTCCAGTATTCTTGCATGGAGAATTCCATGAACAGAGGAGCCTGATAAGACACAGTCTACGGGGTCCCAAAGAGTCAGACAGAACTGAGTGACTAACACCACCATCATGGTGATGGTGATTTTAGACCACTGACAAAGTGGAAATGTTTTGTTTTAGTGTTTACAGCTGGATTTAGAAAATGTCTGATTTCAAAATATGAATCTGTGGTCATGCTAAGGAGCTAAACAGTTTTAAGCAGTAATTTTTAAACTATTGAACTACTTAACATATATATTCCAACAGATCAATAGCCAAGAATGAGTGTTTAGGTTCCTGTCATCTTTTCTATTTAAAGAAGGAACCCAGATTCAAAGAACTTGTGTTGTTATTTTGAAGCATATTCTGAGGTTTTAGTCAAAATGACATTGTACATCACACAAATCTTTTTATTTCATGGAAAAACCCACATTTGTAAATATACTACATTTTTCTCCAAATAGCAAACTCAAGAAATTCTGCTCAGAATAAGATATCAATGTCAGCACATTTAGTATCAATCTCTGAATTTTCATAATCCTGTTTTCAGGTCAACATAAGCAACCCACATTAAAAAAACATCATTTCAGCATGTGCACTTGTTCAGATTCCTTTTCATTCAATAAAAATTTAAAACGAAATCTCCTTTTCATGCCAAAAACCTCATTTGCAATAATGAGCAACAGATAAGCAAGAAATGCCTTAGAATTAATGTCAAATTGGCCTTAAATTAGGGCTGTAGCTGTGACTTCAAAAAAAGTCTTTTCTGTCAACGCCTTTGCTAAGTGGCACTTAGAGTATCCACAGATAAAAACTGCACAATTTTTTTGTAAAATGTAAATTCAAAGTCATTTTTAATCAGGACCAATGGACTGAGGTTATGCTTTCTGACAGCTTTCACGGTAGATGAAGTACATTTCAATCCCTGGGGGCTTGGATGTGATCTCTTGTTTAAGGGCTCCGTGAATTCTTTCAAACTGGACAGTTGGATATCTTATTTTGCCACCACTGGTCCATTAAATAAATAATACACTTGGAACTATGGGGGCAAAATTAGTCCTTGTTGTTGAATGGCTTGAAGCTTATAAACACAAAACCTTAGAGAGGAGATACTTGGCCATGCTTCATTTTCTGAGTTTTTCACAAGATTGGCCAAGCTCTCTGTTGCAGTGCTTTGCCAAACCATATGGAAGCCCAAGACAAAAGGAAAATCGATCATTTTAATTCTACTTTTATTTAAATTTTTGAGGGGTGTGTATTAATGTTGATTCTTAACATTTAAAATCAGTGTTAAAATATTTATTCTGAGTGCCACATCTTTTGGCAACCCTTAAATATGTGATCAAGATGGTTGCCTCACCAACCTCACCCTAGTCCCAGCCCTGCTCTATCCTCCCATTGATACTTGAGGAGACATGGAAGCTGTTTGACAGAAGAAGTCAGGGGTCCACTTCCAGACCTCTCAGCAAGATGGGCATCGTGGGCATTGGTCAGCCCTCCTGAACATTTTCTAGGCTTTCTGCTTCCAAGAGACAATACTATAGGTTATCTTTTCCTAACATTTGTCTTGGTAAATCTGTTTGTAGCACTTTGCACCTTTGCTGTTTTGCAATTCAAGAGCAAGGAGTGATCATTAAATAGGTAAATGAAAGGGTGAAGGAAACTTTCATATCTCTGGAGAAAATGTTTATTTAGGATTTTTGCTAAGATAACTAATATGGGTTGTAGCCAAAGAATTAGACAAAATAAATAAATAAATAAACTCAGCTGTGGATTTATTTATAAGGGTGCTGTATGGTCCAAGGCAGTTCATTTTGTACCAGAAAGCCCTAAACTTACTTGCTTGAGTACCTCCTGTATCACTATAGTCTCAGACAGTAACGGGAATGGGTTAATTTTGACTCCATACTGGATCTACCTCTGTGGCAGTTAGCATTTATTTTGCCCCTTTTGTTATTAGAGGCATACATAATGGCCTGCCTCCGGGAGACATGCCCTCCTCACCAACACCCGCCACCCCTGGGCCAGGGTGCCTTTGTTTGACTCACAGGAAGATAGCCTGACCCTGCCCACTTGTGAAGCACTGGGACAGTCTTGAGTACTTTGTGTGGGAAATGGCCCCCAATGTGGCTTGGCTCAGAAACTCACATTTGGGGGACCAGAATCACAGATAGCTGTGGTATGTTTGTTTATTGATATGACAGGAGATATTCCATTTTACACCACCTAAGAAATGACTGTAAGGAAGTAAAACTAACACATCCGCCTGTCTGAGACTTGCCATTCTAAGAGATAGTTGCAAGAATTAAATTGTCTTCTTTGTTTCCTCATCTCCCCCCATCTCTGATCCATAAAAGAATCTGGCATCCAGGCCCAACAAGATGGTTATTTTGAGATGCTACTCTGCCATCTTCTCTGTTAGCTGGCTTTCCACATAAAGTTGTATTACTTGCCTCAACACCTCGTCTCCTGGGTTTATTGGCCTATCTTGCTGCAAGCAGAGAGAGCTTGGACTCAGTAACAAGATCAAGCAGAGGGCATTCGTTCAGTTTTTACTTACTGTTTATTTTTTTAATTGGCAGTTTATAAACCATATTTCCTTTATTCAAAAGATGTGGTTGACTCTAAGGTACATCACTGGTTAGAAATACAACCTTCCAGATACATTCGGGCCAAATACAAACATTTCCAAATGGATGAAAAAGCATCTGAAAAACTAGGAAGGTAGTGGCACCTGTTGAACCCACACTCCTCAGTAACCCAAGTTCCTCACTCACACAGCCTTGACATAAGCCTGTGTTATTGTCCCAGGTGGGGCTAGGGGTAAAGAACCTGCCTGCCGGTGCAGGAGCCTAAGAGACATGTGTTCAGTTCCTGAGGCGGGAAGATCCCCTGAAGGAGGGCATGGCAACCCACTGCAGTATGCTTGCCTTGAAGAATCCCATGAACAGAGGAGCCCGGTGGGCTATGTTCCGTAGAATCACAGAGTCAGACACAACTGAGCACACACGCATTATCCCCAACAAGTTTTGTTGTATGCGACACTCTCCTCTGCCACTCTTTTCCCACTGCTCTCTGGAAGCAGGAACTCTGTTCTGCTTTACTTCACACAGAACAGCAAAGATGTCTTTAGTAAATATGAATGAATGAATGATACCTTCATATCTTGGTGGAGTCTAAGTTTTCTCCAATAGAAATGTCTGTAAGCTATCCAAGGAGAGGTAGCCAAAGAGTTTTAAAAATTGAAGTCAGTTACTTTCACTGTAGTATATGTTAATGGTCCCGTCTCATAAATCTACCTCCCTCCCATTCTCTCTCTCCCTCTAGGGATTCTTTAGGAGGAGCCAGCAGAACAATGCCTCTTACTCCTGCCCGAGGCAGAGAAACTGTTTAATTGACAGAACCAACAGAAACCGTTGCCAACACTGCCGACTGCAGAAGTGTCTTGCCCTAGGAATGTCAAGAGATGGTAAGTTAGCGTTGCCTTCCTATTTCTTACTTAAAGGCTTTCAAATGGATGCTTCGCTGGAATCTGTTTAAAGGGTTGGAAGAATTCTAGGCAAAGAGAATTGGGGATCCAAAGTAAAGAAAGCTACATGCTGGCAGTGTATTAAGAGGAAAAGTAAGAGCATATAAATATATAATTTTGCCTATGAAATAGGAAGAAAGGAAAGACTTTCCTGTATCTCACCGAGCAACCTGTGCTAACTAGATTAGGTGAAAGCCACATAGAGTGAAAGGCGACCACTTGTCCAGGTTTCTCTGTGAATGAGGGATTTCCTGGGATGTGAGAGTTTCTGAGCTAAAACTGGAAAGTTTCAGGCAAACGTGGACCACTTGGGTAAATCGGACTAGTGCACAAGCTGCTTATTATGTGGAGATGCTAAGGAACAAAACATGCTTCTATAGGAAGCCCAAAAGCTCCATTAATGAATGTGGCCTATTCAGATGAAGATAGCAGAGGCTGCAGCAGAACTCCATGTCTTAGAAGGGTTGTGTAGATGGTGTCCTTCTCAGAAGAGACTCAAGTGTGCACTTTACCATCACACTCAACCCAAATGGGTGGCTTGGCACTTTCTTAGATTAATGAAGAGGACAAATAACTTCACACAAAGAATTTCATCTAGCTTGGCTTCCATTTTTAAGTATTCAGCTAAACAAATTCTTTCCGCACTGATACTGGCATAGCACTCCTATATTGGATTATGAACAGCCCTGAATCCTGGGGTCATTTCTGTCTAGTTCCCACTGAATCCTCAGGATCTGGTTAAAAGCAGGCGCCTAAGTGTTTGCTGAATGAATCATGAAAATGTTTTTTATGTAGAGCCTGAGACACAAAGTCCCTGATACTTATTCTCTTTATGTGAATCATAGCGATTTCTGTGTCTCTGGTCTCACTCCCTCTCACGAAGTTCAAGACAGTATGGACCAAAAAAGGAAAAAGAAACATTCCTAGATTTTAAAGAAATTTAGCTAATTGCCTTCATTGTCTCTTAGTATAAAGGGATTCTATAAGCTATTAAATAAATTCAGGGCTTTTAGTCGTTTGGATAAATTTAGCTCTGCTTAGAAGATATCTAAACATATACACTGTTTACTTCTTAGCTTGCATTCTCTAGACAGTTGCATCTTGAATTTTTCTTACCATTTCTCTAATTTCTAGCTCGCCTAAATTTGCCTTGCACAAAAGTATACCAATAAGATACATTTGACTCAAAAAATTAAAATAATCTGATCTTGAGCCCTTCAGTTTATAGGTAGATTTTAGAGCTACAGAGATTAAGTTTCCAAAACTTTTCTATTAGCCGATCTTTTTGTCTGTTTTTCTAAATTTGCTAATCACATACATTTACTCTTTAGGGTAAATTTGTAGCCCTGTGTACTTATACATTACTAAAGTGAAGAAATTATGAGGTAAGGGTTAAATGATTTTCAGAATTTATTTAGTGAAATTCTGTGGGAATTCAAGTTGATGATTTTGTACTTCATTTTTATAATTTGAAGGTAGCATAATAATTGACAGTACCTGAAAACTCCATTAACAATTATACAGAGAGACTAACCCACTGAGAAATGGTGCTTCTTCCCATAATATAAGGAAGTATATGTTTGGAATGAGAGATCACGTTGGTGTGGGCTGGTGAGCAGAGTCATGGACAAGAGATGGGTGTTTGGTCCAAGGCAGATTTAGTGACATCAGCCTACAAAATCTAAGAGATTATCTCAATCTCACAACATAAAAGAAACATATTGGTAGGGGAAGGATTGTTTATGGATAGAGCCACAGTTCCTTCTCAAGGGGGAAGAAATTTACTGCAGCATAAACTTCTATGCAAGTAAAAGCAATACAGTACCTAAGGATGCTGAGGATTAAGAATAATGATCCTTCTTGATTTTAAGTCTAGAAACAATCCTGAGGCTTCCAGGAACATCATCCAAATTGCCTCCTAAACATGTTTTATGTCAAACTGATGATGAGAAGAAATACTAAGGGGTGATAGAAGTGGTTGAGAGTGAGGAGAAGGAAGTACAACAGAAGGAAAAAATGATTCTCTCTAAGGGAAAACAAATTCTTTTTTATCATTTGTATAGAGGAAGTTTGTTATAAGCCTTGAATATAAAGGGTACTTTATAAACTAAGTAAGTCACACTAATACTTGGGAATGGACTTCCCAGGTGGTACAGTGGTAAAGAATCAGCCTGCCAGTGCAGGAGACACAGGAGAAATGGGTTTGATCCCTGGGTCAGGAAGGTCCTCTGGAGTAGGAGATGGCAAAAATTTCAGTATTTCTTGCCTGGAAAAACCTATGGACAGAGGAGCCTGGAAGGCTACAGTTCAGGGGATTGCAAAGAGTCGGACATGACTTAGCACACACACGTCTGTCAAGGTCAATACCTGGGAAGCTAAATAGGGTTTATCTCCTATTGACTGATAATGCCTACTATGTGGTATCAAAGGATTACAAAGTCCTGAGGTTATGGTTGATTAGCCATGTCTACAAGGGCTCAAGAATGAGAGGTGGCATGTCTTCTGCCACTAATTTATTATAGCTACATTCTGCAGATGAAGCAAGCATTTTCAAAGCGCTTTAGCAGTAGTACCAGCAGCCACAGTAAGTTATCTCACATCAAACTTCTTTCTACATAACACCCCATTCAGCTTCCCTCAGACATAAAGTGGCATCTTCACTTTTATGTTTTTTCATTTGCTCTCTATAAGTTATGCCTGTCTCTAAGAATATTTACTTCACTATAGCCAGTCACTGAAACAACAGGACTACTAGTAGACAGCTTGATATAACTGTTGACTCCACTGGACTTTCACTCTCTCCTGAATTTCAGCTTTTATAGTGGTGGATTAGCCACAGCAGGTATATGAATAGAAGACAAACTCAGCAGTAACAAATTAGCTCAAATTTAGCATTGGCAAAGAATCAAAAGTCAAATCCACTTGGCAAACATAGAAGTGTTTATGTGTATTAAAGGGTGAAGGTATTGCACGTACATGTGTGTGTAAGTGATGGCATGTATATACCCACCGAATCTTTTCCACCATTGTATTTCTCTCTTTTTTTAAGTGGACCCTTCACAAATGTTAGCTATAGGAATCTTCAGTGTAATCTATTTCTAGTTGTATTAGTACTACTTAAAAAAAAATAAACAGAAAAAGTTTTTGTATCAGTAGGAAGAAACTGCACCCCAAAGGGAAAACATGGTAATTAACTATGTGTCCTCCAAATGGCATGTCTCTATGAAAACATGAAAGCTGCTACAGGGGCAGGTGTCACAGGTTTGGCTTCTTCTTATCCAGCATGGCATTGTCCAATAAGGTATCTGCAGGTCACTATTTAAATTTAGATTTGTTAAAATTAAATAAAATTTAGACTTGTGGACACAGCAGGGCAAGGAGCAGTGGGACGAACTGAGAGAGTAGCCTGGAAACATATATATTACCATATAGAAAACAGATAGCTACTGGGAAGTTGTCGTATAACACAGGGAGCTCAGCTCAGTGCTCTGTGACAACCTAGGGGGTGGAATGGGGTGAGGGGTGGGAGGGAGGTTCAAGAAGGAGGGAACATATACATAATCCTGGCTGATTCACATTGTTATATGGCAGAAACCAACACAACATTCATTGTAAAGCAATTATCCTCCAATTAAAAGTTTTTCAAATGAATTTTTAAAAAATTAAATAAAATTCACAATTCAGTTCTTTAGTCATACTAGCTATATTTCAAGTGCTCAAAAGCCACCTGTGGCTTGTGACTACCACACTCAAAAGCACAGGGAACGTTCCATCATCACAGGACACTCTATTGGAGTACAACCTGAGGAGGATGAGAAAGAATATTTCAAAATTATAACTAGCTTTAGGTAGATGGAATCAGATTATTTCTACAAATCTTAAAGCACTATAAAAAAGGCATATCCTTGACATTTAAATGTTAAATTAAGACTGGTTTCCTTGATAAGTAGTGAGATATAAAGATTACAGCCGAAGATAAAATAATTTTTTAAATGACTATGAAAAGTCATAGATGATAAGTTCAACAACTGAATTCTTCTTGAAACAAAAAAAAAAACTTGTGTCTAGTTGTGTGGTAGGAAGCAGCAATCTTTGAAGAAGCAGCCTCTTTGTTTTATCGTTGTTGTTCAATTGCTAAGTGGTGTCTGACTCTTTGTGACCCCATGGGCTGCAGCACATCAGTCTTCCCTGTCCTTCACCATCTCCCAGAGTTTGCAACTTTGTTTTAAAATTACTCCCAAAACTTACATTCCATTTTGAATCCTATCATTTCAAGTAGACCCGGAAAAGTTTCCAACACATTTACACAAAGTTGTTCTTTGCAAGTGTGGGATCAAAATCAGGTTTAAGAGCACATCACAAGCAAATACTATCATTGTTGAATATTTATGAAGCACTTGCAATGTATACAGAACTGTGCTAGTTTCTTTGAGAGCTAGCAGTTTAACAAGAGGCTGCCTCCATACTCAAGTGAATCTCATTAATAGAATAATTCAAATTTGAGAGGGGCAAACCTTTAAAACACGTGTTGTACTGATTAATGGGTAGTGGAACGAAGAATGCTGCTGCTTGAAAATATAATAGTAATATAGCCTTTGCTAAAAATAAGTCTATGAATACAATAAATGTATTTACAAATAGTGAGAAGGAATTTTTTATTTATCAGGAAAGCTCAGTAAGTTTATTTTGCCAAGTGCTGTAATTTTTTTTGCCCAAATATGTCACCACTTACTATAGAAAGGGACATAAAACTGAAAAACTGGCTCATCTGTGTTTCTGAAATGAATGGAAAATTTATTCTAAACTAATACTGAAGCCATTGTCAGCAAAACCCTTGATTTACAATGAAGCCTGATTATTTCAAAATGTAGTGGAACTTTAAGGTTTTTTTTGAAAATATTTAAGTTGTTCAGTGACTTGATAAGTCAGTTTTTTGGAAGAGGCATAACTATTCACCATTGAGCGAGTTTTCAGATATTTACCAGGGCAAGGAACTCGGCAGCGTACTTATTTGACACTGCTAGCTTTGATTGTGAGCAGAATTCTGAACCTAAAATTGCTAAATGTAGGGTCTTGTCTGGGTTCGTTCCCACATCTTTTATCAGCTGCAGGTTAGTTCTCCAACCCTCCTAATTGTAGTTGGCTTTGACTGAGATGGCTCTGCTGTGTTTCACATCTCTTATCCTCCAGCAGACTAGTTTAGGCCCTCACACAGCACTGTTTAAGTCTCTGTTTGCATTGTGTGTGTGCGTGCGTGCGTGCTAAGTGGTTTCAGTCGCGTCCGACTCTTTGAGACCCCTGCCGGGCTCCTCTGTCCATGGGGATTCTCCAGGCAAGAATACTGGAGTGGGGTGCCAGGTCCTCCTCCAGGGGAGCTTCCCAACCCAGGGATCGAACCCAGGTTTCCCACATTCCAGACAGATTCTTTACCACCTGAGCGACCAGGGAAGCTTACATACATCAATATCCCATGGGCCCAGAGCATGACCCTGAGTCAAAGGGGTGGAGCAGGATGCCTGCACAGAATGAAAGGGCATTGCAAATTTATATGAGAAAGAGAAGGCACACAGGCAAAAAGCATCAGGGTTATGAAAGCAGGCAATCCACTACAATATCTGTTTCACCTAGTGTGCTTAGTTGCTCAGGCTCCTCTGTTCTTGGGGATTCTCCAGGCAAGAATACTGGAGTAGTTTGCCATGCCCTCCTTAAGGAGATCTGCCCAATCAGGGATCGGACCCAGGTCTCCTGCACTTCAGGCAGATTCTTTACCATCTGAGCCACTAGGGAAGCCCAGGAATACTGGAGCAGGCGTCCCTTCTCCAGGGATCTTCCCAACCCAGGAATAGAACTGGGGTCTCCTGCATTGCAGGCAGATTCTTTACCAGCTGAGCTACCAGGGAAGCCCGTTTCACCTAGAGTGCATAGAAATCTAAAGCAAGGAGGTTTTGAAAGAGGTTTGAAAGATACTGCAATTGCAGCAGTATTTATAATAGCCAGGACATGGAAGCAACCTAAATTTCCATCAACAAAGGAATAGATAAAGATGATGTGGTACATATATACAATGGAATGTTACTCAGCCATTAAAAGGAACTAAATTGTGCCATTTGTAGAGACAGGGATGGACCTAGGGACTGTCATACAGAGTGAAGTCAGTCAGAAAGAAGAAAAGCAAATATTGTGTAATAACACTCCTATGTAGAAAAATGATACAGATGTACTTATTGGCAAAAGAGAAATAGAGACTCAGACGTAGAGAAGTGAAGGCAAATGATGTGGCTTACTTAAAATTGTGTTTCTCACCCTGTTCTACATCTTGTTCTTACCCAACCTGCTATTTAGAAAATAGTGAAATAATAGGGTCTTAGCTGACAATCCAGAAATCCTAACACTTAGGAGGGAAGTTAATGATGAGTGTTGGCTGACATTTGAATAGATACTACGTGGTAGTTTGAGATTTTTGTGAATTTTATATTCCCCACAAGTAAGAAAGAACAAGGAAATGTGCCTTCCAACTTCACAGCAATGAGAGACACATCTATGAGTATTTAAATTTCATCCTAGCTTAGACTCAGTGCTCACTATGCACATAAGCCATTACAGAAATCCCTGAGTATAGCCTCTCAGCAAGTGTGGAGTGCAAACCAATGGACTCAGGGGCTATGGGACTTGGACTTTGTGCATTTTGTGTTGAGGAGACAGTCATCGTGAGCTCTTGAACTCCCAGTAGTTAATGAGAGAGATAACCACAAGTGCCATTTTCTACTTTTGTCTCCCGCCAGCTGTGAAGTTTGGGAGGATGTCCAAGAAGCAAAGAGACAGTCTGTATGCTGAGGTGCAGAAGCACCAGCAGCGGCTGCAGGAGCAGCGGCAGCAGCAGAGTGGGGAGGCGGAAGCCCTCGCCAGGGTGTATGGCAGCAGCATCAGCAATGGCCTCAACAACCTGAACAATGAGGCCAGCGGCACATATGCCAATGGACACGTCATTGACCTGCCCAAGTCTGAGGGTTATTACAACGTGGATTCCGGCCAGCCGTCCCCCGATCAGTCAGGACTTGACATGACTGGAATCAAGCAGATAAAGCAAGAACCTATCTATGACCTCACATCCGTACCCAACCTGTTTACCTATAGCTCTTTCAACAACGGGCAGTTAGCACCAGGGATAACAATGAGCGAAATTGGTAAGTGGAAATCTTCCAGAACATTTTTGGAAATTCTACTTTGAAGTGGCCTTGGTCCTGTTTCGTAAGATCATTTTCTTAGGTCTAAGGTGAATTACTTGCTTTCATGACTTCTAATGTGAAAACTAATTGATTTTAAAATATAGTCTAATAACTGTCATTGTTCCCAAGGCCCATAAAAGTTTATTTCAAGCAAAGGAAGAAAGAAGGAATTATAAATAGATGCTATCTGTAAAGAACAGATGCTATCTGTTGGATCTGGGTTCATCACTGAAGGAAAAATGTTATTGGTATAAACAAAATTTCAGCAAGTGTTCAAAGTAATGCTATTAAAAGTGAAATAGCTAAGGGATATAGAAGCAGTATGTAGAAGAAGTGAATGAACAGGGCTCCAACTCTCTAAGATAACTGGGGACAAATGTCAGTCTCCTTCTGTGTAGAGGCAGAAGGATAGACCCGAAGACCTCTAAGCCTCTTGTAAATCTCAATTCAAGAATTTTACATTGGAATAAAGTCTGAATTACTGGCAATAAAAAGAGTATAGTCCACCTTGGATCTGGAATGTAAACAGGACGTGAAAAACTTGGTGGAATCCAAATAAAGTCTAGAGTTCAGTGAAAAAAATAAAACGACTGCAGTTACAGAAGAGCAACAGATAAGCTCCACTGAGCAGGGAGAGTCCCAGGCACAGCTGCCTGAGCAACACTACCCTCTTGCTTCGGCAGTGTCCTTGCTAAGGAGTGGTGTTCAAGAGTGCATCTGTCTAGATGCTCTATCTTCTCTCCTCACAACTCTTTTACCCTATTAAGCTTAAGAGTCTGTTAAATGTCTAGTCAGTTGATTTTATTCAGTAATTGCCATAAAAATAGGGATGTAGGTTTAACACATTACCTTCCTGGGTAACAGAGCTGCCTGTTAACAGTGTCCCGGAGGAGCTCACAGGCAGTGGCTGTAGCAGGCTTCTTTGCAGTATTCAGTGCACAGGGGAAAGCAGTGTGGAGCTCAGAAGTCTGAGGTCTCCTCAGATCTCTCCCTAAGAGGTAGCAGAAAAGAGTGGTTAAGAACCAGGCCGCTTGCAGACTTCCCTGGTGATCTAGTTATTAAGACTGCTCTTCCACTGCAGGGGAACTTCCACTGCAGGTTCAATCCCTGGTTGGGGAACTAAGGTCTCACCTGGCATTGCCAAAAAATAGGTACTAGGCCACCTGAATTCAAATCCTGGGTCTGTGGCCTATTATCTGAGCTGGAAAGCAAGTTTCTCAATTCTGGTTTGCTTATTCTATTTGTTTCTCAAAAAGTACTAGCGCATAGATCTCACCATTGTTGTAAGAATTCAACGAGTTCATACATGTAAAACAGAGCCACGTTTGGCACTCAGTAAGCACTCAGTAGCTCTGAGCTGTTTCCACTTATCCACCACGTGTTCAGTCACCTTCTCTGTCTAAACAGTGAGTAGGAGCGCAAAGCCTACGAGTGTTTTAAATAAAGTTGATGTGAACACATAACGAAGGACATGCCATATGTATCTCGGCTACTTCTCCCATCTGGCTGAGGAAGACGTGATGTGACCCAGTTACAAAACCTGAAACGTTATTCTCTCTCTCAGCAATTAAGCCTGTGGCAGGGAGCAAAGAAGTGGTTGACAAAGCCCTTGTAACAACATCCACAGCTGAAGGACGTAGAAAACTGCCCATCAGCGCTGATAACAAAAATATTCATTAGATTTCTCTCCTTCAACAGGGACCATGTCACAGGCACTTCCCACACTTAATTTTCACAAACATCTTATAAGATAAGTAAAACTATTATTCCCATTTTACTGATGAGGAAACAGAGGCTCAGAGATGTCTCATGACCTGCCCATATCCTTTGATTACTAAAGGATAGCGCCAGCTTCCATCCCAGGCTATCTGATTCTGGAGTTCTTGCGCTTATCCATTACCCTACTATTTGCTCTGGGCTTAATGTCCACAAACTGCAGTCAGTCAATAGAGGACAATCGGTTTAAGTAAAGTCACTCAGTCTTTCCAAGAGGACATGTTAAAAGGAAAAGGAACTAGGCACCATTTTTTGCTTTTATCCTACTTAATATCTGAGTGCCTGAGTTTGCTACTGATTTGGAACACATGTTTAAAACATACGGAAGCAGAAACAATTGTTGGGCAGTCTTCTGTTCCATACAGAAAAAGGAAAGACTTCTAAGAATTCAAAAATCTTTGTGATTTAACTTATAAATCACAGTTTCTTTGCAATTTAGAATCAGTAGGAGGTATTATAGGAAGAGAACTGCAGCCAGAAACATGAAGTTCAGGTAACTCTACCCAGGTCATTTTCCTTCTGGCCTGAACTAGAGAATCTCGAAATCCATCCAGATTTTCTACACAGACATTGACCCCAAAACAAACTAGCATTTATTTTTCTCATTTCCAGATACTATTAGTCTTTAGAGATCTCTAGATCTGCTGTAAATTTTGGAGGTTTCTTCTATCAGACTTTTAGGAATGCAATTAGATTGTCCTCCGAGAACTCTCAAATTTAGCTGGCTCCTGAGCCGAAGCATTGCCTTGGTTCCCATTTCGTTAAAACGGCAACGCCATCTAGTGGACACAAACTCCTCTGCGCGTCGGATGGAGATACCTACCGGAGCCACAACAATGTGACGCGCAGTGCTTCCCTGCACCACCTAAAAGACTGCCATTCATTTCACCAAAGCACCATAACCGTCTCTGTGGGCAGGAGGGCACCAGTGATGCACAGTAGTTAAGAACTTTGGTTCTACAGTCGGACTGCCTGAGTTCAAAACCTGGCTGCGGCTTTTCCTTCAGTCAATTTACCTAAGCTGAGTCTCAGTTGCAGACGTAATGCAAGAATAACCCCAACCTGTACATGTGGATTAAATTAGTTAATATTTGAAAATCCTTAGAACAGTATCTGTCCTGCATAAGCCTTATCATCATCGTTGTTATTATCAATGATAATTTATATCATAAATGTATTCGTCTCCTTATTACCTAATAACATTCCTAGTCATTACAGGTTATGTAATTACCTTTTATTGAGCACCTACCTGGTGCCAAGCAATATTTAATGCTTATAACAACCCTCTTATGCCTGTTATATAAGTATTTGTATATCCATTTTGCAGGTGAAAACATTGAGTCTCAAAAGTTACAAAACTTATTAAAAGCAGAGTAAGCCAGTGAACCCAGGTCGGAGTAACAGCAAAACCCTCTCTTAACTATGTTTCTTCCCATCAAACAAAGGGAGCCCCTCACTAGCTAAGAAAAAGGCAAAAGGAAGCTGCAAATTAATAATTAGGCATCCTTTCTAGAGGCAGACTGGCAAACAAGCCGAGAAAGAAAGTGAGAGGCTGTGTGTTAGCTCCCTCACCACAGCCTTCAGATGAGGTGAAAGATTCTGCAGGACTAATACTCTTAATGAAAACTCATTTAAGCTCAAAGATGATTGACAGTGTATCTATGAGATACCAGACAGCAAGACAATTCACACAGCCAATCAATGTGCTGTTAAACACCGGGGGAGGGGAATCCATCAAATTAGCTTCAGTGCTAATGGTATAGACTGCCTTTTACATATATCGTCTGAGTTTGCTGTTCAGTAATTTTCTCTCCAGATGGACAATGAAATGTGAATTCGTTGATCCCTCCTATATAATCTTAACTGTAGATTTACTCTCCTATTCCTTTTGTGTTCTATTTATGAAACCTGGAATTTTAAACATCAAAAGATAGAAATAAACCTCTTTTTAGCAAATTCTTCTATTCAGAAGCTGTGCATTAATAGAGAAGTTTACAAAAAGGGATTGGCCTAAAGGTGCTCTAATCCCTGTGATGTGCTACTTTTTTTTATCAAAGCTAAATAGACACATGGAAGATATTTCTAGTGCTGTTTTATTGGGGAAAATTCTATAAAACTTGATCGTGTTTCAGTCGTTCTTTCCTAAGAACATCAAGCAAGTGCTACAGTCATAAGGCAGCATTTTCAATGGCATAGGCTTTTTGAGGTAAATATTTTATAACTGCTTAAATCTATTATGCATATTCAACTGCTCATTCAGAAATGGTACAGAGAATAGAGTTTAACTCCAGCTATGTATTGTCTATGTCTTCTAGTGGCACCTGTATCAAACACACATAGGCATTCAATTTAGGAGCAAGCGCCTAATAAGTCTTTAAAAATGAATAAAAGTAGACTAAATCCGTGAGGAAAACCATTCAAGCAGGTCAGGGAAATGGAAATCCAGTGTCTTTAGTTCTTCCTTTTTGCCTTGGTGGAAGACACCTTGTGAACTTCCATTGTTATCTGACACGCCTGTCACCCTCACCCGAACACAGGTCCTATGCAGGCACTTTAGGAAATCCTGGCTCCACATGCTAGCCACGTGAACTTGTTCAAAATTATTCAGCTCTCTGGAGCTCAGTCTCTTCATTTGAAAAATAAGGCCGATGGACTGAATGATTTTGAAGGATAATGGTTCTCCCACTTCCTGGTGGACACTCTGGGCCTATGCACAAATATCTCCTTTGTTACAGCTGCTTCCCAAGGAGAAGGGTACACTAGTGGAGAGAAAAGGACTTATAGGCGACTAAGCAATCCTGAATGATGTCTGTGGTGGGAGTTTCCATAGGAAGTTTCCATGGGTAAAATGGTCCTGTCAACTATACAGTTAATAACCACAGTCACATCAGAAGTGTGCACCAGCCTCTTCTCTTCACTCATGGAAAAAAAAAAAGTCAACATCGAGGACAACCAGGAGCTACCCAAGGAGAGGGTGGTGACCAATCCCAAACCATCCCAAGTTTATGTATAATCAAAGTAAAGAGTAAGCTTTTGTATGGGTACAGCTTCAGGGTCAATCCACCTGTCCTCCCTGGCCCACTTCATCCTGATCACCTCCCTGGCTCCCTCTTGAAAGAAGAAGGGGGACAAAAGATTAAGATATGTTCTTAGTTGAGCCGCAGGCCTACCCAGGTGACCTTGGCTACTTGAGAGGGATTTACTTGACATCTCTGAGTAGCGAACTATCCATGCACGACATCCCAAGAGGCCGCTTACTTCCAGAATCCCATCTTCTATCTCAAAAAGAAAAAAAAGAAATTTCATGAGTGTAGGGGCTGGGCTATGCAGCTCAATTTGTCACATTTCTGGGATCTGTACCATGGTCACAACTGTATTAAGTAGTCAGTGGTCATGAATTATTTTAGACCATCCCAGGACAAAGGACACTGTAATTCTTTCCTGTGGGCATGCTCTGTCGCTTCAGTCGTGTCCGACTCTGCGACCTCATGGACTATATAGCCCACATGGCTCCTCTGCCCACGGGATTATCCCAGCAAGAGCACTGGAATGGGTTGCCATTTCCTCCCCCTTCTTCGGCAGGTGGATTGTTTTTACCACTGAACCACATGGGAAGCCCGTAGTTCTTTCCTAGGTTTTTATTCAAATCCATATCTTTTCTCAGTTCAGTTCAGTTCAGTCGCTCAGTCGTGTCCGACTCTTTGCGACCCCATGAATCGCAGCCTGCCAGGCCTCCCTGTCCATCACCAACTCCCGGAGTTCACTCAGACTCATGTCCATCGAGTCAGTGATGCCATCCAGCCATCTCATCCTCTAGATATCCTTAAACAATCTGAAAAAAATCTCCAAAGTCACCTAGTAATGCGTTGTAGTCACTCACCTATCATGCTCAGTGCAATGATTCATATATATAGGTGTGTATATATATATATATATATATGCTCAGTGCAATGATTCATATATGTATGTGTGTGTATATATATATATATATGCTCAGTGCAATGATTCATATATATATGTATATATATATATAAATGATCTACATCATAAGCAATACATACCTATATGCTTAATTGAAGTACTTATAAACCTGTGTATCTGCTCATAGCACATGTATCCACATTAGCCATGACATGCTCACACCTCTGTCAGTACAGCTTTCCTTGCATGCTTCCATACAGCATTCACCACATTAGGTAAATCATCTTTTCTGTTTTGAGTTGAAATTGAAAACTGACCTTCCTCCGTAGACTTCTCCTGGAGATACTAGTTTGGAATTAATTTTTGACTCAGGACATCCTAAGAAGACTTTAAAATCCACCAATCAAAAAAAAAAAAAAAAACTATTGGGAAGCTATGGGAAAACCAATTCCATTTTCTACACTCAATTTCAAAAGCCATAATAGACATAAACTATTCTGCAATAAGGAAGAGGAAAGGAGATTTCATGAGGTTCTGCTGCTGACTTATTGAAGGATAGAGTGTTTATGCTTATAAGACAGCCTCTGAAACAGCCCCACTGTTGACTAGTACTTCCCAGCATTGCAAGCTTGACGCTGACTCTCAGCAATGGCTCTGAATCGCTCTTCCACTGATTGGGGTAAATAGGTCCTGCTTTGGCCACATTTTCAAATACCCATTTTGGGAAGAACTGGCAAGGGTTAAAATACCACATAAGCTATGGTACACAGAAATGTCAGCTGATGGGTAGGAGTTGCTGGAGCTTGATACACTTTGGTTTTCATTATCATAGTACACAACCAACTTAACAGGCTCGCTCCCAACCAGTACAGGATTTATTTCTGTGATGTTTACAAATGTGGGGAAGCCTGTTGAAAATGTTTCTAGCTGGAAAGACTTTTATTTTAGACGTAAGCTATAGATAAGGATATGTGACAATATACCCTTGCTACTGAGAAAAAGAAATTTACTTTTTAAATCTGAGCCCTGTTTATGCAGACTATTGTGGAACTGCTATTTGGTTTTCAGACATGTTTGTTCTAGGAACATTTGGTGCCAGACTATTTAGAAAATACTTACTTTAAAACATTAGTCAGTGAATGAAATGTATTATTTAAGCAATCAAGTGACTTTTAAAAATTTAGATTAAATGTTTGAAAATGTAATAATTGCCTCCAAAAATGTCTTCTGATTTAGTTATTCCTAAAGGTCAGAATTATATTGGCTACATTTCCAAAAGGGGGATAAGGTTGGGGAGGGATTGCTTCTGTTTAAATTAACAGTCAATCCATATGTCAGCAAAATCCAAATAGTAAAAGTCAATCCTAATGATGGCCCTGGGCAATTTTCATAATTAGGTTTCCATCATCTGTGACCTGCTGAGTGTCCTTTGGGTGATGTGGAGAGGGAGGTGCACTTTCTAAAAGAGAGTGGTAAAGATTTTCATGGGCTCAAAATTATGTTGTTTTTGCTTGTTCTGCTGCTGCTGCTGCTGCTAAGTCACTTCAGTAGTGTCCGACTCTGTGCGACCCCATAGACGGCAGCCCAACAGGTTCCCCCATCCCTGGGATTCTCCAGGCAAGAACACTGGAGTGGGTTGCCATTTCCTTCTCCAATGCATGAAAGTGAAAAGTGAAAGTGAAGTCACTCAGTCATGTCTGACTCTTAGCAACCCCATGGACTGCAGTCTACCAAGCTCCTCCGTCCATGGGATTTTCCAGGCAAGAGTACTGGAGTGGGTTGCCACTTCCTTCTCCAACGCATAAAAGTGAAAAGTGAAAGTGAAGTCACTCAGTCGTGTCTGACTCTTAGCAACCCCATGGACTGCAGCCTACCAGGCTCCTCTGTCCATGGGATTTTCCAGGCAAGAGTACAGGAGTGGGGTGCCATCGCCTTCTCTGTCTCTAAAACTAGACATGCACTATTGCAATGAAACAAAACACTGTGTTCCAAAACAGCTTTCCACTATTAAATTATTAAGAAGTCACCCTTTTAGATAGTTAATTTGTTTTGCTGCTTATGGTCTTTTTTCCCTTTGGATATACTCTGTTTAAATATAAATGCCATATGGATTCTTTCAGTTTTTCTTTCTGCTTTAGTTTCTGTTTTCTTAGTTTTAAAATGCTCTCACCTGAGCTTCCTGAAATTTGATAAAATTTTAACCATTTTATTTATTAATCTGTTTATGCAGTCTTTGCCCAGGTATTATTACTTGTAGTATTAATCCAATTTTTTCACTGTTTTTCTCTGTGTGTGTTCATGTTTTATTAAATTGCATTTTATCACATTTTCATCATTTTTATAATAATCTTATTATAAAAATCTTAACATAATCTTATATTTTCTTAATATATCTTTCTAAAGAACTTTAAGAGCATTTTGCTTAAGACCTACATGAAGTAAAAATCAGTTATACCATTCTCTGATATAATAATTGGCTGTAGAATTTGTTTGAAAAGGAGACCAGAAGCTTTCCTAATTCACTGGAAAGAGAGCGATGAGTGATTGGACCTTGAAACTGAACCAACACATGAGTTATGGGTTATTTATGGCTCCAAATTCTTCTTTAAAAAATTTAAAGAACTTGAAATATGTGGTGAAAATCTTTCCTTCCTCCTATTGAGGTTATGGATCACTACTAGATGGCTGTTTTAAGCTTAAATATTGACGTTTCTATGCTGGTAGCACATTTCTACTTATGCCCTCAAAATAATCATCTCTAAATAGAGATTAGAAAAATCAGAAAGGCCTTAAAAGTAACCTTGTCCTCTCTGACACTGTCGTCTGTTACACCCTAACCAGTAGACTTGTTCTATTTAATGACAGAAAGCTTATAAAACTGGGAGTCTATTGTCAAAAAGACAAAATGCACACTTGGTTAAATGTTCCACCTTTAAACCAACTGTTCTAATATATTAGAGTTACTGCCTCAGTGTGTGGGTTCTGAGGAGTCTTGATATTCTGAAAATCTAATGCAGGCACTTAAAACTTGCCTTGAGCAAGTCCGTGGAGATATCCTGGCATTAATTCAAAGCGAATCCCCTAAGAATTCCACTTCCACACTAGTAGTATAAACTAAACAGGGAATTGAGCAGTTCTCTAGATCCTTAAGGCAAGTGATAAATTAAAAATTCATTAATCATTTCGATCGAGGCTGATATATAGTATTTTACGAATACTTCCAAGCTTTTTTTTGTTTGTTTAATTCCTTATGGAGAAGAATGAATAGGGGCTATAGTTCACAAAGAAGAAACCATCCTTTATCATGAGAAAAAAAAAATAAAGGAGGAAGAGAAAGAATTAGGAAGTTCAGATGCAACTCCCTCTAGTACTATATATAGCTTTGAGCCTCAGCTTTCTCGCCTTGATACAGTTGGGCCACGGGTGCTCTTGGTAATAACACTGAAAGCAGCAGTTTTTAAAGATATACTCAACTTTCTCCGCTCCCAGGATGTGGGATTCTAATGAAACCACCCGTGCAATCCGTGTCTGAGACACTGTAGCCTTTGGAGCACACCATTTGCTGAAATGTCTAGTGAGAGCTAAAATAAGCCCCTTTGGTGGAAAAAACCCGCTGAGTGGTTGAAATCAGAGATGCAGAAGGTCACTTGCTATTTTAGTAGCTGCAAGCTGGTCCTCATTTTATAATATTGCAGTTATAAACAAGAAATTGTCACCTTACTTGTCAGTTTACTTACTTCTCATCAAAATAAGCAGATGTAGCCTTTTTTCTACATAGTACTAGGTAATTTATATTACTTCTTTCCAAACTTTGCTTTACTATATGGATTAACACATAATAAAAGTGATTTTTCATATATTTCTTTAAATATTACTTCAAAATATTGTTTTATACTGTCTGATATGATTAAACTTTTAAATCCATTGACCTGTGTGTCTCATGTCCATCTCAACCATTTGTAAATACCTTCAGGAGGGACTTTTTTCATACTTCTTTGATTTATTCCACAGACCACAATGAAGATTGACTGGGATTGGGGTAGGGGAGGGAAACTTTACAGTTTCAGAGAGAGACAGGTGACCCAACTAACTTCTGGAATTATTTAGATACAGTCCTTTTGGAAATGGAGGAAGTAAATTAGTTCCAGACGCAGTGTTCTACAATTTTTGCACACCCTATTGAGAATTACTATCAATTTTATTCCAGTTTTCCCTTCAAAGATTTACTTTCTCTCTTCTTTTTGCTCATAAGTGGATCTAAGATTACTCCTAAAGCTTCTAGGGAAGTGTAGCAAATTTAACAGTATTTTTCATCAAAAAATTGTAAAGTACATTTGCCTGCATCAGTTATTTCTTAAATCTCTTTATTGAGGTAATAATTGACATACAAAAGCCTGTTCAGATTTAATGCATACAATTTAATTAGTTTGGAGGTTAATATACACCCATGAAACTATCACCACAATCTATGCCATAAACATATCTCTATATCCATTATTTTAAAGATTTATAAGATTATTCTTTCATTTGAAATATTGTCTTTTGTATCTTGTAAAGATACTTAACACATGAAGTTACAAATTCTATTAATTGGTTTTAAGTCTTGGGTTCTAATAAGCCTTCCTTCAAGGAAAGTGTAACAGTAAAAGTCTAAAAATAAAACAGGAATTTTATGGGGAAAAGAGATGAGAGAGTAAATGAGAGCAAGATTTTTTTTTAATTAGCAAATAAAAAATAAGAAAGGTGGACTTACTATTAATTTGTAATTATACACCTGGTTTTTCCTTGCCAGCATCAATATTTACTTTTCTCCTCACTTCCTAATTGGAAAGGAATGACTTGGACTGAACATATGAAATTGTTTTTCTCATTCCTTGATATCATTTTATTAACTATCAAAGCAGCCCACGTACTCTTAGTGAAATGGACAAACCTTTGTCTCATTGACATAAATCAAATCTTAACTACTGAGAAGATGCAGTTGCATTTTCAGATCCATTTAAGAAATCTCTAGCCTCATCCCTGGTCTCAGGGAGAGGAGAGTATAGTCCATGGGCGTCATCTCTGAAGGTGGTAGAATTTCCTATTGTTCAGTCATCGGGGCCATACATCTGTGGACCCAATATCCCAGCATAGTGTGAGCCGACTCCTTCCTCAGCATGTGCGGTCTGCAACCCAAGCTGGTTAAAGGATCTGACCAAACCTGGGCTTTGAGAAGCAACTGCAATCCAAGTCAGGGAAATGGATGAAGGATGTGTGATTGCCCAGAAAGATTCCACATCCCCTGCTCTTTTACTTCAGTCTCTTTGTCTGGACTTTTCTCATGTGGTTGGTCCCTTGAGATCATACTGTTTACTCTTACCTTTTCTGTTTTTCCAGGCAAGGACTCTTGAAAGCTCCTTTGGCACCCAGCAGGAACTTTGCATACTGTATTCATTGTCTCTTCCTTTGTCCCCTCTTTTTAAATCCTTCTCCCCATTTGACAACTGCAGACTCTCAGTCCAAACAAACCATCTCCTCTGATGGTCATGCATCTTTCTAACGGACAGAATGAGTCTTCTGGCCTTGCTCCCTAGGCACCACGTCTAGCTTTACTTGTGTGGTTTATATAGACCGCACCCACCCCCTGCTGAGCCTTGAAAGGGTCAATCTGGCCTCTGCACAGGGCTCACCTTTGATCTGCAGACCCGAGGAAGGAAGTGGAAAAGGACTGCTCCTGCTCCTGCTGCTACTGTGTCTTGGCCTTTATTGATACAGGTCTTATGTCAGAAAGAGATCTGCCTTGTATTTCTCACCATAAGGGTATGGGAAATAAACACTCATGTTTACTGTTTGACTTCAAAGCTGTCGCGAGTGCTAATGCTTTAAGATCACCCAACAAAGGGTCAGTCTTAGCTTACTAAAATTCTTTGTCAAATAAAGCAGAAAACGAGGGGATGAACGGATAGATGGATATTTTCAACATTATCTTTACTAACTAAACACTGGCTGAGTACCCACCGTAATGTTCTCTCTCTCTCATGCGCGCGCACGCACAGACACACAGACACACACAGACACACACAGACACACACACACACACACACACACACACACACACTCCCCTTGCTGATCCTGTGCATCCTTCTTCAGAACTGTCCTAAATCTAGCCCCTCCACTCTTTCTCTGTGATTCTCACCTTGTCCAGAATCTGTCACATTGCCTGTATTTTTCACAACAGCCTGATTAATCTCACTCACTCCATAATGCCGTCTCATCTGCTTTGCCGTGGCCAGGATAACCCTTTAAAAACAGAAGACCGACCATGTCACTCTCCTGCCTCACAGCTTCCACTAACTCTGAATTGCTACGAGATAAAATCCGAACCCTTTGGCCTGGCTTACTCAGCTGCTCCATCTCCAGTCACAGTGTCCATCTCGAGTCTCTTTTTTCCCTCTTTCATCTCTTCATGCACTCTACACTGCCAACAGTATAGATGTTTTGCTGGGAAAAACAGAGCTGATTTCCAAACACCATTTGTTACCTTTGTGAAAATGGGTCTAAAGTCACTCACTCTTTCTGAACCTCACTTTTTTCCTCAAAGGGAAATTGTTTGTAAAAGGTAGAAATTGTAAAGATGTAAAGTATAATGTCAGCAGTTATCCAGCTCAGAGCTAGTTTTCTCTCTGTGCCTTTCCATCATCCCTTCTACCTCAGGTCTGTCTCTTTATGTGACAAGCTCCTGTTCAGACTCAGGTCAACAGGCATCTTCTCTATGGATGTTTTTCTGCCTTCCCCAGACTGAGTTAGACATTTTCTTCTTTGGGCTCCCACAATAATTCATGGTATTTGTTATATCACGATATGACAAGATATTATTATAAGATCATTTACAAAAAAAGAATGTCATTTTTTAAACTCTGTATCTTAGCTAGGCATGTAATAATACTGCCTCAAAAACCATGTGTGAGCATGTGAATGAATATATGAAAGCACTATGTTGGGTTCTGCAGTCCAGTTCTTGAAGAAGTCATAATCTTGAAGTGTGTAAAAACATCCACTCAAATAAGCACAATGTGAGCCTGACCGGAAGTAAGGCCTGGTTGAGTGAGAATTAAGTGTCATGGCAGTTAGCTATTCTACCTGAGGACACAAGCCATTCCTATTTGAGCTGAGTCCTAAAGCATCCATGTGGAGTTAACTTTCCATTTTGCTTAATCTGTCCATGTGTTTATTATGTTCACTTCTCTCATATCCCATAGAACCCTAAATTTTGGTGGCAGAGAGCTAGAGAATTCTTAAACTTTGGCCAAGAATTCTCAGGAAATGTTGTAAAAGAACAGATAAAAAGTTTTTCATAGTGCAATTTTGAGTGCAATTGTAATTTTGCTTATAAACCGTGAAGCCTGTAAATTACTGACAAATCGTATATCTTTGAAAATGAAAACAGACTACACCGAGAAGATAAAGGTTTGAAAACTATAGAGCCATAAAAATCTTATGTTTTCATTATATACCTACTGAGGAATAGATATGTTTTTTTAAGAGTCTTAGTAATTAGACTGCCCAAGTGAAATTGAAAAATGATGAACCATGACATGCCAATCTATTTTAATATGATGTATAGAATATTTCCTGCCCTGTTTTACAACATAGGAGGATGTTCAATAAAATTGTGAATATAGGATTTTTTTAAAGAAAGGATCTTTATAATATGATAAGCAATGAAAATCTAGAAATGCTCAATGCTGAATTCAATAGAGCATAACAATAATCATAAGTTAGAATTTTGTAGCATCTTCTGTATCCATCAGCTTATGGTTCTGATTGAACAACTTTAATAAATATTGAAATATCTTCCTTCAGTAGCACTGATTCCAAAATTAAATATCTCTGTTTTGTCTCCATTGTGTGGTCAGATTGCTTCCCTGACGAAAAACTATGTAGAATGTCCCAATAATGACAACTGTGGCTACCATTTATTCAGTGTATATAATGTGCCAGGCAATGGCTATATGAGATTTTTTATTTGGAAGGTTCATTAGAAACTTAAGCTTACCTTTTTAATTCTCTACATTACTAAAACTCAATTTATTTCATGCCATATAAATCAGAAGCTTAGCGAGGTAAAAAAAAAAAAAAAGGTACCTAAGTACTGCTTTGAGATTTCTCCTGCAGAAGAAATGAAATATAGCTACTTAAAAAGACAGAAATTGCATTTAAAATGGCACAGGCTGCAAGGCAAGAGAAACTCCACTTCCATATGAGCCAAGAACAGTTGCTAGGAAGAAAAGTCGCTCATCTTCATTTTACTCATATCCCACTTACAGAATTCCTAAGTACTTTGATTTCCCAAGGGCTTCCCTGGTAGCTCAGATGGTAAAGAATCCACCTGCAAGGCAGGAGACCTGGGTTTGATCCCTGGGTCGGGAAGACCTCCTGGAGAAGGAAATGGCTATCCATTCCTGTATTCTTGCCTGGAAAATTCTGTGGACAGAGGAGCCTAGTGGGCTACAATCCATGGGGTCACAAAGAGTTAGACAGAACTGAGTGACTAACATACTTTGGTTTCTCAAGATGTCACCTTCATGTGTTCAAATAGCAGAAGGGATTATGAGGGGACCTTCTTCCAGCTCCATCCAACTTCAGGAACTCACTGCAGGTTGTTAAATAGAACTCTTGTGTCTGGTGCTGTGACTCAACTTTCATACCTTGAAACTCAAAATGATCACTATTTAAGATACAATGCCATATATAACTCATTTGGACTAAATGCCCCACCAAGATTGATTGTGTTTATTTCTACTTTTTTATGAATAAAACTATTTTCTCTTTTTTAACTTTTTCAGAGAAAAACTTTATCTTATGAAAAGTTTGAAAGAATATAAAGATACTAATGACCTAACTTCAAATTTATCACCTCAGGAGTCAATATTATTTCATCTCCCTCTCCTATTATTTATGGAAGATATCTACATGGTTCTAAAGTCAAATCCACAAAATTAATACTATTGGAGAAATCTGACTTCTATCCCTGCCCACTCCCCATTTTCTTCTCTTTGCTCTATAGAAAACTATGTTTTTAGATTATTGTTAAATCCTCCCTTTTTAAAATATAAGCAAAACATTTATATTTCAACTTCTCCTTTCTGAGATAAACACTGGTGATCTAGTGATTTTCAAAATATTTTAAAGTATTTGGAACTTAAACCGACTGTTACAGTATAGCAAATGTTACAAGACTGCTAGCAGACTTTCAGGCCAAAAAGCAAGAAACACGTAATTTGTATCTATTTCAAAAATAAATACTTATTTGAACACTATAACTTTAAGACCCCAGTTTTGTGATCAAAAAGAGGAGGAGAAGGCAGTTAATTTTTATTAAAAACATGATATTTGGGGGGGAAGCAATAAAGAGTTTGTCTGGAGATGTATAAATAGATAGTAGTGTTAAAGATACGCTCATGTAAGTGGAGTATCTTCAAAATGCATTCCTTCAGGAAACACATTAAGAGCAGGTTTCCTTCAGCAGCTCTTGCTGCTGCTGCTTCTTCAGTCGTGTCCGACTCTTCCCGACCCCACGGACTGCAGCCTACCAGGCTGCTTCATCCATGGGATTTTCCATGCAAGAGTACTGGAGTAGGGTGCCATTGCCTTCTCCGTCCTTCAGCAGAGTGGGATTTTATTCACAAACCCTCAGAGTGATCTTCTTTCTCATAGATCGAATTGCACAGAACATCATTAAGTCCCATTTGGAGACATGTCAGTATACCATGGAGGAGCTACACCAGCTGGCATGGCAGACCCACACCTATGAAGAGATTAAAGCGTATCAAAGCAAGGTATTCTGGGAAACTAAAGGGTTTTCTGTGACTTCTCTGACTTTTTCAGCCTCAGCCCTATTGACATTTCAGACTGGACAGTTCTTTGCTGTAAGGACTGCCCTGCACATTGTAGGATGTTAAACTTCATCTTTGGTCTCTACCTACTAGATGCCAGTAGCATGTCCTCCCACGTAGTTGCGACAACCAGAATGTGTCCAGATATTGCCAAATCTGGAGGCAAACTGCTCTGATTGAAAACCAGTGCCCTACTTGAGTGACAGAGGAGACTGGGCCCACATTGGATGATGGTAGGACATCTCTTGGTGGCCTCCTTGGTCCAGGCAAGGAACGAGAGCAGTTGAAAATCATAGCAGTAGTATTTGCAAACTTACTCTAGAAAAATATTAAACAACACATTCTGAATGTTTTCTTCTTGCCCTACATGTTAAAAAATGACCAGAGGAAAAAGGGAGAACTCATCTCACATTATTATAATTGGGATTTTGTTTTTATTATAATTATTATTATTTTGATTATTTTGTGTATATTAGAGAAGGTTTTAAGAGAAGGAATTTGTTGTTGTTGTTGTTTTGACTCACATTATTTACAAGACTGAGATCCACAATCACAAAATCTACCAGTAAATTAACTTTTAGTAAAATTTATAAATGTATCTTTATCTAAATATATGACTATAACATACTGATTTTTCTCCAGTGGAACAATTAAATGTTACCATTTTTATATGAATAAGGAGACAAAAGCATAGGTATTATTACAGTCAATAAAAAAAACAGAATTAACATACTTGGATTTCCAAAGAAAATAACCCAAGGATCAAAATACATTTCTGGATTCTGTTTTACTTAAGAGAGTGATTTGATCTCATGTCTTTTCCATTGAAATTCTTTTTGTACCAAAAAGCAGTCTCCATAAATTCTGGGAAAAGAACACAACGTAAAAATATTGCAAATGTTTCACTCGGATACACATTGGAAAAACCTGTAAATATCGATCTTTATGTACTATTGCAATATTTCCATTATTTTAGCTTCAGTACTTTGATAATTGTGGTGTATCAAGGTTCAAATAAATCAAAACAACATCTTAGAAAATATCGCCTCTCTTCTAAAGGGGGGTGAATTCCCACCACGAACCCCCAAGTGACAGGTAAGCGCCGGTTAGAGCAACCTTGAGTATTTCACTGAGTCTCTAAGTTGTTCTTGGCTCCTTGTACATTCTGTGTTTTCTCTCTTGAAGTCCAGGGAAGCACTGTGGCAGCAATGTGCCATCCAGATAACTCACGCCATCCAGTATGTGGTAGAGTTTGCAAAGCGAATAACGGGCTTCATGGAACTCTGTCAAAATGATCAGATCCTACTTCTTAAGTCAGGTAAGCAAGAAGACTCATTGCTGGGCGGAAGGGGGTCTATTTTAGACCAGGATGTGGTCCACCCTTAGCTGAGGTTGGTTCTAGAAAATCCTCCATCTGCTATGTAGCTCATTTTTACCACCCACACTGTCAACCAACTCCCAAAGGAAACACTCAGTAATAAAAATGCCCTGATACTCATTCAGCTCGCCTTTGAAGTCAAATACAATTTTGCTTATTGAAAGTGGAGCTATTAATTGCGGAGGTTGAGATACCCAGCTTGACAGGCAGTGCAAGTAATTAGCGTGTCAAGGTGGCTGAATTGCTGAGCTGGCTCTAAAATGTACTACTTGCCTTCTGTTGGGGGGCTGGAATCCAGGCTAGCTGAGCTCTGCCTCTGTGGTCATTTCCAATCATTTTAATGAGGATAGCCTTCAGCAAGAATATACTGTGAGAAACTCACTCTACTCTAATCTTTCCTCCCCCTTCTCTCCCACATACTCCCTGACACATGCACAGTCACTTAGGAAGTACCTCAAGAAACTGCACGTGGTTCACTTTGCAGCTGCCATTACCCAAGCAGGAAAACTACTTCCTTGTCTTTTTTGGCCCCCTTTGAAAATAGAAAATAAGAACCACTCTGGTGTTTGAATAAAGGGCTACAGCAAATAATAATAACATAATTTTATATATGTAATAGCACACATATACATGTTTATGTTTACCTATGACTTCTTTTAATCTCATGTGCTCAATACAGTTTCCATCTTATAAATGAGGAGGCAAAGATTCGAAGAACTGAAGGGCTGTGTTTGATACCACATAGCCAGTACCTGGCAAAGCTGGCTTTTGAACTTGAGTCAGATAAAATAATTATTCTAAGTTATGGCTGCTTCTTTACCAAATGATTAAAAAGGAGGTGCAAATCTTGACTCAAAGGTGAACTTGATGTATTTGTTGCTGGATTAAAAATCACCCTAAAACTTAGTTCAAACAACAATAATAATTCATTTTGCTCCCAAAGCTGACTTGAGCAGGTCTCAGCGAGGGATGGCTTGTCCCTGCTTCCTGTGGTGTTCACCAAGGCAACCTGACTGAGGACAGGAGGATCCACTTTCATGCTGGCTCGTGCACAGGGCTGGCCGTTTGTGCCAGTTGACAGCTCAGAGTTCAGTCAAGGCTTCAGGCTGAAGGGCCTCAGTTCCTATCCATGTGAGCCCCTCCACAGACTGCTTGGACTTTCTCACAGTATGAGTGCTGGGTTTCAAAAATTAGCATTTCAAGAGAGCAAGACAGACATAGCTTCCAAAGTCTCAGAGTGTTATTTCCAACTGACTAATAAGTCAAGGTGATGAAATCCACTTTGGTTTAAGGGTAGGAGACATGGAATGTCAGTAAAGTGCCTTCCATATTGTAGATACTGAATAAGTGGTTCCTATTATCATTTTAGTCAGAAAAGCATTATGTCCATTAATATTTGTGACTTCCCAATGTGTAAGCCCCTATGCTAAGGTGACATATGAGGGAAAGCAGAGAAATCAGCAGAACAAAGAAATAAGATACCAGATTAAGAAAGGCACCAGGGATACCTCGGGGTACCACACGGGTATAGTACGTGTGTGTGACATTCTCACACAAATATGTGACTTCTGACTGTGGATGTCACCTTCCAACCCACTGGGGGGCAAAAGCCCCATGCAGTCATTCCTCGGGATGTCAGTAAGTATTCAGAGGGACAAGCAGAATTAGTGAACTAACTCATTTAATAAAGATTTATTAAGCGTCTACTAGGTGCCAGAGACTTTTCTAGGTCCTGAAGATATAACAGTGAATAAAATAGGCCACAATTGCCTATGGCTACAGACAATGGCCCTGCCACTACTGGTCTAACAGCAAATTCAGAAATGTTAGGCCCATCAAGGTTGAACAAGCTACTTCTTGATGGGATTTCAATAAACCTTCAATAAACTATCTGTGAATGTTGATTATAACTCCCTGGAGTGGATAATGCTCAGTATTTTGCCAAGACTTGTTTGACCTCTTTAAGAAACCCTTGTGTCAAAGGCATGAATACATAAACGATATCCCAGAAAACATCCTGAAGGTGTCCTTAAGTCATCATATGCAGAAATATAAACAGACTGTGTTAAAAACTGAAGTAGCGTGCAAGTTTTCCCAATACCAAAACTTCTACAAAAAGTTAACAGACTGGAGTTGCCTGCCACAAAGCTTCTTTCTGGGCCGCTTATCATCACCTGTGAAACTAACTTTAATACCCGTCAAAAATGGGCAGGAGGAGGGCAGAATGCGTGCTTCCAAAGAAAACAGTGTTGCCCTCCATTTTAGTCACCTTTGAAATATGTTTTAGCTTTCATTCCTCACATATGCATCAAGAGCTTTATTTCTAACATAGTTCTTTTTTACTTGGGAAGGAATCTTGAGGTGTTTCTGAGTGTGTATGTCTATGAGTCTGTGTGTATTTTAAAGTTTTTTGATGTCTCCTGACCTACATGCAGTAGTAAGGTCTTTATTATTGTGTATATATACATAACTTTTTTTCTCATAGGTTGCTTGGAAGTGGTTTTAGTGAGAATGTGTCGTGCCTTCAACCCATTAAACAACACTGTTCTGTTTGAAGGAAAATATGGAGGAATGCAGATGTTCAAGGCCTTAGGTGAGTTCAGTTTTATTAGCTACCATCAGTTTTATTAGCTACCATCAGTTTCTCCACTTAGATTATAACTGGTAAAAGAAATGTCCTGATTCTCTAATGAGAACTAGTATCTCATTTTTCAATAAGGGTTGTAATAGGTGAGCCTCTAATGTTTCATCTAACTCGTCTGATCTTACAACTGTGCCTCCAAATATCAAAAGAAGGAAGGAAACATGGGCCCTCTTGATACCAACCATGTTTAATTCAGAAGTCAATGAAAACTGATTCTAAAGAACTGGGATGCATTTTAAGCACTCTTTATAGGATCAGGATTTCTTTTACTTTCTAGCTTACTGCTTCACAAATTTTATCGTACAGACCGCTGGTGGTCCATGGGTGATCTCTTAAGTTTCTTATGCAAGTTTATAATCATGAACTAAGATGTTTAAAGGAGGAACTCTTTCACTTGTTTTGCACCCAGAGTCATGGGTTCTCCCTGTTAATTCATGACGTTCTGAGAGCACAAACAGCATGGGTGCCAACTAGCCCTAAATGATCCCCAGACCATTCGTGTGGGAGGGCAGGACAGAGTCAGTCTCTGGAAGTGTGTCATTCACTTCCAGTCATCAGTGTACGGGGTGGATAAGAATGTTGGCAAAGATGGACTGATGCCAGGAAAGGTTTTAACTATTGACAGTGTCATTTGTTCCATATCCTGCCCACAGACATCAAAGAAGGCCACTTCCCTTTCACCTTTTGTGCTGTTAGCTGATATGGTAGCCAACAGCAAGTCCACCAGGGCCGGCAGGGTTTCCCTCCTGTAGCTGATACACATCCATGTCATCTCCAAAGCTAGATTTTCAAGAAAGGAGGAAAAACTTTGGCAAGCAACTTGGGTATATTTCCAGCTTCATAAAATAAACATTTACCAAGGATCAGTGTAGGGATGAAGCATTGTTTTGTGAGGATCCACAATGGCTAAGCACCTGACCTGCGAGTCGTTCATTAGAAGGTAAAAAGGAATGAATGTTTGCTCCTCAATCAAATTTCCAGGAAATTACAGGCACTTTATCTCCATTCTCTTAGTTTGAGCCCCATGGACATCCTACATCGCCAGTGACATCCTATAAGTGTCACTAAAAATGACAGCCCTTGGCCCATTATACATAATATTTTAGGTTTTCCATGAATGCTATCTCTGTACTAAAGGATCCTCAAATTGCTAATTTAAAATTTTTTAGTGGGAACTCATTTCAAATTTACAAGATTAGAGTGGGGTTATATAGTCCCAGTTGGATATTACAATGGGTGCACACTGTGTCTATCTGCCCTTCATTGGTAATTTTGACTTTCATCACCTAGTCAAGACATTGCCCACTTTTCTCACTCACAGTTATCACCAAATCACTTCTCAGGTTTTCCTGATGGTTCAGCAGGTGAAGAACCCACCTGCAAAGCAGGAGGCACAGGAGATGGGGCTTTGATCCCTGGGTTGGGAAGATTCCCCTGGAGAAGGGAATGGCTACCCACTTCAGCATTCTTGCCTGGAGAATCCCATGGACAGAGGAGCCTGGTGGGTTCATGGGGTCCCAAAGAGTCAGACACAACTGAGTGACTAAGCGCACAGCAGAGCACAAATCACTTCTTCTGGCTAGGAACTTGGAAATATTTTTTCTGTGTGCTTAGTATGCAAGACCTTGAATAATTTCTTGATTATGGGACTTTTTCTTACTGTTATACCATTCTACTCAAGTATTTTCACTTGATTTGCCTTCTTTTATAGGTTCTGATGACTTAGTGAATGAAGCTTTTGACTTTGCAAAGAATTTGTGTTCCTTGCAGCTGACTGAGGAAGAGATTGCTTTGTTCTCCTCTGCTGTTCTGATATCTCCAGGTAGGGAGGTCTGAGATACTTACCATTAAAAAAAAAACAAACCTGTTTTGCTATCTTTAACATGAATTGCACCTACCCAAGCAAAGGTTCTCTGGAGAAACTTTCAAAGAACTATATTTTCTTTAGCAAGCTTGTTATATTTTTGGACAATTCAAAGAAAAGTACCCTCACGTTAATTTGAATGATCCATTTTGTCTCAAATGCAAGAATAGGGTGTATGGTAAGGTTGACTCCGGATTCAGAAAAGCATCATCATTTCTCAAGGGATAAATGAAGACACACAGTGGCCTGAATTATAACTAAGTTCTATTTTGATTTTAAGAATAAAGGACACCAAAAAAATGTCCAATAAGGTGAGACTTAGAAATATACCTGAATGAACAAGCCAGCATAGGGATTAAAAAAAGTAAAACACATACTTTCTTTTCTTTAAATATCTGTTTCACTGGCCTTTCTATCCACATTACTGTTAGTGTTCTTACTTCAGGCAAATGCTGGTGCCTCTTTGTTGTTGTTTAAAGCAATATTAGAAGCTTTAAAAGGAGGTAAGGACAGCAGAGGAAAAAATGGCTCCTACTAAAGATTGGAAAAGGAAGAACCTCTGACATGGTGGTAGATCTATCACCAAGTATCTGGGTGACCTTAAACACTTGACCCCTCAGAATCTCAGTTTCCTCACCTGCAAAGAGGGTTGAGTTTCATAATAATAAAGACCCAGTCTAGCTCTGAAATGCAACAAACAGCGGAAAGTTTTCAAAGCAGGTAAGGTGTGACATTTATAGATCAAATAGCACTATAGTCATTGAAATTCTTTTTAAAAGCATGTACCAGTTTGAAACTGTGTAGAATCCTCATAAATGCATGGTTCCTTCGTCAACCAGAATGAAAAGTCAGAGCTGCTCATTCAGTCATCTGTTGGGTTAGATTTGAGGTCAAGGAGTAGCAGTGTCATTAACAGTTCTCCATAGAAAGAAAGACACATTCCTGGTCATTTTATGGTCAAGAGACTCATTCCTTCTATAAACCATTTATCTCTAGAGACTTGCTCTTTTCTCTTTTCTTACACCTAACACATTTTTCAGTGAGGCTGGAAGAAATTAATCTTCCTGGTGATGGGACTTGTTGACATATCACTCTAGCTATGTGTACCCATAATACAGCCTTTACACTTTGTATCTGGTAGACTTTATTACTTATTTTTTAATTTTTTAATGATTTTAAAAATTTGATTCTGTTTTTTATTACTTTATCAAAAATGGAAGTTAGTTATCAATTGGCATATTATTACTAACGGTTTCTTTTGTGGTTCTGTCTAAAATAAAGTTGTTCCTCCAAGCTTTTCCCCTTTTTTTTAACGCTAGAAGGTTTTCCAGACTTGGCAGCACAAAGATAAATGAAAGAAGTGACAAGAAAGATTTATTTCTGGTAGCAACCAAATGCCAAATAATTTTCCTCCTGCCATTTTCTCATTGCATTTGCTTCTTCCCATCAATTATAGTTCAGTAGAAGATTGAGCCTGCAGGTCTGTGATGAGGCAGGTGGTTTCACTCTGATTCCCACTTCCTCAAAGGAAGCAATACAAAATTCACTGTTCTTTTAGGTATGTGTGTGGCAAATCAGTAAATTCCTAGCAGCAAATATTTAAGACACAATATATCAAATCTAAACAATCCATGAAGATAATTTCCCCATTTGAAAGGCAAATGTGCTTCTTATGAGTGAAAAATCAGCTGAACTATGAGCCTTTTTCTAGGAAGAATATGCTAAAGCCATCAAATTCCAGAGTTTGGAAGCAAAGCATGAAGTTTAGCTTCTTCTACCTGGTGGGGAATCTTCCAGCCCTGCTCACAGACCCACACTCAGAGGCTTCTAGAAGCAACTCCAAGATACCATGTTTGCCACCTTGGCATAGTGCCATATTCAAAGAGGAAAGACAGTATTCCAGCCTGTGGAGGCTCCATCTCATGCCAGACCCACCCTTCCGCCCAGGTTCTTGCCATAATAGTTACTGTCTATTCAGCTCCGGATGGTTTAGGGAAGGGAGAAGCAGGGAAACTTAATGTATTCTGATTGACAATGGTCACTAAAGGTTTTTGTGCTCACTTACGTAAGGGTTTGCTTAACTGTTGGCTAGACTTGTCCCGACCCTGTCTAGGATTACGGAATCGAGTTTCTCACCTGACCTGAACTGTGCGCAGAAGGATCATGTGAAGTTCTTTTCCATGAGTATTTGTTCAGCATTTGGACACTCTGGGTGTCTCTTCACCGAAGTTTCAACCTAAGGCATTGATGCTGGACTGAATTTTGTCACCACGGTATAAAGCATCTGGGAAGAAAGAAGAACGAAATGAAAGACCAAAGAGAGGGAGGGCGGAAAGAAAAAAGAAAGTAGGAAAGGCTAAAGGAAAGGAGGGATTACCCTAGCCATTATTTAAATATTCAATATAGAAAAAGAGGACACAGGATTAATTTTTATGTTGATTCATGTTGATAGTATATAAAATATAACAGCTTATATAAAAGAAAGGAGATCCTGAATACCAAAAATGCTCCTTTACAATAGATTTTTTTCCCTTCTATAATTCATTTCTTTACAAATCATTAACTTACACTTTGAAAGAAAATCTAAGCATATGTCCAGGGAATGAGTTAGAGATGTAAACTGTCACAGACAGTAAGACACATGGAGTGTCTTTGAATCACTGTGTCCTTTCCTCCACCCTGATTTCCTGTAAGTGTTTTGTACATTACTGTCCTCATGGCATTACTTATAAACTATTTGTTTTAGAAAAATAATTGCATGTTTTCAGAAGCAATTTAGACTAATTTGAATTAGGTCTAAATCTCAGCACTTACATAGGTAGGTGAAATACAACGAAGCTTACCTTCTGTTCCCTTCCTACCCACCCTTTTCCTTTCTTAGACCGAGCCTGGCTGATAGAACCAAGGAAGGTCCAGAAGCTTCAGGAAAAAATCTATTTTGCACTTCAACATGTGATTCAGAAGAATCACCTGGATGATGAGACCTTGGCGAAGGTAGGTCCTCGGAGCACAGACCCCCTGTCACTGACAGAGCCCAGTGAGCAGAGGAGGGCTAGTCATATAAGGCAAGGGACATTTCTCATCAGCAACAAGGTCTGAAGTTTACCAAAGGTGGCATAAACTTCGAGTGTGCGTTTTAAAAGGGACACTGCTGCTGCTAAGTCACTTCCGTCGTGTCCGACTCTGTGCGACCCCATAGATGGCAGCCCACCAGGCTCCCCCGTCCCTGGGATTCTCCAGGCAAGAACACTGGAATGGGTCGCCATTTCCTCCTCCAATGCGTGAAAATGAAAAGTGAAAGTGAAGTCGTTTAGTCGTGTCTGACTCTTAGCGACCCTATAGACTGCAGCCCACCAGGCTCCTCCATCCATGAGATTTTCCAGGCAAGAGTCCTGGAGAAAGGGAACACTAGGAAACTATAATAAGTTGAGAGCATAATAACTTCTTAGTCAAGGATGATACTGATGGGTCTGAACCCCAGATAGAGGAAGACACATTATAGGAACTGAGGGTGCTTATCTGAAGAACAAAAGCAAGGAAACAAGTCTTCAAAAATCACATGTGAAGAAAGAGGAGACTTTGCGCCACTTGGGAGTCTGGTCTGGACAAAAGAATGGTTAGATTTTTATTCAAAATAAGGAAGAACTATAAAGTGATGAGAACTGCTGAACAGTTCCGCTGAATGGAGTGAGGTCCCTGTCATTGGTCAGATTCTTAGAGATTCTGCCTTGTTTCCTTTCAGATATGTTTTTAATGGCAGTCCTACCCAGAGTAGAAGATTAGACTGATGCCTTGTAAATTTTCCTTCAACACTAATCTCCTCACCTCTAATCTGGGATTCTTTCAAAATGAAATATCTCAAGGGCAGACTGCATGCACAGTGCTTTGCACTTCATTCACAATTCAACTTAATTAAAATAGTGATCCTTTAGAAGAATTCTGGAAAAAGTTATGTACCAACATAAAATGATCATAAGAGGAATAAGGAGTTTTCTAATGATATCTAGCATTATTTTAGATCCTAAATTATCTTAAATTTCTTAAGAATTGGAGTTTTTTTAGAGGTTGAGCAACTAAGAAGTGGAGCTTATCCTCAGTTAAAGATGACAGTTATCCGACTCTATATTTTTATCATTAAAACTCTCCCACTCTGCTCTTGAAGTTCTTTATTTTAAAAGGGGGTTGGGGACGGGGGCTCTGCTGAAGATACTATCAGATTTTACTTTGCACATACAGAGTACTACCATAAAAAACCTCCATGAGTTAAATATGCTGCTTCATTATGGTAACATTTTGCTAAAATTAACACATCACTAGGAAGAAAATTTCTACACCATAGAGTGATAGTTCTCTTTCATGTAACTTGTCACTTATCACATGGGCAAGGACAAATCCCATGCCCTTCATACCTCAATTTTCTCCCAGGTAAGAGCAAAACTTCAACATGCTTTCAGATACACTGGGCAGAAATGATGAGACTGTGGATATATGCTTCTGTCTCTCTAATTGCTGTGTAGCATGTATGCATAAATGCATCTGGTTAGTTAATGTTGGCAGGAAGAATGTTTCTTGCATTTGGATCCCCCAAAGACTTTAGTCCCCATATTTACCACCCTAAAATCCAGAGTTAGACAAAAACTATTTCACTTCAGGGGATCATCTTATCAGAAAACCATGGTTCTTTTGTCTGTAAAATGAAGATTATAATTTCTTACTCCTGTAGAGAAGTATAGGTTCAAATGAGATATATACACTGCATAAATTCTAACACACTGTGACATGGTGATTATTACTTCCCCAAGACAGTAACCCTTGTGCTTATACCATTTTCTACTACTTGGTTGGTATCCTGATGGTGATCTGAGGTATTTGGAGGTAGAAAGGAGACAGAAATTGAAGATGAAACATATGTAATAGCAAAAAAAAAAAAATTAAAACACCAAGTAAAGTCAGCTTAACTCTCCTTTTTCCATCTTTAGTGGGAAAGGTATACAATTATTTTATTTTTTAAGCATAATTAACATACAACATTATATTAGGCTTAGGTATAGAACATAATGATTCAATATTTGTATATGTTGTGAAGAGTCATGTCCAACTTACAAGGACTCAGACATGACGGAGCAACCGAACTGAACTGATATGTTGTGAAACGAACACCACAGTAAGTCTAGTTAAATCCATTCAGTTCTTTTCTTATGGAAAGAGAATGTTGTAAATCTGGAAATCAGAGAAAGTGTTAGAAAGGATAATTTGTTATACAAAATTCACTGGAGTCAAATGACAAAGCATTGCTTCCACTAGTCATGTGTGGGTATTGAGTTTCTGTGTGGACCTTTCGCTGTAATGGTCATCATTTGATAGGATGTTATGTGACCTAGGGGCTTCCCTGGTGGCTCAGAGGGTAAAGAATCTGCCCGCAATGCAGGAAACCCAGGTTCATTCCCTGGATCAGGAAGATTCCCTGGAGAAGGGAATGGCTACCCACTCCAGTATTCCTGCCTGGAGAATTCCATGGACAGGGAAGCCTGGTGGGCTACAGTCCATGGGGTCGCAAAGAGTCGAACATGACTGAGCAACTATCACTATGTGGACGAATGTGGAGGAAATGGAATGAGAATTGGGTTCTCATTTCTCCCTGCTCTGGACCATGTGGTCTTGCATAAGTCACTCCACTTGTCTAAGTCTCAGGGTCAAGTGTGTTGGGGAAAGGGAAGGCACAGGCAAGTCTCTTGAGTTCCTGACTGCCTTCATACTCTAAGGACAATGGCGCCATTGACATACAGGGACACCCGCTCGTCAAACCCACGCTCTCCAAAAGAAATAAACAGCTTTATTTAAATCCAGGGAGAACTATTCCACCATACCACAGATACTTTTCATATTTTCAGAAATTTTTTCTTTCCCCTTCATAGCCATGGAGCTCTTTTGCCTCCATGACACCCCTAAACGAGTGACCCCTCTGGGCAATTGGGCACACAGTATGAGGCTTATCTCCGGAGAACTACACATATGCAACTGCTGTATTCAAGTCCAGGGTTAGGGTTATAGTCTCAGTGAGTGGGGTGGATCTGCCTCTGTGCAAAAGACAAAGACTGTTAATACTGCCAGCCAGTTTGACTCTGAACAGGTGTAGCCGGCTTCAAGTGAGGTGCAGGGTTCAGACATAGTTATTAGATTTCATCTTGAACAAACTGTCTCCAAAACACTTTCTGCATGCCCACTTCCTGAAATTAAAGTTCAAGTAGCAATGCCTTATACTTTTGACCAAACTTGGACCTGGAGAGGATTTTAAATTCAGGAATTTTAATCCATTAACTAAAAGTTCTCAACCCCTGTGTGTTAATCAGTTTGTTTATTTTTTTGTTTGTTTGGGATAAAAATAAATAACCTAGTTTCCTCTTTTCATGATCATAATGATAATATGTATCATATATATAATGAACCATCAGCCAACTAGCTTAGTTATTCCGCACAAGTGACAACCTCTGTGTCTCGGTTTTCTTATTTGTAAAATGTGATTAAAGATAGCATTGATGTCATATGGTTATTTTGAGGACTGAATGAGATCAAATATAAGCATGATACATGATTCATAACCAATATGTAAATGCTGTTGTTGTAGCTGCTGTGGACAGAAGAAACTTTTTTCCCGCAGGGTAATGTTTTATCCAAGAAATGGGTATATTTGAACTAATCGTTGATGAATGCATACTGTTTCAAAGGATGGAAGTTAGAGGTTTAAGGAGGTGAAGTATGGCATTCCAAGTGATGGGGACAATGATATATATATAAGAAAGTATACGCTGTATGCAGACTATGAATAATAGTTAGATTTGGCTGGATCCAGGATTGGAGAAGTGAGGAAATGAGATAACACTGGTCACTCTCACTACAGCTCACAAAAGAAATACATGGAGAACATGGACATGTCAACCCACTCCAGTATTCTTGTCTGGAAAATCCCATAAACAGAGGAGCCTGGCAGGCCACAGTCCATGGAGTCACAAAGAGTCAGATACCACTGAGCAACTAAACATGTATATACATATATGGGCTTCTCTGGTGGCTCAGACAGTAGAGAATCTGACTGCTGGTTCAGGAAGATCCCCTAGAGAGGGGAATAGGTACCCACTCCAGTATTCTTGGAGAATTCCATGGACAGAGCCTGGAGGGCCACAGTCCATGGGTCACAAAGAGTCGGACATGACTGAGTGACTATCACTTACTATGTATATATATGTATATGTATGTATATATGTATATGCATATATACACATATATTTTTAAGCCCCATATGACTAGGGGAGGCAGCCCATCTGTTCTCTGGGCTTCACTTTTTTTTTTGTCTCCTAAATAAGGAGGTTGGACTGGATGATCGTTAAGGTCCCTTTAGTATAACATTCTTTGACTCTAGAAGAGAAAAACAAAGGTTCCTTCTAACATCTTCTTTTGCCTCCCAGTATTCAGTCCTGTGCAGTAGTTTTAAGGACTCTTTAGATGTTCTGCCACTACAGTAAGTGAATAAATAGATTTATCCAGGTCTTACAGATTCAAATGAGTACTCTATGCACCATCATACTGAATTTAGGGTGATATTCTAGTCCCAAAGCATACACTGTTTATAAACCCCACATCCAGGGGTCAGCATTCCTATCAGGCTTTCTGTTTCTGGCAGAACAACAAAACTATCCAACACAGAAAGGGGAATTTTTCTAATGTAGCAGTAGCAAGTTTCTAAATTAAAGCTTATATGAGGGAAGGTTTACACAGCCCTACTTTACAGTGTTAATAATTGAGATTTTTATCTGAAAGAAATCACTCCTAGTCACTCTCACTTTAGTAAGCACTATTAGGATACAGATTTAGGAAAAAAAAAAAAAAACAGCTGTGCTGACTCATAGATAGGGTCTATGGAGCAAGCAAACACTGATTGAGAGATCAGTGAGAACTGCCAAGGATCATTTACAATTATTTTCATTGCTGTCTCAGTAAGATCAAAAGAGACTATGTCATGATTAATAATGGGATGTTTACGCCTGAAGCCTGCTTATTCTTTGTGCAGGACACTAGATGTCACATTAGAATTCCTAGCAGGTGGGCCTGGGATTCATCGGTTTAATCTTGAACAGCACAGTCTGTCCAGTCACCACTTGAGTCCCTGCTCAGATGATGTGGCCTCGTGGTCTGAGCCTCCCCGTACTCTTTCGTATTTAGTTAGGAATTTGTTTTATATTTACTTTTTCTGTACTTTCTTAAACTACAACATATGAGCAGAAAGTTCTTAACTTGTTAGTGTTCAGCTCAATGAATCATCACGCAGTTAACATACCAGTGTAACCGCTGCCCAGGTTAAGACCAGGCACCCCAGAAGCCCTGCTCAGGTTTCGCCAAGTAGGATATACCCTGTAAAATAATGCAAGAAGAGGCAAGATTACAGAAAACAGTTCAACAGATCATCCAAGATTTCTAATTCCAAGTCAATTCTCAAGAAATAGCTTTCTTAGGGAATAGTTTTCTACTTCAACCTACATGTATAATGAGTGCGTATTGTGTGCCAGAGGCAGGGGAGGGAGCAAAAAATAATACAGAGTCTTGGCCCGTGAGTGGTTTCCTTGAGGAATCCCTGAGAGAGATCAGATTATTTCAACTCATGTTAGTCATTTATAGTTTGCTGGCATACACTATAGGTCCCACACCCAGAAATGTTAGGGATTGTCTGTCAGACTAATAGTCTATAAGAAGAAGAGAGGTGTTCTTTGTTTGTTTGTTTTCTGGCTATTCCACAAGACATTCAGTATCTTAGTTCCCTGACCAAGGATGGAACCTGTGCCCCCTTCCATGGAAGCTCTGAGCCTTAAACCACTGGACCACCAGCGAAGTTCCAGAAGAGAGGTTTTGATGTTACTCCCCACTTATGAAGTTGCAAGTTGATGTATTGGTTAGGACTCTTGAGTTACAAGGAACAAGAACCAACTCCTGCTAGGAAAAGCAAGAAGAAAATAATAAAACTAATGGAGAGAAATCTCATGGAACCTAAGGTCAGAAATCTAGCCCTCATTCAGGAAATGCTGGGACAAGAAATTGGGAAGACTTCAGAATTCTTAATCCCACAAGTTTCTCTCTCTTTAGGTATCTGCTTTTTTCTTCTCCCTCTCTGAATACCAGTTTTCTCTGCTTCCTTGGTCTTGGTGAAATAGGGCTAGCTCTTAGCTCCTTAGGTCACTAGAAAGTAATTTAGAAAGTACATTTAGAAAGTAATTCGCTGGCTCTCTGTCTGATTCCAGATTCCAATCCTAGCTGAAGCAAGTGTCCACTTCCACTTTAGTCAGCCATTCCCAGAGTAGAGAAAACATCCCATACAGCATGGATGTCAGGATGGAGTAAGGATGGTGGAAGAGGGCTGTGCCCTGAACAGATACCTCAAATTCAGTGCTGGAAGTCTAGGCCAAATATCTTGATTTAGCTAAACAAAAATTCCAAAAAGAGTGAATGGAGAAGACGAATGGATGGTAGCCTCACTGTATATTTCCTGCCTTTATCAGTGCTTCTGTGGTTTCTTCTGCTTTAATCAAGCCATTGTTGACTTCCTGCTTCATGTAGGAAGGCATCATGATGGCCTAAAAGCTCACATGATCTCTAGTGTTCACCTTTGCATGTTCCATTTTTTCAACATCAAATGTGCCAATTATAAAATTATGGGTTTTCTCATAAAACCACCCTCTGGAAAGAAGCATAGGATTATTATCTATTCTCAAGCAGCTATTTTTCTTCTTATAGGCCCCTGTAGGTATAAGCTAAAGCTTCTTTCTTACAAGAAATGTTTATCATAAGAGAGTGAGATGAGTAAATGAGTGTGAAAATGACTTTTTCTAGACCCTCTGTCTACTCCTGCCATGGGGATTATTTAAACATGATGAAATCTCATGATGATTTGAAATCAACTACCCCTTCCATCTCCAAGTGCTTCTAGATCACCACCCCAGCTATTTAAAAAGTTGTTGAGCCTTCAACTACTGCTGAGGCTTCTCTGAGCTCCTTTTGACATGGGGGTTTTCCAGTTGCAGTACAGCTGAGTTTCCCAGCTGAGTAATATCTTCTCAACCCAGGGTTTGAACCCACTTCTCCTGTATCTTCTGCATCGGCAGGAGGATTCTTAACTACTGAGCCTCCTGGGGAAACCTCAACACACAATATGTGTGTGTGTTCTCAGTCACCTGTCATGCCCGACTCTTTGCATCCCCATGGACTATAGCCCACCAGGCTCCTCTGTCTGTGGGATTATCCTGGCAAGAATGCTGGAGTGAGTTGCCATTTCCTCCTCCAGGGGATCTTCCTGACCCAGGGATCAAACCTGCATCTCCTGTGTCTCCTGTATTGCAGATAGATTCTTTACTGCTGAGCCATCTAGGAAGCAAACAGACAATAAATAGAGAATCGATTTTGGTTGCTTGTTTAGGGGCTAAGCTGGTTTCTTGTCCTCCGTGTTATTTGGCTGAACAAACATGACCTTGACTATTTCTCTCCTTGAGGGAAGCATTACTGTCATAGATGGCTTGTATTGACTCACTTAACCCTCACAACAACTCTCTGAGGTAGGGACTGTCATAATTGTCATCTGACAGATAAGGAAGCTGATAGGTTAAGTGACTTGTCCAAGCTCATACAACTGTAAAGAGCAAGTCAGGGATTCAAATGCAGGCTCATTGAAAGCCCATATTTTTATCACTAGACTAATCCTCTTTATGTAGTATTTGTGTTTCATAGGGAACTCAAGAAATTTCATTACTTGTCTCTCACCAAACTAATAGAACCAAGCAAATGAAACCTTCCCTCTCTAGATATGATCATTTCTTATCAGCCTCCAGAAAAGAAGCTAACTTGACACTCAGTTACCAGGACTATTTCTTATATGATAAAGAATTTGTCTGTCACTTTTTAAAAAACAGCTGTAAATTTATAAGATTTGAATCTCTTAACAGTTCTTCTCAAAGTCTATTCTATGGACCCAGTGCACCAGTATCCTCAGGATATGTATTTCAAACATGAAATCTGAGCTCCACATCTAGGTTTCATGAAACAGAATCCCTACAAGTGGATTGCAGTAATCTGCATTTTTAGGAAGCACCCCAGCAATTCTTGTGTACACCAAAGATTGACAAGCATTACAGAGTTGCATCTGGGTGTTTTAGGAACTCTGCACACCATCAGTTCAACTGCAGATGATTATAGAAAGCTTTCAAAGCCTCTGCATTCAGTAGCTATTTCAGGGAGAATTGTAATGTGCAAGAAGTTTTCCGAAATTGTTACAGTCTCCTTCTGTGTGAACCAGCTGGTTAAGAAAGCTTGAATAATTTCCCAAGGGACTCTAGTTAGTGGACATTTGTACACTCTTTACCTACGAAAATATAGAAAAGACACTGCTTTCCACCAGGATTCAAATCAAATCTTTCAGAATGGGATTCTGATCATCTTTCTTAAAGAGACCGTGAGACCTAGCATAACCTGACTATGCAGGCTCCCCAGCTTTATCCTTGAACATTCTCACCCACTGCTCCAGGGACACTGAACTTTTAGTTCTAATACCGCCTATGATCCTGGAACATATTATGTACCCCCGAGCCCCAGCATCTGGTTAGCTCTCTCTCCCTTCAGAGCCCAGCTTAAATGGTCCTTTCTCAGAAGTGCCTGCCTTAAGGAAGTCAGAGCATCCTATTATGTACCACTCATCCTAGCATCGTTCCTCCATGGCACTCGCCACAGTTTTTCAGTCTGCTATTGACTGTGTGGTCATAGTCATCTGTCTTCCCACATAGGTTATAAGCAATAACACTACTGTTTTGTGAATTCTGGTGTCTAGTAGAAGTGTCTGCCACCAGTTTAAGTACCTCACAATGTTGAAAAGTCCTGATTCTTAGTCTAAAACTTAACATCCATTCTGTAAAGATTCTACAGTTTTTTTTTTTCATTTCTATCCCTGTGATTAAATAGCAGTGAACTGAAAATTCTGAACCCCAGACTCCTTTGTGTGTTCTAGATCCCTTTAATGAATATGTCAACAGCTCTAATCCTGGTGCTATTTTTAAATGACTCATAGTGTGGTTATATAGTCATTAGTTGTTAAAAGGAAAGTTAATGAAAGAGTGGAAATTTCTGATTTTGAAAAGTCACAAAGTAACTAATTATCTATTTCCTCCTTTACTTCAAAGGCTGAAATGATTTCTTATTATTGAATAGAGTAGGGAGAGCAGTGAGCCTAATTGGTGATTAGATGGGTTTATTTTATTTCATCATTGCTTTCAAGTGTACCTTTGGTCAACTATATGAACTATCAAGCTTATCTTTTGTAAAAGTATTATCTATATGAGAGTATTTCTTATTCCCACAGTAATCTGATCACAATGATACTTGGTTTTAGGCAATTTTGACACTAAATGATGGATTCTAAGTGTTTCAGAATTATAAGTGTGTTAAAAGCTAGAATTGTCCAGAACCTGATGACATATATAGCATTAAACAAACTGTGAGTATTTTAAATTATTAAAACACTGTCTTCTAGGTATTTAAATTTAAAAAATTATATCTTACATGATACTAACATATCAAAACCTAACACTTATAAGTGGATGTTCTCAAAAAAAAATAATAATAAGTGGATGTTCTCGCATGACTTTTTAAAACACCTCCCCAAGGAAGCTGAGTGCCAGTGACCTCCCAAATTCTCCCTTAATTAAATATAGGTTTCATTTTATGCATTAAAGTGGGAAAGGATTAGAGAGATAGTGGCAAGCTAGTGACCTGGACAGCAGAGCAGTCCAGACCATTGTGAATTACACCTCATATGATTGATGTTATACCTTTCTAACACTGTCATCTTCCAAAACGAAAAATCTGATATTCATGTTATAAAAATCTATGGAAAATGGTATTCATGTTATAAATCTATGGGAAATGGTAGATAAGGATATTAGCTAATTGTGTTTCATGCCTACAGTATTCTTAGCACTTTCATATTAATTTCATCACTTGGTTTATACAACAACTCAATGAAATAGATGCCACAAGTAAGTCCATTTTACAAATGAGAAAACTGAGACATAGAGGGTGTCACAGACATATAGCCATTTAGCTACTTTAGAACCAGGATTCCAACTTAGTCAGCCTGCCAGCCAGCACCTCCTCCTAATGATTAGACTAAACTCCCTTCCATACATACTTTCTATAAGAACAATGAACTAGGAAGCTTGGTCCTGCTTTCTTTCCTGCTCTTTATTTTCTCTTTAGAGAGTGGGGGAGGAAGGTGTTTTGTTTTGTTTTGTTTTGTTCTAAAGGAGAAGCTGAAAGTGAGCCTTCTTTCTTTTTGAACATCTTTTTCCAAAGTCGGTTCCCTTCATCTGGGGCCAGGGAGGACACTGATTCAGGAGACAGAGCACTAATGAGCTTCCCTCTTTGTCTCCTTCCCTGTCTCTCCACTCTGCAGCTAATAGCCAAGATACCAACCATCACAGCAGTTTGCAACTTGCACGGGGAGAAGCTGCAGGTATTTAAGCAATCGCATCCAGACATAGTGAATACACTCTTTCCTCCGTTATACAAGGAGCTCTTTAATCCTGACTGTGCCACCGTCTGCAAATGAAGGCGACAAGCGAACTGTCTCATAGTCGTGGAATGCATCACCATTAAGACAAAAGCAATGTGTTCATGAAGACTTAAGGAAAATGTCACTACTGCAACATTAGGAATGTCCTGCACTTAATAGAATTATTTTTCACCGCTACAGTTTGAAGAATGTAAATATGCACCTGAGTGGGGCTCTTTTATTTGTTTGTTTGTTTTTGAAATGACCATAAATATACAAATATAGGACACTGGGTGTTATCTTTTTTTAATTTTATTCAGGTATGTTTGGGGAAACAACTGTTTATAGAATTTTATTGTAGATATATACAAGAACAGAGCAGTACTTTACATGATTACTTTTCCTGTTGATTGTTCAAATATAATTTAAGAAAATTCCACTTAATAGGCTTACTGATTTCTATGTTTTTAGATAGGCGATGCATGTATAAATTTGTAGCTGTCTTGGAAAGCACTGTGCAGGTATGTGATAAGTATATAATATCTGAGAATATTATATATGACTATTACTTATACACACACATGCACTGTGGCTTAAAATATCATACCTACTAGCAAAGGAGGTTCAGTCAGGCGCTCTTACGTTATTTACCTTCTGTGTTATATGTTACCTTTATGTTAGACAATCAGGATTTTGTTTTTTCAGCCAGAGTTTTCATCTGCAGTTAATAGCAGAATGGTATCAATTCAGAAATAAGTTGATAAAGGAATAAATATAACGCATGACCTCTGTAGAAAAACTCTGTTTCGATCAATGACATCAAAGCCTTGTCAAAATGGTACATATTGAAAAAAAAAATTAACTATTTGGAGCCATTTTCCTGTTTTAAGAATTAGGCCACAGAAAACATTGTGGAGTCCAGGGCCTTTTGACCAAACAACAGATATTTCCTATTTTTCATCAGGACACAAAAACCACCTTTTTTTCTTTGAATTTCAAGTTGTGAGAGAAACTTGATTTTGGTGCTTATTGTATCAACAGAGAAATACAGTCGGTAGATTATGACCACCAGCAATTTTTTCTAAAAAAAACTGGAGTAAAAGAGTAAATCAGAACCCAGGGTCCTTATACCATTTCATGTAAACATTTTTATCTCTTTTGCAAAGAAGTAGAAAGAGAATATACAAAGCAAAGAAGTAGTTCTTTATGTTCATTCTCTTTAATAAGTTTGTTAGAAAAAAAGGAGCAATAAATAAAGGGGGAGGCAGGATTTTCTATGTTCTTTTAGTCTGGGACCTCTAATTTTTTAAACTCCAAAATGCCATATTATAAAAATATAGTAAAACCTTGATAGATTAGAATAAAAAGATCTGTGTTATTCTACAGAATGAATGCACCCCCAAAGCCAAAACTATTTCTGGTGCCGTTTGAAACTGCATCATCCATCTACCCTGGGGTTATTCTTTTAGCAAGTTTTAAAAGTACAGAATGCCAGAGTTGAGATCAGGATTAGACAACTTCGATTTCCTAATACAAGATCTCACTTCTCCACTTGCCCTCCAATCAAAGTGATCACCAGAAAAACATAAATTCCAAGGAGCTTGTTCTGCCTGTGTTCTGGAGGCCTTGTGCCTTTAGTCTCATTTGGTCCCAAACGAGAGTTTTTAAAAGGGATCTAGAGAGGAGCTTTGTGTATAAGACAGGGAAAATTATGGTCTGTAAGTGTAGCCTGGCCATCAACTCATGAAGACCTGCCCTTATCTTGTCTAATACACACACAGACACACACACACACACACAAATGCACACCTGCTTTGTGAAGTTTCCATCAGTGGAAACTGATTTTTTTTAATCTTATGCTCTCCTGAAGCTGGATGGTTGACAGTCGTCTCCATGATGCCACGGCACTGCTCACTGATGATCAAACAGTAGTGTTCATCTTGTCTTTTAGAAAACAGAGCATTTTCCCACCTCATGATTGATGAATTCCAAACCAATGGAGAAAAAAAGGCTTTAAAATAATGAATCCCTTTCTCAACTACTGTTATATTCAATTAATTTAACTACACTGAACCAAATTACCTTCAGTGTCTGAGAAGACAGCTGTAGACTGCTTATTATGCTGCTACAGGGACTCAATTCTTTTTGGTGTAAATGTCACTCCTGTTAGCTCTTTGTATAAAGAATTAATTCCAAGAGTCATATTTCCTTCTAATGGAAAGATTACTTTACTGATTGCTAGGAAAACAGGGTAATGGAAGGCACTCAATTAAACCAAGCTGTTTCCAAATGCAATGTATGTTTTATGATTGGCTTGTGATAGGCAATGCTTAATGTGTCTACTTGGCGTTTCCCTTTGAGCTTTGAACTTATGTCAAACTTTGCTTTCATTGTTCAGTTGGACTAGTGTTTCCTATTGTCAGCCTGTAATTCCTGCTCAGTTGCAAAGGGAACCATTTGTTTCCTCCAATTTACCTTAGAGGATTTAAATTGACTCAATTGATGAAGTGGCTGAGAATTTTCCCTCCCTTGTCCCATGGGTGATGTAGGAAAAAGATTGTTCCCCACACTGCCTCAGGAGGTCCTGGATTTGAATTTGTGTTGTTTCCACTGGTGCAATCATTTCACTGGGACGGCATGAACCTTTTGAAGCTAGGGGACAGGAAACAGCTAACAACTGAACCAGAACAAAACAGTGGAAACCAGTACGCGATCAGCCCCTTGCAGTTGAGAAAAGAGATTTCCAATTTTTGCCACAGTCGCCAAATCTGTCCCTTGAAAGACAGCCAAGTCATGTGTTCAGTGGTAACAAAGTACCTTTAAAAGCTGCCCTTTGAATGTCTCCTGTGACTACCTCTGGAGGTATTTTGAAATTTTGGTTAACAACTTTCTTGACCACATGCAACCTTTGTCCCTTCCCCATGAAGACTCACAAGTGTTTGCAACACATTCATAATAAGGTGGGCACTGGAAGAAAGGACCCAGGATCTGTACTTTCCACGTCATGCTTCGTAAATGACAATCACTGCTTGATGCAGATGTTGCACTGTATCCACTCAGGGATGTTTTGTTTTGTTTTGTTTTTTAAAAAAAAAAGGTACACCAAGAAGGAGGGGGACAAACAGGAAAATGACAACAAAATGTAAACGGCACAAATTAAATATGCCAGCGAGAGAACCACTCTGACAAGGCTTTCAGACCAATGAGGGGTAACTTCATGCTGTAAGCTGAATTTACGTCTATGTTTGGACTTGCTGAAAAATTGCTCATGAGTAACAACTTAGCTTCATTTTCTAAAATCTCCTAAGAGTCAAATGATCCAGTTGCCCCGTTTATAGGAATATGTATCTCCCAGAGAACCCAGGCTTCCTATATAAGTCCTACCACTTGACAAGGGCGGCGACTTGTGGTCTGTGAAAAGAAAGGCAAGTTTTGGAGAGAACATAGGAGAATAAGGAATTCCACATCTGGCCTAACATCTCATCTCAAGCCCAACTGTCTGTGACTCTGGTCCTCTTTGTATTCCTTTTTCTGCAGCTCTTTTACCCCCCAAAGATTGAAAACTGAGGGTGGAGATGTAGTTGACAAACATACCCTTTCTGGATTTCCCCTGTTTTAAAAGTGTCTTCAGGACTCTGAACCACTGGGTAGGTAAAAACAGACAATACAGAGGTCTCTTAGGTAATCAGATTTCTTTGATTGAATCTAAGAGACTCTGGATATTAACAGTAGGTTCCAGGAGGCATTAGTTCATGTCCTATCACAGCTGCCTGCTCCACACACAACTTCCCAGAAGTCAAGCTAAACTGCTTGTAGAAAACCTTGCACATGCATAGTCAATTCACGCTCACTCTCTCCAGTCCCATGTGTACCAGACTTGACTGCAAAAGCAATTCTTATGTCCCAAGGACACAACTTAACAGCTTTTTTCAAAGCCATCAATCAGATGCAAATTATGTCAGTTTTGTTCTATATTCTGTTTCCCTTTATCATAGAAGCAAGGAAAAATTCTACTGCTATTGGAAATTAGAAGAAATAACATTTTCCTGATTCCTTTCTCTCTTGATGGTACTACAAGTAGCAGTAAGTTCAGACAAGGGCATCTGTGCCCTGACAGAACCACCGTTTAAGAGAACAGCAATAACTTGAAAGTGTGCATCTGTAGTGACGGTTTGCACAGAGTCCCCTCTAACGAGAGCGGAAGTCCCACCATCTGCTTTAGATGAAATGGTATTTGATTTTCTGTTCCCAACTGCTAATCCAAACAGCAATCTGATATGGGCAGCCACGTGTGTCTTTAGACAAGAGTTGGCATCCTTTTGGGGTTGTTGGTAGGGGAGTATCTCAGGACCAGAGAAACATGTTTGTTTAAAGCTAAGTTTAAAAATTCAACAGTCTAAGAGGGCCAGGGAGTTGATGCAAATGAGTGAAGCAGTCTGGTGGGAAGCTAGCAAGGAAATGCCCCAGTGAAAAGGGGCATCCACGAGTCAGCTAAAGCTGAAATATTGCTAAAGTTTCTAAATCTTATGCAATCTCTTGAGTCGTAAATGTCAGTTGATTCAAGGCTTAGTGCAGACCAAACAAACATGTCTCGGGGCAGAAGGTGGTCACAGCCCCTGGAAATCCAATCTTGGGGCCTATCTGACTGGAGCAAGTCTGACCAGATACAACTCTGGGTGACATTAGAGTCAGGGGTTCAGGGGCAAGAGGTCTTGCTCTTCTGACACTTAATTTGGTTTCCATATTTGACTAGAGGATATAGTAAGAGGTCAGCTTTACAAATGACAAATCTGAAAATGAAAATAATTTCATGATGGCTTATAAAAGACACTGTTTTGCCCAAACTTTCAGCTTCATAGAGTCAGGTGATTAGATTTCTTGCCACTTTCTGTTTCTGAAAGTCCAATGCACAATTTTTATGCTTTTGAGTCTTGGTGTGTTTCTTTAAATGTGCGGTTTCATAATCTGCAAGTTCTTATTTTTCCCTTGGTTGTGTCTAAAGAATTTATTCCACAGTCACAATAACGTAGTCCTCCATTGTTCTGAAGTGAGGGACCATGGATTTTTTTGCAGCGAATAGGGGTTGTCTGTTTGTGCACTTTTTTCCTTAGCTGTTGAAATTCCTCCGAAGCGAATTGGCCATAGTAATCTTTGCCTCCTGCATGACTGTAAGCACGACCTCCAGTGGAGCAGACAGAGCAGCTCAGTGATTGTTCTTACGGCCAAAAATAAAGCACAAGTTTACTGCGATTGAATAAACCCAGTTGGGGGAAGCGCAGGGGATGTGCACCCTCACTGGGCAGCGTGATCCTTCTGCTAAACCATACTCTTCAGGCAGTGGCTGATGGAGGCCATATACCTGCCTGGGTCATGACTGAACACAGACACACACTAGGTATGTCAGAGAAGCTCCGGACCACACCCCCAAGCACGGTACCGTCTGCTTCATCTGATTCACACACACACACACACACACACACACACACACACACACACAGGAATGAAAACTACACCTATAGAAAATTGAGTATGTATTGTAGAAATGTAGAGGAAAATAAAAATATTTTTTCAGATGTAATTACTTTTAATATATGCTTGTGGAAGGTCTAATATGATGTATGCTGTCTCTGTAATTTTTGCTGTAAATAACCCGAGACAGTGAATACACTGATTTTTCTATGTCTCTGTTTAAGCATAAGACTTTGTAATGATTTTTTAGAGGGGGAAAAACCAACACAGAGCGAATATGTACTTGCTTCCTTTCTGCGTGTTACGTACTTCTCAGAAACTGGTTGTAATGGTTTAAGCATCTTGATGGGTCATTGGTGTTAAGTGTATGCTTCCTTTTGTAAGACAGCTGAGAAAGGGACAGGGCTGTCAATTAAATCTGCTCCAAAGAATCTGTATTAAGATTTCCCTAAGACTTGTAAACCCTATCTGAACCAGACAACATGAAAAAGGAAAGTTTTTTAAAAAAGAAAAAAAAATGTTGCCTGAGTAAGTCCTCTTTCCTTGTAGCAAATGGCTTAGTCCATATCCTTTCTGCACGGAATAGCTTAAGGAAAACAAACTTTGCTTTCTGATGAACAAAATATTTTTGTACACATTTATTTCGTATTAATAACCTAAGGTCAGATCACTCATTCGCTGAAGCCATAACTGACCTTTACCAAATAAATGTTGTCAAGAACCTGGGGGAGGGTGGGGGGGAGACTGAGAGGGAGGAAAGTTGAAGGTGTCATGAGCTGTAACAACACAGGCAGGAGCAAGTCTGATGAGTCTGATGCTTTTCCTGCATCCCAAACACAATTTTAAAAGGCTAATATTTTATGATGATTGATTTATAATAAAAAAAAGATATTTAGATTTAAATGAGACTTTCCAATATTTTTGAAATCCCTGACAATAATTCCTTGCTTTTAGGACTGAGAGAAATAATTTTCATGTACTTCCAACATTCAGAGATTTAATGTTTTTACCTGAGCTCCAGCCCACACGTGTCAAGTAGAGAGCAGAGGTCTGAGTCCTCCAGCGTTGAAACCATGTGGTTTGGGGCTTGGCTGTACCTACCAGCCACCACTGCACCTGGAATGTGCAGCTTGCATCTCTTACTAGCACGCGTGTCATTGCTAGCAACGCATACAACCTGCATTGCCAGACTATGTAAAATAAAAGTATTCACTCTAAAAAGCATAATATTCTTTTTTTTTTTAAGAAATAATGCCTCCTAGAGGCTTTGATTTTTCTGGAGCTTAACTTACATTATTACATGCATTATTATTGGCTGATAGGGGCAAAAGGCAAACTACAAATAAACCCAGTGACATATGTAGTTTTAAAATCTACAGTTTTCTGATCTCTCTCTCCTTGTTTAATACGTAAGCCCTAATTTCTGTGTATGTGAGTAAAACTGCAGCCTGAGTCATTTAGGAAGTAAGCATTGAGTTTTTTTATTATAAATATACTAGAATAAAACAGCACTCCCTAACAATTAAAAAAAAGAGTTTTATATTACTTTAGAATGTAATAGGTTTTTGTCCTTATTTTATGTCCTGTAAATTATTAGTTGAATACTGTTAGCATTCCCTGGATAATGCACACATGATTTCTGAATGTTTTCTGTAAATGACAATCAATGTTTATGAAGTTCCCTCCTTTAATGCTGAACAAAATTAAAAGAAGAAAAAGGAACAAAGTCTGGCCTCATTATTTTCTTTTTCTCACACAGGAAACAAGGAGGCTGTAAAGTAGATAGATAGATTTGGCTTTGAAAATATTATTCCATGGGTTCCAACTTACAAAATTGCCCTTTTTTCCAGTAAATATTGGGTGATTTTTTTTTTCCTGGAAAGTCTTGTGTCCTCATGGACCTAGCCTGAGTTAGAAATGCTCATTGAGAAAAGAGCCAGGCTTCATTCTAGCCAAACAGCTTACCAAGTTGCAATTAAAATGAGAACACCACCTCTCGAAGATAGCAACTAAAATAATGCTAATAGCCCTACTTTTCTAGAACTTTTATAAAACGAAGCCCCAGCTAGCTAAGTCATAAGCAACTCCTTTGCTGTTGAAATGTTATAGCACATTTGAAATAGATGAAAGTTTTCAGATAATAATTAATAGTTAAGCCTCTCATCTGATTTTTTTTTTAAGCAAAGCATCACCAAAATCAATGCTCACCAACATAGGAATGCTCTGATTCTTATTTGAAACTGTAGTAAGAAGTGATTGAGGCTAATCCCAGACTCACAATAATGTTTTTTAAAAAGCAGTTCTAAGAGACGACAGCGATTTTTCAGGTGCTTGGAAGCTGTTGCAGGTTGTGGTCCCTAGAGCTGGCATGTTCTGAGAAATGTAGTTTAAAGCAAGATTTAATAGATTTTAAAACTAGAACCACTGGCCCATATGATAGGATAAGCATCAGAAAGCCTTTCTTCTATAGAGTCTCTCCCAACTTCAGTCTGTGAAATCAGCAGAAACCCTTGAAATATGTATGTTTCAAGACATCCAGATCCCCTGTGGGAATCTTAACTCAAGATCATCACAGATTTCTTGAAACAGAGAAACACACTGATGTTGTCCCTTGGTTTCTAATCAAGTCTTCAAGTGACTAATTAGAGACATCAAATATATTAACACAACCTATCCCAGGCTCATGTCAATTGTCACCAACAATAGATCATAGAATTCTAACTATAAAATCATCTCGAGTTTTGTTAGAAACCTAGATTTAAGCAGGATTGAAACACAAGACGAAATTTACTATTTTTAAAATTGAGGTTGGATCATATAAGATGATGATTATTAACCTTTGATAGCATTACTAAAATTATGAATTAAGCCCTTTTTGTGCTCAAAGCTTTGTTTCATTCATAGATCCTCTTTTTTATTTAAAAGTAAGAACTGGCAGCATGTTTCCATAATCACACCAAGAACGAGGCATTTCAGGTATCAGAGAAGTAGCCAGGGTTTGGCCTCATACTCCCAAGTAGCAACAGCTCCTTGACCCAAATAAAGATGAGGCAGAAGTGAAGCAAACCCTTTACTGTCATCTTGGTAGAGAGGTGTCTCAAATTACCAAACTATGCTATAAAAGTTTTATTTGTTTTCTAAATTTGAACTAGCTAAGCTTAACTAGTTAAGAAACTACAGAATTCTTGATGGCTGTGCCTCACAGATCTTAAGTCTCCCGTGTTCATGGAGTAGAATATGGCATAGTGTAAGAATTCAGTAAATGTGGAAACTATGCATTGGAGTTCATTCTCCTTTTGTAATTTTAGCTGCCCAATGGTCTATCCTCCTGTCATCTCACTGGATCTTTCCAGCAGAAGCACAAGATACAGACATGCTTTTTACCATAAGCAGTAAGAGGGAAACAGTAGCCCATTGTCAAAGAGCAGTGGAAAGCTCTTTCCCTTCCTTTCCTCAAAGATTTAACCAAAAGCGGATGTCAGAGGTTAGACTTAATTTTCTAGACTTTTCACAGAAGACTCAGCTAGGCAGGAAGCAGAGAGACCAGGGAGACATAAAAGCCTGGACTAGGAATATTCCTCTCAAATCTCAGTTTGGTTTCATCAAATCACAAAGTCTCATCAATAAGAACAGAATCTGGAGAACTGATGAATTCTTGAGCTATGTCACTGTACAAATAGGAAATTTTAGAGAAGATACTGCTTTTTAAGAGATGGAACCCATTATAGCTGTAATCATGTGTTCCTGTTGCAGCAGTCACAATAGGCCAAATGTCATCTTAGATGTCATCTTAATCACTGGATACTTTGCATGTGGCCAGAGATGAGGGGAGCAAGAGAGAGCTTGCAGGATTACACAGGAGGTTGGATGGGCCAGGACTGTACACATTCCATGAATCAGAATTAACCCCACAGCATCACATAATAGGAAAGGTTAAGGGAAATGCAGTCTACCTGTGTGCCCATGGGGAAAGGGAGAAACCCTCGGCAGTTCTGACACAAATGTGAAAGGAATCCACGGAAGTCTCTAACCTGATTTCCTATGAGATACTGCAACAAACATTCATTCAACGAATATTCATTTCCACTAATGTATGCCAGGCACGATGCGCTGGGAATATAATTGTGAAGTATGATAGATATAGACTCTGCCTTATGGAATCTATGCCCTAGGTCCAAGAAAGGTGCTTATATAAGAGGGCAAAAACATAACACAAATAACTATAAAAGATAAACTTTATTACAACTGTTATACTAGCTACAGGAGCCAATACCCTACTTGTATATTAAACATGAACCAAGAGAAGGAAAGTTATGACCAACCTAGACAGCATATTCAAAAGCAGAGACATTACTTTGTCAACAAAGGTCCGTCTAGTTAAGGCTATGGTTTTTCCAGTGGGCATGTATAGATGTGAGAGTTGGACTATGAAGAAAGCTGAGCGCTGAAGAATTGATGCTTTTGAACTGGGTGTTGCAGAAGACTCTTGAGAGTTCCTTGGACTGAAAGGAGATCCAACCACTCCATTCTGAAGGAGATCAGCCCTGGGATTTCTTTGGAAGGAATGATGCTAAAGCTGAAACTCCAGTATTTTGGCTACCTCATGCGAAGAGTTGACTCATTGGAAAAGACTCTGATGCTGGGAGGGATTGGGGGCATGAGGAGAAGGGGACAACAGAGGATGAGATGGCTGGATGGCATCACTACTCGATGGACATGAGTTTGGGTGAACTCCGGGAGTTGGTGATAGACAGGGAGGCCTGGCATGCTGCAATTCATGGGGTCGCAAAGAGTCAGACACGACTGAGCAACTGAACTGAACTGAAGAGAATTATAACACTTTTTCATAGCCAGCTAAAAATATTTAACCAGGAGGATGGAGAATGGAATTAATCATCACTTTAGAGCTCCAAGTAGCAGCAGAAGGGATTTACCAAATGGCAGGGAAGTTTTCCTGGAGCTGTACTCCCTACTGAGCTATCATGTGGTATCATCAAGGATTTGTTAACAACTTCCTTCTCTGAACTTTCCATCCTTACCACACTTCACAAATCTGAAGCCCTGCAGTTCTCTAACATGCTCAAGTAAAATGCCATTTGACCTTTCCCTTTGGGAAGATAAAACATTTTTAAGGTGGGATGGAATTGACTGACAGTTGGGGTAGGTTAGAGGGGAAAGCAAAGTCAGGAAAGATTTTCTTCAAATAAATAGTAACTCTCATGACCCTCAATCTAAAGAAATTTGAAATGCCACACCTACACCATTGGTCAGGGAACTTTTGTTCATTACATAGTGAAATTCCCTGTGTACATACTAGACAGATTATATGAAAATATGATGTGTGTAGAAACTTGATTTTTTTTTTTTTGGAGGATCTTAAGCACAAGAAAGGGGGGTCTTGTACTTAAAGCCATTGAGCCCTAGATGTTTCTAGTTTTCAAAGTCATAATAATATTATCTATTAAAATAATTCCTCCCCTCAAATAACCTTTTGGCACATATCTAAATTCTACATCGGGATTTCCTAGTGGCTCAGTAAAGCCACTACCTGCAATAAAAGCATCTGCCTGCAATGCAAGAGACCTGGGTTCAATCCCTGGGTCAGGAAGATCCCTTGGAGAAGAGAATGGCAACTCACTCCAGTATTCTTGCCTGGAGAATTCCATGGACAGAGGAGCCTGGCAGGGTACAGACTATGGGGTCACAAAGAGTCAAACACTACTGAGCGACTACCACTTGCACTGTCACTTAATTCTATATGATCCAAATGAAATAATATCTTCATCTTTACTGATTCTTTCCATTAAAACTAATTATTTCAGCATAATAAAAAAAAAAGGGGAGGTCTCTCTGAGATCTCTCACTAAATTCTCCTCTCCAATACACTGTTCCTCCCTGAAATTAGGAATTAAATTCTTAAAAGTACTCTCTATGAACCTGTGGAGATTCAACTCTCAGATAGCTAAATGGCACTATTCTGTGGAAAATACTCTGATATTTCACAGCAGAATTTAAATCTCTTATCTGGACAGGTTCAAGGTAGCAGTAGGATTGTACTTTCTAATTCCCATTCCAGATGCTATCTAGACACTTTCATCCAACTTCCAGCTTTTACTTCATTCACACATCCATTCCCCTTCACCCTGACAAGAATAAATTCCCGTCTCATTGCCCTCAATGGACTATGCAGTAAAACTCTTTAAAAATAGACTCTTCAAAGAAAGAGCTCAGACATTTGCTCAAAACAAGCAGTAAATCTTTTTCACACTAGTTTTTCACAAAGATTGTATTAACTATTTTTCTGCTTGTCCCCAAAAATCAGGGATAACAGTTTCCAAATGCAAGGCATTGTGATCAAATGTAAAAGAAAAATTTGAGAGGCAAAGCAGAAAGAGAGGTGAGCTCAGGCGCTACATCCCAGAATCATGTCCCTTTCCCTCATCCGTTCAACAAATATCGAGTGCTTTGTCACTGTCGTCATGTTTGGTCGCTCACTCATGTCCACCTCTTTGCGATCCCATGGACTGTATGTAGCCCACCAGGCTTCTCTATCCATGGGATTCTCCAGGCAAGAATACTGGAGTGGGTTGCCATTCTCTTCTCCATGGGATCTTTCCAACCCAGGAATTGAACCTGGGTCTCTTACATTGCAGGCAGATTGTTTACTATCTGGGCCAGACAGGGAAGCCCTTTGAGTGCTTATTATATGCTAAGTATTTTATCAGATCTAAAGTATAGAAAGATGATTAACATGGCCCCTATCCTTGAGGTTTTCATAGTGTAGAAAGACTGGCAGACCAGCAAACAAATGCAGTGACACACATCAAAAGAGGTGTTTAGAGAGAGGATTTTGGTGACTGTAAAGGAGGAGAAATGAAATCAATTAATATTTGGAAATAGCTGTGGGAGCAAAATGAAAAACAATGTCATCTGAACTGAGCCTTGAAGGATGATGAGATATTCTTCTGGAGAAAGAGTATTTCTAGTAGTGGAAGAAGCATATACAAAAAGAGAGAGAGATGTCTAGTATATGGAGCAACTGGCAGCTGTATTCCAAGTATTACCCTCAGACATGTTTTGTTTGGTTTATACTTAATTAGGAAATTCCATGTGAAATTAGACTCTCCAGATTCTTTTATAAAAAAACAGAAGATCTGGCAATAATATTCCCACATTCTCACATGGAAAAATTGTTCCTTGTAGGACAAGTTTTCTCAAGTTTTGCTCTTTACTCATGTTCTACCAGTCTGCCTCCTTAGATGACTAGGTATATGAACAATGATGGAAGATCAATAGAGAAAGGGTAAAAGTAGGCTAATTACGGAGGCTCTGGAATCCTGCCTGAAAAGCTTTCTGAAAAACTTTTTAACTCAGTGTTACTGTGACTATGCCCCCATAGAACTGGTTATCCACAAATTGGGCTTTCCTTTTAAGTCTTTTTTTTAAATATCAGGACTGGTTGCCACTCATCTACATTGATGTACTAGGGGAAAAAAATCTGTTATTTATAATCACAACTACCTGCTCTGAAAGGCAGTTTCTGTTAAGTAGAAAATGCTCCGTTCTATTCATAGACTTAATAGTATTGGAGAAGAATTCAAAGTTTTCAAGGCTCTCCAAGAAGGAGAAAGTATATGAGGAAATAAGGGGAGAAGACATAAATAAGGAGCAAATGAGATCATGGAACTTGGGTAAAGATAGGCCAAAGAATTGATGAGAAACTCTCAGAGGCAGGATTTTAAGATCAAGGATGGTAATTTATGTATGATTTTAGATGGTTTGGTGCTCAATGGCACCACTACCACCACCAAGAGCCACCATCCCCAGGCTCCTGATTTTCAGTAAAGTCAATCTCAAAATGGTTTATGTGACCATGAGGATTCAAATACCAGGCAACTCACAGAAATCTTTAGAGGATGCTCAGATTTCTTTAGTTAGAGGTTAGCTAGAAGGTAGAATTGTGTGTTTAAGTTAGATCTCATAAAACAAGAAAGCCCTACTCAATATTAAACTTATACTGGAACTTAATCACTGATGAAATACTACGTAAAACAAAAATTGCTTATTAATTTATTTTATGACTAATCTTAATATTTGATAATAATGTATTATTTTCTGTAAGGAGCCACATGACTCTCAGGAGCTCTGACACCTGAAACACATCTGATGAGCAGGAAGCAAGAGATTTTCTGAGGCCCTCCACTTCTTTACTTGGGAAGTGATTCATGGAACTCAACCTAGGAGAAACCAGAGGATGTTTCCTCTAAATTTCCTCTTGCCTCGTACAGGAGACAGTGCCCTTGTGGGAAAGACCCGAGAGGTCTGTGCCAGCTTGCTTGCTTGCACTTTATTGGTGAGCACAACTCTTTACCTGCAATGGAACTGAATTGCAAAGTCTCACCAGCTGGTGAAACAGCTTTGGCCTCTAATTCACTTCCTGGCTTGTGGTTCTTGTGTCTGATGAATGCAAATCCCCAAGCTACTCATTCTGAATGGTGCCTATGGTAAAGCTTGAGTCTCACAGTAAATCATCAACTCATAATCCTCCCTTCAGCTAGAATTAAATGTGTCCCTCAGATTTCTCAGTCTGGAGACCCTTGCCAAGACAACAAAGGCCTGCCAGGTGGTTGGGGCTCAGGCAAGCATCTGCCAAGCTTCATGTTTGACCAAAATGACCACTGGGACACATGTATTCTGCAGATGTGTTGTCAGAATCAGCAGCAAAAAATGAAAAAGACCCCAACATCTGCCTTTCAAATAAACATGTATGCTGTAATTTATTTCTAAATAAATAATTCCCACATATCCACTGTCCCTGGGCATAGAATCTCACATCCCTTTTGAAAAGCACATAGATAATTGAAAAGGAAATATGTGGTAAAGGTGGCCAAGTTAGGTATCAAATCAAATAAACATATTAATTGGGTACCTACTCTAATAATAGTGACTAACCATTGTAGAGTTCTTTACTTCTTACGATATGCCTCATGTATATTCTTCATCTGAGCATCACAACAGCCCATTAAAGATAAAACATGCTTTACAGATCAATATTGGTAAGCACTACTTCCAAAATTCAGCTATGGAATATACTTTTCCATCATAAAATCAAGTAAATATAATTGAGAAATATAAGGAAGACTTTCAGATCTTAATATTACTAGAGATTCAAGATTAAGGCCATTGATCAAGTTATTAAATTATATCACTAAAGTAAATTATATGTCACATTACATTATTATTATAGTAATATACCTTTTTACCTGTAAAAATTTTCTTTGCCAAGAAAAATGCTTCCTAAAAGTTATAAACTAAGCTTCACACCTAGTAAGTTTGGATTCAAATAAATGTTACATAAAACTAGATTAAAATAGAAGAGTTTAGAGTTTTACTAATAGCTGCCAAAAAGACATTTCCAATAAAAATTCTATGGGATATTTGAATAGAAGGAAACTGTGCATACCTGTCAAAGAGAAGTAGATTATCAGTGAAAATATTAGGAAAAAAGAAATAAAGTTATGTTGATATTTAAACAATATAATTATATATTTAGAAAATCCAAAAGACTATTTTCAAAACTCTATTCATAAAGGATAATTTCATTAGATGGCTATATGGATGATAAATATAAAAATATATAATTTTAAAAATACTGTATCAGAAATTAAGGGGAAAAAATTATTACTACAATAATAATACTATAAAGTTCCTCTAGACAAATTTGGTAGTATAAGTACAGAACCTATGTGAACAAAATTATAAACTTTTACTATAAGGCAGAAAATAAAAGACTCAACACACTGCATTTGTAGAGGAAAAAGAGAAAAGAAACAATAGAGAGCATAATATGTATAAAACATATAATAAAAGCCCCCCCAAAAAAGTTTATATACATTAACAATTTTTAACCAATATGTTATTTCCCCATTATAAAACTTGAGGCACAGATCATTTTTTGGTAAAAAATTTTAATGTATAATATTTTTAAAAGAGCTGAAAACAAATTGATACAGGAAAACTGAAAATAAAGAAATGAAGAGGTGACCTAGATAAAAACTAACAAAGATTTTCAAGGATGTAGAAATAGTAACAAAATAGAATTTAAGAATATTATAGTAAGGACTATTAAGTATTCTAAGTTACAAATCTACCTAGAAGATTCAATGAGTGAGTGAGTGAAAGTCCCTCAGTTGTGTCAGACTCTGTGACCCCATGGACTGCACAGTCCATGGAATTCTCCAGGCCAGAATACCTTTCTCCAGGTGATCTTCCCAACTCAGAAGTCGAACCCAGGTCTCCCAAATTGCAGTCAGGTTCTTTACCAGGTGAGTCACCAGGGAAGCCCTAGTCAGCTACTTTTTTATGTACCTAACAATATGGTTTTGAAATATAAAGCAAAATTTATTAGAATTTTAAAGAGAAATTGAAAAAGCACAATGGACAAGACTCACAGAGATCTCAGATCCTAGAAGATTAAATAGATTTTTTAAAGAAAATTTAGAGATTTTAATAACACAGTTAACAAGTTTGATCTCAGATAAATTTAGTTGTGTACCAATAAACAAAGAATTCACTATATTTTCAAACACATGGAACATTCATAAAAATTGACAATGTAATGAGTCACACAAAAACTCTCAGTAAATTCCAAGAAAGAGAAAAACACTCATCACAATGGAAAAATTAGAAGTAAAACCACAACATTAAGACCCTCTTCCACCACACACACAAAAAATCAAAGCATATGAAAACTTAAAAATAAACTTCTAATTCTTGGATTAAAGAAGAAATCAAGATTTAAATTACAAATTATTTAGAAATAAAAGGTATGTGAGCTCTTAATACCAATACTTATGGACTGCAACCATGCAGAACTATGTGAAATATATTGGGATGCCATCATCTTCTCCCATATATATATATATATATATATATATATATAAATGTACAGATATATATGTTCTAGAAAACAAAACTAAACTTCCAGCCCAAGAAACTGAAATAAACACAAATAAAATTGAAAGAATGTTAGACAAAAGCAGAAATTAATCAAAGTTAAGTAGAGCTGACCAATAAGTCAAAAAGTTGACTCTGAAAAAAAGCTGTAAAACAAACAAATTTCTAACAGGTCAGAATCTGGGAGGCAGTGGGATGGGAAGAGCTACAAATAGACATCATCAGTTAGTAGGAGAATTTCTAAATTTTATATATATTTTTCTGTCTCCATAGATCTTGCTTCCAGCAGCAGGGCTGTCTAATCCTTTTTGCCAACCCAAGAAGGAGCACCTTTAGGACCATTATTATCACCTTTGACAAGTGATGGTGAACACCTCCAGCTGTTGGCCAGCCCAGATCCCAAGGCCTGAAAATCAGTCTACTGAAAAGTCAGGCCCAGGGTTGTTCCTGTCAGTTTCCCTGTCTGTTCCCAAGCCCAAGGCTGTGATCAGCCCTGACTTAGAACTGACCACCTACCTGAATGTTTAGCCCCGAGGGCCACCTTTTGAGACTGCAAAAAATGGAAATTCCTGGTTAACAAAGCAAAGAGAGAGACAAACCTGAGTAGGGCTTAGAAAATGTAAGGAAAAGAGAGATGAAATTTTTTAAAATCATTTAAGGAAAAAAATAAATAGATACAAAAAATAAATCAGAGAGATCTGGTCAATGAAGACAGAAATCAGAACAATGGAATAAGGAATAAATGAGGACAAACCCTTCCAAATATTTTAGACTGGACGAGGTCACTCTGCTCCAGGCAATTTACTAAGAGATGGTCTGTGCCTAAATAAATGCACTAAATGTTTACATTTTAAAGTAAAGAATCCAGGCTCCAACCTGTCACTAAATCCTGATTGTTTTTCATTTAAAATATGACATATCCACGATCTACCCATTTTTCTCTGTTACCACCAACCCAGTTCAAAGACTTTCACCTCTGCCCTTCCCTATTGCTTCAGTCCTTTCTTTTTTCATTTTTCAAGGTTAAATTTACTTATAATGCCTTCTTAGAAGGGCTTTTACTTTATATTCTGCATGTAAACATAACCACACAGTTAGGAAACACAGACTTATATATGCTGATTGTGACATAATTTTTATCATGTCATATATGAAGTGCCCAAGATTTCAACTTTAAATACAACACATATTCAAAAAAGAGGGAAAAAAACAATAACATTTACTCGTACAGTTCTTCAGAATTTCAACTGAAAATTGATTCAGCTGATTGCTAAATCAAACTTAGAATTCAAGAATTCTTTGAGCTTGTTATAGATGTGATTTAAAAAGTGACAGCCACCTCAAACTCTTTTCTACCTAAATAATAGCTTAAGAGCAACTGACAATCGGTTTGTTTACAAACTATATAGGCTTGGAACTGAGCTCTTTGCTTCTGCTCTAGCTCCCTACAGACTATTTTCCAGCCAGGACCCAAAGCAAGCCTTTTACAACTCAAATCATAGTATGTCTTTCCTCTGCTCACATTTTTCTAGTGGCTTCCCATCATCTCCCTGAGAGAAAATATAAAACGTACAAGGTTCTATAGGATCTGACTGCCTCGTCCCAAACCTCTTTTGACCTCCACTCCAGCCACTCACCACCTCCCTCAGTGCCCACATTTTAGTCTTTACCTAAAATGACCTTCTTTCTGTTACTTCCCGATTATGTGCCGCCTCAATCCCTTTTAACTTGCAATTCCCTCTGCCTAAAATGCTCTTCCCCAGACTTTCCCAGGGCTGACCCCTTCTCCTTCAGGCTTCAAGAGAGGCCTCACCTTCCTATCTACAAAAACCACCTCCACTTCTCCCTCTGTCTCCCTTTTGGTTATTTAGTCATTAAGTCATATCTGACTTTTTTGCAACCCCATGGACTGTAGCCCGCCAGGGTCCTTTGTCCATGGGATTTCCCAGGCAAGAATACTGGGGTGGGTGGCCATTTCCTTCTCCAGAGGATCTTCCCAACTCAGGGATCTAACTCACATCCCTTGCATTGGCAAGCAGATTCTTTACCACTGAGCCATCTGGGAAGCCCTTACTCCCTTCAGTTCAGTTCAGTTCAGTCGCTCAGTCGTGTCTGACTCTTTGCAACCCCATGAATCACAGCATGCCAGGCCTCCCTGTCCATCACCATCTCCCAGAGTTCACTCAGACTCACATCCATCGAGTCCATGATGCCATCCAGCCATCTCATCCTCTGTTGTCCCCTTCTCCTCCTACCCCCAATCACTCCCAGCATCAGAGTTTTTTCCAATGAGTCAACTCTTCTCATGAGGTGGCCAAAGTACTGGAGTTTCAGCTTTAGCATCATTCCTTCCAACGAAATCCCAGGGCTGATCTACTTCAGAATGGACTGGTTGGAGCTCCTTGCAGTCCAAGGGACTCTCAGGAGTCTTCTCCAACACCACAGTTCAAAAGCATCAATTCTTCGGTGCTCAGCCTTCTTCACAGTCCAACTCTCACATCCATACATGACTACTGGAAAAACCATAGCCTTGACTAGACGGACCTTAGTCAGCAAAGTAATGTCTCTGCTTTTGAATATGCTATCTAGGTTGGTCATAACGTTTCTTCCAAGGAGTAAGCATCTTTTAATTTCATGGCTGCAATCACCATCTGCAGTGATTCTGGAGCCAAAAAAAGCAAGTCTGACACTGTTTCCACTGTTTCCCCATCTATTTCCCATGAAGTGATGGGACCAGATGCCATGATCTTTGTTTTTGAATGTTGAGCTTTAGGCCAACTTTTTCACTCTCCACTTTAACTTTCATCAAGAGGCTTTTAGTTCCTCTTCACTTTCTGCCATAAGGGTGGTGTCATCTGCATATCTGAGGTTATTGATATTTCTCCTGGCAATCTTGATTCCAGCCTGTGCTTCTTCCAGCCCAGCGTTTCTCATGATGTACTCTGCATAGAAGTTAAATAAGCAGGGTGACAATATACAGCCTTGACGTACTCCTTTTCCTATTTGGAACCAGTTTGTTGTTCCATGTCCAGTTCTAACTGTTGCTTCCTGACCTGCATACAGATTTCTCAAGAGGCAGGTCAGGTGGTCTGGTATTCCCATCTCTTTCAGAATTTTCCACAGTTTATTGTGATCCACACACTCAAAGGCTTTGGCACAGTCAATAAGTCAGAAATAGATGTTTTTCTGGAACTCTCTTGCTTTTTCCATGATCCAGTGGAGGTTGGCAATTTGATCTCTGGTTCCTCTGCCTTTTCTAAAACCCGCTTGAACGTCAGGGAGTTCACGGTTCATGTATTGCTGAAGCCTGGCTTGGAGAATTTTGAGCATTACTTTAGTAGCATGTGAGATGAGTGCAATTGTACAATAGTTTGAGCATTCTTTGGCATTGCCTTTCTTTGGAATTGGAATGAAAACTGACCTTTTCCAGTCCTGTAGCCACTGCTGAGTTTTCCAAACTTGCTGGCATATTGAGTGCAGCACTTTCACAGCATCATCTTTCAGGATTTGAAACAGCTCAACTGGAATTCCATCACCTCCACTAGCTTTATTTGTAGTGATGCTTTCTAAGGCCCACTTGACTTCACTTTCCAAGATCTCTGGCTCTAGATTAGTGATCACATCATCATGACTATCTGGGTCATGAAGATCTTTTTTGTACAGTTCTTCCGTGTATTCTTGCCACCGCTTCTTAATATCTTCTGCTTCTGTTAGGTCCATACCATTTCTGTCCTTTATTGTGTCCATCTTTGCATGAAATGTTCCCTTGGTATCTCTAATTTTCTTGAAGCGATCTCTAGTCTTTCCCAATCTGTTGTTTCCTTCTATTTCTTTGCATTGATGGCTGAAGAAGGCTTTCTTATCTCTCCTTTCTATTCTTTGGAACTCTGCATTCAGATGCCTATATCTTTCCTTTTCTCCTTTGCTTTTCACCTCTCTTCTCTTCACAGCTATTTGTGAGGCCTCCCCAGACAGCCATTTTGCTTTTTTGCATTTCTTTTCCATGGGGATGGTCTTGATCCCAGTCTCCTGTACAATGTCACAAACCTCATTCCATAGTTCATCAGGCACTCTATCAGATCTAGGCCCTTAAATCTATTTCTCACTTCCACTGTATAATCATCAGGGGTTTGATTAAGGTCATACCTGAATGGTCTAGCGGTTTTCCCTACTTTCTTCAATTTAAGTCTGAATTTGGTAATAAGGAGTTCATGATCTGAGCCACAGTCAACTCCTGGTCTTGTTTTTGTTGACTGTATAGAGCTTCTCCATCTTTGGCTGCAAAGAATATAATCAATCTGATTTTGGTGTTGACCATCTGGTGATGTCCATGTGTAGAGTCTTCTCTTGTGTTGTTGGAAGAGGGTGTTTGCTATGACCAGTGCATTTTCTTGGCAAAACTCTATTAGTCTTTTCCCTGCTTCATTCCACATTCCAAGGCCAAATTTGCCTATTACTCCAGGTGTTTCTTGACTTCCTACTTTTGCATTCCAGTCCCCTATAATGAACAGGACATATTTTTGGGGTGTTAGTTCTAAAAGGTCTTGTAGGTCTTCATAAAACCATTCAACTTCAGCTTCTTCAGCATTACTGGTTGGGGCATAGACTTGGATAACTGTGACACTGAATGGTTTGCCTTGGAGACTAACAGAGATCATTCTGTCATTTTTGAGATTGCATCCAAGTACTGCATTTCGGACTCTTTTGTTGACCATGATGGCTACTCCATTTCTTCTGAGGGATTCCTGTTCGCAGTAGTAGATATAATGGTCATCTGAGTTAAATTCACCCATTCCAGTCCATTTTAGTTCACTGATTCCTAGAATGTCGACGTTCACCCTTGCCGTCTCTTATTTGACCACTTCCAATTTGCCTTGATTCATGGGCCTGACTTTCCAGGTTCCTATGCAATATTGCTCTTTACAGCCTTGGACCTTGCTTCTATCACCAGTCACATCCACAACTGGGTATTGCTTTTGCTTTGGCTCCATCCCTTCGTTCTTTCTGTATTTATTTCTCCTCTGATCTCCAGTAGCATATTGGGCACCTAATGACCTGGGGAGTTCCTCTTTTGGTATCCTATCATATTGCCTTTTCATACTGTTCATGGGGTTCTCAAGGCAAGAATACTGAAGTGGCTTGCCATTCCCTTCTCCAGTGGACCACATTCTGTTAGACCTTTCCACCATGACCCGCCTATCTTGGGTTGCCCCGCAGGCATGGCTTGGTTTCATTGAATTAGACAAGGCTGTGGTCCTAGTGAGATTAGATTGACTATGGTATCAGTGTGTCTGCCCTCTGATGCCCTCTTGCAACACCTACCATCTTACTTGGGTTTCTCTTATCTTGGACGTGGGGTATCTCTTCACGGCTGCTCCAGCAAAACACAGCCGCTGCTTCTTACCTTGGATGAGGGGTATCTCCTTACCACCACCATTCCTGACCTTCAACGTGGGATAGCTCCTCTAGGTCCTCCCAGCTGCGGGCCCTGGCCTCGGGCGTGGGTGGCTCCTTCCAGCTGCCGTCCTTAGCCTCGGGCTCAGGGTGGCTCCTCAGGGTCACTGCCCCTGGCCTCGGGCGCGAGGTGGCTCCTCCCGGCCGCCGCCCCTGACCTCGGACGCAGGGTAGCTCCTCCTGGCCTCCACTGAGCTCAGACACAGGGTAGCTCCTCTTGGCCGCTGCCCCTGACCTCAGACACAGGGTAGCTCCTCTCAGCCATTCCTGCGCCGTCGCAGCCTGTCACTCTAGGCCGCTGCCCCTAACCTCGGATGTGGATAGCTCCTCTCAGCCACGCTCAGTGCGCCGGCTCTCGCAGCCGCCCGTGCTTAGTGCGCCGGCTCTCTCCCTTACCATCTTTTGTTATTTTTCATTGCATTTGTTGTATATTTATTCGTATGTAGAAAAGAAAGAGAGGTCTCACCCAACAAGAGGTCTGAATTTTGTTCATGGTTGCTGAGAGGCGATCTCCAGGCCCTTGGAATGTACTGTCTCATGGGAGTGTCCTTTGTCTGGAGGCTTTGATCACTGGACAGTCTAACAATCTCATTTATGACTGGGGGCTTTGGACCATATCAGTTCTGACTTCCAGAGGAACTAGAAATTAAAGAGTTAATCTCAACCTCCAAAAGAAAAGAGATTAAAGACAGCTAGGTAGACAGTATGCAATCAAGCCCAGAAAAAATGTCCGGACACTAAAAGCAAGGTGAGCATCCCTGGTTGGCAATATTCCATATGGATTTGCACACATAGTGGTGAGGAGTAGATAGTATCACCATGACTCCATGGAGTGAGGACAACTGGAAGCCTCACATTTGGACTTTTCTAAAACTCTACCGTATGTGTCTCTTCCTTTGTCTGGTTCTAGTTTCTATCCTGTCCTTAGCTAACTCTGGGTAATTGGGTTACTGTCTTCTCCCCACCCTTATCCCAATTAGGTTGCCATCTTCATAAGGTTTGGCTCACTGCTATATTCCTAGAATCAGTACAATAAATATTTATTGAACTAGTTAATCTAAGAAGATAAAACAATTCATCTTCAAGGGAAACAAATTGCATCTTTTGCAACCATCAATGCTAGAAGACGATATAATGTTCTTTACCAGCTTTCAGGGAAAAATTTATTACCCAGGAATCCTAGACCCCACCAATTTCTCATTCCTATATGAAGATGCAAAAGAAAAATCATATTCAAATATGCAAATTTTCAAAATAATAGTAAGTATATACCCTTCCTGGATAAAGAAGGGACTTTCTAAGACATTTGCAAAAACTGAAAGATGAACCAAACACAAAGAAAATAGTAATAGTTTACTATATGCAAGCCACTCTTCTGGGTGCTTATAGTGGCTCACTTAAATGTTTTTCTGAAAATCAGTGAAGTAGCGACTATTATTATTCCCCATTTCCAGTGAGGATGATGAGACAGAGAGGTTCACTTTCCTGCTCAAAACTGTACAGCCAACAAGAGATGGCACCAGAATTTGAACCTTAGCATCTGGCTTCAAATTTCACACTCTTAGCCTTTACACGATACCAAATTTAATAAACCTTTAAACATAATTACAAAAGTTAACTGATGAAGCTAAATACTTATTTCAATGGCAGAAAATGAAGAGGAACTAAAAAGCCTCTTGATGAAAGTAAAAGAGGAGAGTGAAAAAGTTGCCTTAAAGCTCAACATTCAGAAAAAGAAGATCATGGCATCGGGTCCCATCACTTCATGGGAAATAGATGGGGAAACAGTGGAAACAGTGTCAGACTTTATTTTGGGGGGCTCCAAAATCACTACAGATGGTGATTGCAGCCATGAAATTAAAAGATGCTTACTTCTTGGAAGAAAAGTTATGACCAACCTAGATAGCATATTAAAAAGCAGATATATTACTTTGCCAACAAAGGTCTGTCTAGTCAAGGCTATGGTTTTTACAGTGGTCACGTATGGATGTGAGTTGGACTGTGAAGAAGGCTGAGCACCGAAGAATTGATGCTTTTGAACTGTGTTGTTGGAGAAGACTCTTGAGAGTTCCTTGGACAGCAAGAAGATCCAACCAATCTATCCTAAAGGAGATCAGTCCTGGGTGTTCATTGGAATGACTGATGCTGAGGCTGAAACTCCAATACTTTGGCCACCTCACGTGAAGAGTTGACTCATTGGAAAAGACTCTGATGCTGGGAGGGATTGGGGGCAGGAGGAGAAGAGGACGACCGAGGATGAGATGGCTGGATGGCATCTCAGACTCGATGCACATGAGTTTGGGTGGACTCCAGGAGTTGGTGACGGACAGGGAGGCCTGGTGTGCTGCAATTCATGGGGTCGCATAGAGTTTGACACAACTGAGCAACTGAACTGAACTGAACTGAAACACTAAAAAAGAGTTTATCTTTCAAATGATACAGTGCAGAATCCAAGAAAAAAACAATGATGATTAAACAGTAGAGAATGCATCTTTAAAACAAAAATACTAAATTCATTGCCTATAAAGCAGAATCAAAATTAATTGCTTTATGTATATTACCATATTGAAACAGATCACCAGTCCAAGTTCAATGCAAGAAACAGGGCATGCAAAGCCAGTGCACTCGGACAACCCTGAGGGATGGGATGAGGGGAGAGGTGGGTGGGGGGTTCAAGATGGGGAACACATGTACACCCATGGCTGATTCATGTCAATGTATGGCAAAAACCACTACAATATTGTAAAATAATTAGCCTCCAATTAAAATAAATTAATTTTAAAAAAATTAATTGTTTTGATTTTGATATGATGATTAGATAAATAAAGACTTAAAAATGTTCTTTTAAAAGAGCTTTAATGTAACCACTAATAAAATATTTAAAAGAATGTCTAGCTTTAATTCAAATCAAGCTTCCATGGAAGGTATCTAACAATGGTAGAGAGCTGGCAGGGCAGGAGCTCCAGGGCAACAGAAGCAGCCCCTTGGCCCAGCATGCCTGAAACACCAGTCTGCCCTGCCTGCCCCATTCCTTGGTCTCTTGTGAGGTAGAAAAGACTCATACAAATAAATTTCTTGGAGTTCTGGTTCAAAATGGTGAGATAAGAGGCTATGGTTCTCCCTGCCTCCCCTGGACACACAATAATCTACAGTTATAGAAATCAGGATCATGGTAGGGGCTGGAGACTGACTGGAAAGAAGCATGAGAAAATTTTCTGGGGTGATGCAAATGTTTCCTATCATGATCTATATGAGTGTGTATATATGTATACTCATATGTATCATATATATTTGTCATACTCATATATATGTCAAAATTCATCAGTCTGTATGCTTATATATATGTCAAATATATATATATATATTTGTCAAATTCATCAGTGTCTATGCTTAAGATTTGTGCATTTGACTATATATAAATTATACATCAATAAAGGAATATTCACTTTTTTAAAGGCTAAATAAGATTTAGCCATCAAAGAGAAAGTGGGAAAAGAAGACTCCAAGCCCAAGTGGCAGCAGAGCAAAGACAAGAGGAAGAATAAGGTAAAGAAGATCATGACCTGCAAGTGGACAGATGGGGACCACGCTGTATGCCACTCTTGGATATTTGTCTCTGATATTTGCCATGGAAACCCTCCTGTGGAAGAACGACACTCATAACACTGTCAGATCTGCCTATGTGATATATGGGTTTGGGGAAAGACAGGCTATTTACTGTAGCTGAAGCATGGGGACACAGAGTGAAGAGGTAGAGGTGTCTAGTTCGAAGGAGATGGACCGCAAGTGTGGAGACCTCGATGCCACTTCAAGGAATGTGACATGATCCCAGTTGAATGAACAAGAGGAAACACAAAAATAAGCGATTGCAGAGCACATCCTGTGTGCTAGACTGTTGCTAGTTACCTAGTGTGAATTCCCTTCACCTTCATGAGAGCCCTAGGGTGTAGCTATCATTAACTCACTTTTCAGATGAAGAAACTAAGAGACTCAGAAAATAAGACTGAATTTCCTAAGGCCACACAGCTAGTGACCATTACAGCTACAACACAAACACAATTCTATCTAGATTAAACATCTGCTCTTTCCAAAATATCTGTCATCATATTTTTGAAAACCATAAGAGCATGTGACAACCCTAAAACATACAGTTTCATCCAGACTGAATGCAGGAGTCAGGAGGACCAATATGAAGCTTATTGCAATAATCCAGGTGAGTAAGGATGGTACTAAAGATGCTGAGATGTGAACCTGCTCTGAGAGCTGAGAGGATTTGTGATAAATGGAACAAACAATAGGAATCAAGGATGACTCCACACTTGAGGGTCTTATTAACCAAAAGGCTGCATTCCATTAACTGAGATGGGAGAGGTTACTTAAGAAGTAGATTTGGGGGAACATCAGGTGGTTAGGTATTAAATCAATTGAGATGTCTGATAGACTCCAAGTCTACCAGTCAATGCCAAGCAAGCATGTGGACATAAGAAACTGAGACTCCATGGAGTTTTGTTTAAATGTGTGTGTATGTGTGTGTGTTTTCCATAAATGGGATCATATCTTCCACACTGTTTTAACAACATTTAGATTTGCTTATAGGTCTAAAATGAATGAATGAAGCAATCATCCAGTGTACATTCACAAAGAAAGATGACAAGAAAAAGCTTTAATAATGGGGTCTCCAGGTGGTAAGAGAGTGGGTGGCTTGTATTTTGGGTTCTTAACTGCATTTTTTTAACTTTTTATAGTGAGCACTGGATTGTTCTTCCAAATATAATAACACTGTTTTCAATAGATGTTAGAAGAAATTCATTTTACATACAATAAATCGCAATAGTAAATATGATCTCTGACACAGAAAGCATACAATAAGTAAACCTGAGCACTTGTCTTCTGTTTCACACAAAGAGCTAAAATGAGTATGTGTGGACACAAGTTCTAAACAGTATGAAAAATTGGATTTCAGGTCATTTTGACTGGACCAGATGCCCTTTTATATACTGGTGATACTAGCTGGGCTTGAACCTGTCTATGGAGTGGGAGCATATGAGTAGTGTAGATGTCAGCTTATATGAGTGTGTGTGTCTGCAATCTACATTAGTATGTGGCAGGTGCCTTCTGCACCCGTGCTGTAAGACTCCTTGTGAAAGAACCCTGCCTTTTAATGAGTTTACCATTAAAAAAAAAAAAAATGGGACACTGCCTGGTTCCACGGTGTTAAATGAAAATAACATTCAGAGTTGAGTTAATCTGATTGCATGGGATCTATTTTCCCCCTTGCTGCAAATCAGAGCAGTTTTCAGCTAACAAGAATGGGTACCCTACTTGAACGGGCAGCGGGTACTGCTGCTAGTCAGAGCAGCACTTAGCATGGCATTGCCATCATTACATCCCTAGGTTCGAGGCAATGAAACTCCAGGAGCAGCAAAGTCAAATCAGTTCAATTGTCTGATTGTTCATACTCATAAAGTAGGGAAGCTGGCAGGGGTCCGGCATAAAACTTGGAGTTCTGCACTGGAGCTCCTTTAAGGTAATTCATGGCCCTCTGCAGTAGCTTAAATCAGAAGGGCCAGCATGGTCACAGTGAATGCAGCTCCCCACACTGCTTGAGAGCAATATCGCAGATAGCCGGCTGCTATGCCAGATGTCAAAGGTGCACTGAAAGCACTTGTTTTTGATCTACCCCATTCCTGAGAAGCACAATGGATGGGCCTTTAAGCACTGCCATAAAAAAAGATTGTGATTAATGAAGCAGCACAACTTAATAAACCAAGTTGACTCCCGCTTCCTTCTCCTAGGCATTTCACTGTCCACAGAGCAGTTCTTTTACTTAGCAGCAGGGACATGTAAAATGTTAATCATCAATCTGTGGGCCATTAAAGAAGTTGCTTTCCCTTTCTCAACTTGAAAACCAAGGGGGAAAGATAATAGGTTTGGTTAACAGAGCTGTTCACATAATGGAGATGTGCGGAGGAAAGCTTTGATAGAGTCAGCGTGGGAGCCCTGAGCACTAATCCATTCTGCTCTCGGGACCAGGAGTTCAGAGCCTAGCTGAGGCTAAGAGGCTCAGGATGGAGGCTGGAGGGAATGTATTGATCTGGCTGGACCAATGGGAGGTTACTGCACCTGAGTGAGGACCCAAATAAGATGAGACGGCCTGGAAGCTTTCTGCGTCATGTACTGGCTGATCTTATTTGGCCTTCTTCCTTGCAGAACAGAAGACCATAGCAGCCTTCCCAGGTGGGCAATGGCTGTGAGGGCAGCCTTGACCAAAAGAGCACTCCCTTGCCCAGAGAGCAACAGAGTTTTGGCTAATTCTCCAAAACCCAATGAAATACTCTCTCTGCTGGAGTCAAAGGTGTATCAGTCAGAGACAAATAACATTTTACTCGTGATTTAGGAATTGCTTCTGGCAGAGGCAGGAGTGAGAGATGCAAGGATTGGGCACATGGTCCACAGATGTTTGATATAGTCAATCAGTTAATACTAGCAAGAAAAAGAGAAACTACTGGAAGATAGTGTCAGGACATTCTGAAATGTCCACGGTTAGGAAAGTTGATGCTAAAATTAAGAACAGTTCATTGCATCTCTTTTCACTCCTTTAGATAAACTCTTGGTCTTATCTTGCCTTGGTGAAGAAAACTTAGTAAGCATGAGGAGATGCCTCTTGCTCCTGGAGAGTGTGTGTGTTGGATAACTCCAAAGAGAGTAGGACCAAGAGTCCATGACATTCTGAGAACTCTATTTGATCAGCAAAATGCCACTTCTCTGTTAGAAGCTTTAACTTTTGGATTGAGAAAACTTCCATCACTCACATCAAAGATAATGACAGTGCTAATGACAGGATAAAGTGAATTTGGATGGGGCTGCTGGTATGAGCAATTAAAAGCCCTTCCAAAAAAACCTCTACCGGTTGTAATCACTCACCAAATTCCAAGCTCCTATGGGCAGTGTCTATGTCATAGTGTTCTAAGACCAAGCAGGTCATACTCAGTGGATGATTGATACATGTCTGCTGAATTAATTAACTAACCTAGAACTGATTATGTTTAAAGCATTTTCTAACTTCCTTAGCCTTCATAATAAAACTTATTCCTTAAAATTGCATGAAAGGCTTTTAACAGTTTATCCATTCTTCTCAGCTTTATCTCATGCTACCTGCTACTTTATTCCAATACGTGATATAGGAACTAGCTAGACAACTATTCAGCATTCCCCAAACATCTCTCCCAGCTGCTGTTCCCTCCACCAGGCAAACTCTATGTCATTCTCTGTGAAGCCTTCCCTTCCCTCTTGAGATGGGAGTGAGTCAAAGTCACTCAGCAGTATCAGACTCTGAGATCCTATAGACTGCAGCCTGCCAAGCTCCTCTGTCCAGGCCAGAATACTGGAGTGGGTAGCCTTTCCCTTCTACAGGGAATCTTTCCAACGTAGAGACTGAACCCAGGTCTCCCACATTGCAGGTGGATTCTTTACCATTTGAGCCACCAGGGAAGCCCAAGAGTACTGGAGTGGGTCGCCTATCCCTTCTCCAGTGAATCTTCCTGACCCAGGAATTGAACCGGGGTCTCCTGCATTGCAAGCAGCTTCTTTACCAGCTGAGCTAGAGGGTCCCTTTTTCACTTGAAATAAAGGCATTTTGCAAATGCCTCAATGCAGCTTCTGGTGCAGTGAGGTTGTTTTCTATATCTATCTTCACACAAACCTGTGAGTACCTACCTTACTAATCTTGGCAAACACTAGGCACTTAACAAATCCTTGTTAAGTCAATAAATCAATGACTGAACCAACAAAATAATGGAGCACCCACTGAGGAGTTACCAGAAAAATTCACGTCTTCTGTCTAGTCTACCTATGGTCTGTCAGCTATGGTTCTTGAACAGATCATAAATTTTCACAATAGTACTCTAAAAATGTCAATTTTAAATTTTGATAAAGTGAAATATTTCATGAAAATGTTTCAATTCCCCACCCACTGCCCTTCAGGAAATGGTCCAAGATGACTCTTAAAAATCATTTTCATGTTTAGGAATCCAAGCTTTAAAGTCAGAGCACAGTTTAAAGTCTGCTTTGTGGGAAAAATACATGATAATAAACTCTCTTCAGAAAATTTAGTTAATTCCCATCTCTTATGTATATCCAAGTTTTCTACCTCCACGTTAGCTCTTGCTGGGTGAAAATTTACAGTGATCATGACCATTCAGTGTAGGAAATGAATTAACGTTCTCCACAGGACCCTCGTTTGTATAGTATATTAATAGGCTCCTTATGTAAATTTCTACTCTTACCTCACTGCTTATATGCCTGCTAGCTGGTGGCATGCAATTTAGAAATGAGGGCAAGAAATGTTTGATTTCATGAAATTTCGCTTAGAGGGATGGTGAGGAGGGAAGTGGGTAGAGGTCAAGCAGTGAAAGTCTACAAGTCTATATTTTATAGCTGTCACCAAACTAACAGTGCTCAAGAAAGAGAGATCTCATTCCAGTAAATTATGGGGAAACAGACAGCAATGTATCTGATATTTGAGGACACCTGGTGCAAAAAGATATGAAGTGTTAGCCAAAATTGTGCCATGTCCTAAACAAGGAGGACTTTGTAGTAAACATTTCCATGGAAAGAAAAAACCCATTCTCCAAAAGCCGTATAAAAGAACATTCCACCTTCCAGAACCACTTTCAGTTAAACGAGTATTTGGACCAGATTAAATAATCCCTAATTGGACAGATTATGTTAGCTGTCCATCAAACTCCTCTTTCTCTTTTATGTGGATACACTTCTAGACCACAGTTCTTAGCCTCTTTTGCAGGTAAGCATGACTGAATTCTAGCCAATGGTATGTGAACAGGAGGATGTGTGCCATTTCTAGGGCTGGCCCATAAAGGCTCCCATGTGTTCTCTTTCCTTTCATGTTATTTTCTTTTTGGTGCCCATTTGTTAAAGATGATAGAACCCTGTCAGCCTGGGTCCCAGAAAGGTTATCTGGAGAAGAGAGCACAACCACTCACCACAGTCTGCCCTGCAGGATTAAGTGAGTGAAAAGTGTGCACTGTGTCAACTCATCACACGGTTGTGCCTCCTTGCTGTTGTTGTCCAGCGTCCCCTAATACAGAACCATTCCAGTGCTAGCATTCTAGGATCAATGTCACGTACTATTACTCTTTTGTTTGAAACGAGAAGCAGATGGAGGCTGATGAGCATATGTGGGGGCAGAGAATATATGGGAAATCTTTGGACATTCTGTTCAGTTTTGTTGTGAACCTAGAATTGGTCATTTAGAAAAGTCTATTTTTAAGTAAGAAAGAAGCATCTCCAGCTCCACCAATCCCGGGTGGGAAATTGTTTTGGTGAGGAAATAAGAATATCTTAAATAATAACTAACAACTTCCCAGCATACCTATTGTGTGCCAGATACTGTACTAAGTGTTCTGTGTACAGTCTCTAGATTACAGAGATGAATTTGCTCTACAACACGGAGGTGCAAAAAATGGCATATTACCTTATTTTTCTAAATCTAGAGAGAGGTCTACACCCTTGGCGGATTCATGTTGATGTATGGCAAAACCAATACAGTATTGTAAAGTAAAATAAAGTAAAATATATATAGAAAAATAAATAAATAAAATGATAAGAGTTAGTCTTGCCAGTCATGTTTGGGGATTCTAAAATAGGTAAGAACAAAAGCAGGTCACTGAGTGTTTGGAAAACAGAGAAGGGCTTCTAAACTTGGTCACTGGGCCCAAAGGATCCATTCACAGGTAGGTGGCTCCCATTGGATCCTTGACTAGCATGGATACAGATTGCTCCCTGTGACTTCCCGGAACAGCTCTTAAGTCAGTTTTCTCAATATCCACAAACTGGCCCTTCACAAGCCCTATGCCTCTTACCCAAAACACCATCATCTTCCCTGCCTCCAGGAATGAGTTTCTCTTCTCTTGTCAGGTTAGGCTTCTTTTGCTTTATCAACTCCAAGTTCCAATCCCCATCAATTTTCCAGATGTCGTGGTGAGAAGCTGTTATATTGGGACCTTGTGACTTCTGCAGTAAGCCATTAATGTCCTGAGGGAAAGGCATCTACCTACCTTCTTGGGATGGAGAACAATGAGAAGAAAGACAAGTCAGTATATTAACAGATTACCTGCCATAGTCAGAGGATATGCTGGGTTCAGAGAGGTTCATTGGTTGCCCAAGGTAACAAACTATTCAGTGGCAAAGCTTCAGATCAAAGCTAAGTCTATCTGGCCCCAGGGTTTAGAGACTTTCCTACCGTTTAATGTAGACCCATCTGGGAAAATTCAAAGCATGCCACAGGCCTAGGTGGCCTTTGATGACAATAAGGAATAATCATAAATCATCCTAAATAAAATAAAATATCTGAATCTTTTCACTTGAAATCTTCAGCAGTCATCCAAGCCTGGTATTCAAAGAACTACCTTCTATTTATACACACACACATACATATACACATACAAATAAGCAAAGTGAAATATTAAAGTCATCAATCATTAATTTGCAATAATATTTTGTGACTAGAATTCTGAAATTAGAAATCTAATGTTTTATCCTCTTTGAAAAGCATAGACAAGTAAATTTTATTTGATTATTCTTAATGAGTCTTGGGGGCTTCCCAGGTGGCTCAGTGGTAAAGAATCTGCCTGCCAATGCAGAGGATGCCGTTTTGATCCCTGGGTTGGGAAGATCCCCTAAGAGGAAATAGCAACCCAGTATTCCTTCCTGAAAAATCCTATGGACAGAAGAGCCTGGCGGACCACAGTCCACAGGGTTGCAAAGAGTCAGGCATGACTGAGCATGCACACACAAATGACAGTCATATAAAGGTTCCCAAGTCAAAAAGTTAGTCACAGAAACATCTGAACATTTTTCAAGAAAACAGAGAAAATTTTAATACAAGACAAGCATTATTTCCCTTAACCCAAATTCAGTCATTATCAAGACAAATGATAGTGACTTAGAAGATCTGAGTTCTCGTCCCTCCTCTGACAATACGGTTATATTAACTTTGAGTGAAACACAGCCTCTTCCAATTGCATTGCTTTTATGTACTCTTTTAGTTCTCATTTTTTCTAACTCTGTATTTCTGGAAAAACTGGTACTGCACTTATAAAATTAAAGACGTTTCTTGATCCACATTTGTAGCCAGCTTAGTATAAAAACATGTAACAGAAATACAGAGTCAGAGAAAGAAAAATGAAAGAAGGAAGAGGGAGGGAGAGAGGAGGGGAGGAAACGGGGGAGGAAAAGAGGGAGGCAAAGAGGAAGTGGGGAGAGAGGATGATTGAGAAAAAAAATCTCATTATCATTCATACTTTCCAAGGCTGATCTAATAGTCACTTTCAGTAGTTTGGAGTCAGTCTGGAATATTGCACACTTTGGGTATTCCATTCCCATGTAGCAGACCCATTTCTCTGGAGAAGATGGGATGAAACAGGATGTTTAGCCTGACACCATTAAATGTGTGATTTATCTAACTCTCTTTGTTCTGATTCCATGCACTTCATGTACACCTTTGATTATAATCCAGCTTCCAAGGCCTCCAGGGACACAGTGTGACGGTCAGGCTGATAAAGGTTTTGTAGTTTGCATAGATTCTATTTTTCACTATAAATTGATAAACTGGAAGGTCACAAGATGCTATCAAATAGTTAGCTGTTGTATTATTATTAATAACAAATAGTTATTTGTTGTGACCAAACAAATATCTAATTTTCCAGAAAGACATAAAGAGGACAGAAATGCAGTGGAAACAGAAAAATCCATTGGCGGACACCATGCCAGATTCAAAAAAGAAGCCACTCGTCAGCCTGCACTTACCCTGTGATGATGTCAAGAGGGAATGGCTTTCACATGGACTCACAGATTATAAATGGCCATTACCTGTGTGGCGAAGATTTCCCTGCCAACGACATATATGGAGAGGACACAAGGCAACACTCCACAGGTAACAGTTTGGAGCTTCTCATCCAGTGGTCTAAGTTAAGTCCTGACTTTCAAATCTGTGTTTCAAACCATCACTGGGATTCAGGCGCTAGTAATTCTGAGTGTGCTGGTTAGTACTGCCTAGCGTCTATGCCATTGATTGGATGGAGCTTTAAATTCTGGCTCCCCCTTGGGTAGCTGACTTAACTAAGCTGCCTAACTTATAAGCAGCTTTTTCAAATCTTTGTAATGGGCATTTAGCACAATGCCTAGAACATAATGAGTGTTCAACACCCACTGCCTTATAATAATATTAAAAAGTTATCATTATAACCATTATTATTGTGAGCAATGACAAATCAGTATACTGTAAACCCCTTAATTGTCTTGGAGACCCTCAAAGACAGAAACGGATCTTATTTAACAAGTCTAACGTTAGGATCAGGACATAACACATGGTAAGGCTCAGTAAGTACTTCTTAAACAGGATAGGTACTGACCAGTTGTAGAAAACTAAGGTCTACATTGTAATCCACACTTCTTTTCCAGTCCCCCAAGATGGCTCCAGAAGCCTTTTAGCAATAGACAAACATCTCACCTCATGAAGCCCAGCCAATGTTTGTTTTCATCTGTAACACTCGGATGATCTCCAGAACACATCAGTCTCTACTCTCTCAATAAAATGACTCACCAGTCCTGCCATCTCTGATAATCTCTATCCTCTGCCACAAAACATGGTCAGTGGTCATCTCCTCCTTTCCATTGCTGTTGCCCTCTTCTCCTCAGGTCCCTTTCTACAAAATTCCAGGGTCACATCAGTTCAGTTCAGTTCAGTCACGCAGTCATGTCCGACTCTTTGTGACCCCATGAATCGCAGCACGCCAGGCCTCCCTGTCCATCACCAACTCCCGGAGTTCACCCAGACTCACGTCCATCGAGTCAGTGATGCCATCCAGCCATCTCATCCTCTGTCGTCCCCTTCTCCTCCTGCATAGGCAAGTCCAAAGCATGGCAACAATGTAACAATTTCCTAGGGCTGCCATGACAAAGCAGAACGACTGGGTGACTTAAACAAGAGAAATTTCTTCCCTCCCGTTTGGGAAGCTGCGAATCCAAGATGTGAGTGTGAGCGGTCTCCTCCGAGGACTCTCACCTTGCTTGGTTTGCAGATGATGCATTCTCTCTGTCTTCACCTGGTCTTCACTTTCAGTGTGTCTCTGTCTTAATCTCCTCTTCTTATAAGGACAACAGTAATACTGAGTCAGAGTCCACCCTAATGATCCCACTTAAACTGTATTACCTCTGTAAATACCTTATTTCCAAATACAATTCCATTCCAAGGTACTTGGGGTTAGGATTTCCACATGTGAACTCTGGGGAGACACGATTCGACCCAGAATACATACCAAGGATTTCTTTGGGTTACAAAAGCATCCTGAGGTTCTGTGACCTCTTATTGGTGACCAATATGGAACAGAGAAAGGGATTCATTACAAGCCAAAGTGCAGTCACATGACACCAGTGATGATTCCCACCAAATTCCTCCAATGAAAGGCAGTCATTATTATGTCCACATTTGAACAGTCATTAGCCAAAGGTTTTCTACCATAACAACTGCATGAACTTTCTGACTATTAGTAGCAGATGGAATTTTTAAAGGTTCAAAGTGAAACAAACAAATGAACAAAACCACTAGGGGAAGATGAGAATGCTGAAGGAAGTTAGTTACTAAAAGATGTACAAGCCATAGGCCAGAATTTTCCTATTACTAAACAGCCCTATACTGACAACATCTAAATCGGCATTAATTAAATCTTTTATAAAACATCAGGCCTTACAAATACCAAGATTCTAAACCTGCTCTTTTTTCATTCCTAAAAATATCATCAATGATGGTACCAGATTTGGGCTTTACTTATCCTGGGGGGGCTTTCTTCGGGCAGAAGGTGGCCAAAGACTTTGGCTACATAAACCCAAATCCATCAAAAAGAAAATAAGTAGGAGACGCTGTGAAATGGTGAACATCATGATTTTGAACCACTTAATTAAGCTTGAAAATAAAAAGGGAGCAATGAGCTTTTTCCCCTTGGAAAGAAAAACAGCAGAAACCACTTTTGTGTTTATACTAGAACAAGTCCACTGAGCATCCTCAGTAAACATTAAATAATGATCACATAATATCAAAAATGAAAGCCCCTTATTATTTATTGAACTGGATCCCACGCTCACAAGAAGGCTTTTAAATGAGATTCTCAAAGGACTTTATAAATGCTCTCTCATTATTGTTCACCTTTGTTTGAAAAGGTAAGTATCTCATCCTCATTTCAGAGTTAGGGACTAAAAGAAAGGTTAAAAAAAATATATAAAATTAAACCAAATCTGCCAATGCTAGAGATCAAGGGTTGTTATCCCTTGAGGACTTAAAGTTCCTTTTGAAAAATTAAGCAACTTCACTAATTATTTTCAGGAGGGCATTTCACTAAAATATACTTTATCTGTACATCAAGGTCTAGGAAGAAAACTCACAAAATAATAACTGTGCTAAATAAAAAAATCAGTGTGGCTTCCAGAATCCTTTCTATTCTGTGTACCCACCCATGTGGCTAGAGATTTGAAATGCTATTTAAGTCTCATTTTCCTTCAGAAGCTAACCTCTGTGGAATAAAATGCTGTTAAGGGGGAAAAAAATCTTTTCTGTCATTTGACTTTAACTTATGATAAATTAGCTTCAACTAGTTTCTTAGAAAATTGCCCAAGAAATGACTACAGAAAATTAAATACCAAGACTTCAAAGAGGCAAACACACAGCCTTCAAATTCCGACCTCAGAGAATAATCCTTCCTTTCTCATGCTTTGGAGAGATGTGAGTAAAGAAATCGTACTAGGGCATGGTAATGAACCATCTTTCAAATGACTTTTCTATCAATCTTCTTTTCAAAGGGTAATAAAGTGATGATTATTTCTAGGCAGTTTCTGGGAAGTTATCATCTCATTTCAATAGTCACCAGTAAGAAGGATGGTACTCTGGTATTATTGCCATGACGATAAGGGCAAGAACTGGTTGAGAATTCAATAGACAAGGTGTAGGTTGTTAAAAGCTATTTCCTGGAAAATTAAAACAGAGAGAGATCAAAAGAATTGTGTTGGGTCTTAAGGAATTGGTAATCATTCCCTTCTAGATTAAAAATGCAAATCTGATTTGTTAACTAGTAAATGAAATCCATTATCACGTGAAGGTTTTATTATTTCTTTCAACAAATAAAGTTGAACACTTATTACATGCCAAGGTTTGTGGTAGATGCCGGTGGCTGATGGAGAAAGGCTGCAAGCCATGACGGGAGCATCTATGACACGACTTCTAGAGTGTGAGTGACCCATTTCATCTAAAACAATAACGAACAACAGCAACAATAAAAAAAAATTTTTTTTCAACTTTTCATTAAATGGTTGTTAGGGAACTTTTTGGAGAAGGCAATGGCATCCCACTCCAGTACTCTTGCCTGGAAAATCCCATGGACAGAGGAGCCTGGTAGGCTGCGGTCCATGGGGCACAAAGAGTCGGACACGACTGAGCGACTTCACTTTCACTTTTCACTTTCATGCATTGGAGAAGGAAATGGCAACCCACTCCAGCGTTCTTGCCTGGAGAATCCCAGGGACGGGGGAGCCTGGTGGGCTGCCGTCTATGGGGTCACACAGAGTCGGACATGACTGAAGTGACTTAGCAGCAGCAGCAGGGAAGTTTTAGTCACCCAGAACTTGTTTCGCAGAGCCACAGAAAATAGCATGGTAAGAAAGACCCAAACTGTATCTGATCTCACTCGCCCAGAGTTGTTACTAGAAGCTTTAAGATGTGATGGGTCGAAGTTACCCCAGGAACACACAGCCCCAAGAAGGGAATGCCCATGCTCAGGATGCCTTCAGGAAGGACTCCCAGGAACCTAGCTGTTTCTCTGGTCCCCAGATTCAGATGTCATCTGTGAGATGGGCTTAGGGCTCCTATAAGGATGATGCAGTCCATTTTTCCTCAGTGGTTCCTAAAACCATCCCAGCCATGTCATTTGCCCTAATTCTCATATCCCAGTCTAAATGTACTGCTCACTGGCAGACAGAATATGGGACACATCTCTGTGTTCAACATTCCCCCAAAAGTCAAATTTTTCAGCACTCACCAGAAATCCAAAGTTGGAACAACAACCCAAAAAGAAATATAAGACATGCCACTTTTTAAGGGCAAAGAAATGTTACGTGCACCACACCCTCATCTCTTACACATTACAGAGAAGGCACTTAATAAATACCTGTTGAATAAAATAACCAAATGAATGAATTTATTCATTTGTGGTCATGAATCAAAGTCATGATTATCACATTGGTATTTTCCTGTCAGCTATCCCACGGTGAACTTTGTCCAGTGTTTCATCTTTTTAAAATTGTTATTCTGGTGATCTTTTCTTAAAAAGAGAGACACAAAACCACAACACAGAAAAGAAAAATCAAAATGTATTTTTTCAAGTTCCATTCCAGGTAACAAATATTTGACCAATGAATTAATGCTTTCTAGTGTGGCCTTGGATAGGAAAATTGCCTCTTTCCATAGCTGAACATGGCTCTGAAGTGAGTACCAACAGATCTCTTACTGATTTGCAGAACAGGATAAAGCAGTTAAGCTCTGAAAAAGCATTAACAATTTATCCTCATTGCCAATCAAGAAATCACCCAGATTTCCCACCTCCCACCACCCCCAAGACCAAAGTAAAAGGGCTGTAAATCAGTCATCATGCATCTCACAAAAATCATACACTATCCTTGGCAAACCAAATCCTTGGCTTTCCATCCCCCTACCTTTGGGCAACATTTCCCCAGAGAATAATCGAAGAATACAGGAGCACTGATTTGAAAGGAAGCCAGCTAATGCAAGCGCTAATGGTAAAGGTAAGGTGAAAATTTCAAGCCCCAGGAGGCTTGTTGTTGATAGATTGGAATGCTTTTTAATGAGGCAAGGAGATGAGGGGAGTTGGGGGGAAGGTACCCAGCCCTTCAAGTCCTCCTTGGGTGAACAGTTTGTGCTTGTTCTGAGGTAGGGTGACCCTTGAAAAGTGTCAAAGAGGGATGACTGATTCCCCCAAACATGTTGTACAGTGTGGCTTCCAGGGACCCTTTCTTCAGGCTTCTGAAACTGATCACATGTGCTCAGGCCATACTTAAACTATACACTCCAGCACTCTTGAAGCCACTAGAACTCTGCACTGCAATGAATCAAAATTTTCAAAGCATGTTTTCATTCAGAAACCCCATCTTTATTTATATGACCTGACATAGAGTAATTCAGCTTGTAATATTATATACCCAGCTTTGAAAAAGGGAGTAATTCTTAAGAGGTTGGCTTACTCAACTCTCTAACCAATAGTGTCCCTGAGCTTAAGGGAAGGGAAAACCTTTTTTAATAATTGCTAGTTTTATATATCCTTGTTCCCTTAAAAAAAGAAAATGCTAGGGCGTTTGTCTTAGATTTCCCTTTCCTCTCTTCTAGAGAAACCTGAAATGCCCAGTGATCATATGATCCACTGATGATACTCAAACCCAGTAGACGTCACTAGGATGCTACTTTTCGCTGACTAGTTTGTGCAGGAGCGTCCCCCAGTCTGTGCAAATACACCTTCTCTTCATTGCTTTCCTTTCTGTCACCATATAAAGCCCTATGCTGCTGGAAAGGAGAGAGGAGGAAGTCAAGTGACTTTTTTATGTACAACTATATACATCAATACAATATGGGAGTTAGGTGATGAATAGCAGCGGAGGTTAGAGTCTGCACACAGAGTGAGAAAATAAATTAATCTGCCTGGTTCTTTAAGTGCCCAGCATTCTGCACCAAGGAATGAGGTATGAAGGAGCAGCTTTCCCAGCTGATTCATCCAAATGTCTTCCTGGGCAACTTGAGCATGACAACCCTGCACATGCAAAGCACCCTGCACAAGGGTCAATATCTAGGAACCCCATTCATCAAACAACAGGGAAGTCCTTGGGCAAGAGAGACCTGAGACTCTGAAGGCACGTCCCAGAAGGCCCTTGGGATAAGGCCATTCTGGCAGAGGCTCTGACATCATCAATGTTATATCACCAATCTATGTTACCATAGAGTTCATGGAAGGCAGGGCAAAGGCTGTCATCTTCTTACTTCTGTTTTTTTGTTTTCTGTTTTGTTTTGTTTTGTTTTGTTTTACAATCGTGTGAAGTCTTCTGGAGAATTACTACCCTCTTCCCCCTCTGGAATCTCCTCAGCTGGTTCTATTTTGATTTCAAGTCCAAAGGCAGAATTTATCCTTCCAGGAGAGTAGTCATTTCTTTTTAAGTCTGCAAGGAAGACAGTTAAGACAGTGATAGGGAAACCTTAAGAACATGATGTTCAGATAGACTGGACTTTAGGCCAAGTGCTCAGAGAAGACTCTGCTCCCTCTGATGTGTGAAACTCAAACTCTCAACCCTGTTCAAGGTATACCCCACCAGGCACACATGTATTTAACTCCCCAAGGCTGTGTTCACTGTGGCAAGACTCGGTTGCTTGGCTCAATACATAGTGCCCTTGAGACGTGACCTGGCCAGAGCTAAGTGAGGCCATACTAGAAACAGGGCATTTTCACTGTTGAATGATGGCAGAATCAGCCTGTTCAGTCAGAATGGTGGACTTGAGACATCAGTGGTCAGTTTTCTGCAACGAAAATGTACCTCAGGTTTGGCTGAACCTCTAAAAGCATTGTCCAGTGATCAAATCCTCTGCTTCCTGAAGCCTCCTTCTTTAGTTCAACAGGGAAATTACCTAAAGAAATCATTAACAAGGGCAACCCTTGGGGAGAACTTAAGGAGGACAGTGAGCTTTAAATGTTTGGATATCATGGTATACCATGTTGATTAAATTTGTTAAGCTTAAACATAAATTCCTTTATAATTTTTTAATATTAAATGGCCACTATCTGGACATAAAACTAATACATATTATAGTTTGATAACAGCCAACACTTACTACGTTTCTTCAATCCTTACACCACCTTTATGAGGTAGGTGCTATCATTCCCAGCTCATGGATGAGAATGAGGCCCAAGGTCACAAAATTAGTACAAAGCATTCCTGGGAAGTGAGCTCAACCTATGGACCCCATGCTCTTATACACTTTCTGAGATGACTTCTCTTAAAAAAAAAAAAAAAAAAGTAAAATATAAACAAAAAGAAAAATCACCCCTACTCCTGTTTTCTGAGCTAAGCTTTTTTAAATTCAAATTACCAAATGTTCGAGTAAATGAGGATATTTCTTATTTCCATTTAAATGTGTTAACTAAGGTTTTGAAAGGAAATAAGGATTAGATCTAGAAATGGAGGAATTCTTGAATGATTCAAAAGCCACCATGGTAGGGAAAGGCAAGAAGGAAGGGGATGGAGGAATCTTAACCCTACAGAAGAGGTGACTAGAGGGAAGCAGTGAGTTATACCTCAAGTTTCCCTTAATCCTGGCTGATCAGATATAGCCCCTGTGTGCTCAAGAACAAGAAGTGGTCCTGCCCAGGAAACAATGAATCAGAGCTGGGAAGAGGTCAGCCAGCACCTGAGGACGCTGAGTTAATGAGCTGGATTCTGGCCTGCCATCATAGGCTGGGAGATACGTGTCAGCTCCTGCCTCCAGGAGGACCCTTACCTGGAGGCCTGGATGTGGCTCAGTCCAGGCCCCGCTCCTTCCTGGACTCTGTAGTCAGAGAGGAGGTCAATAGGCAGCTCAGCCAATGTGTCAAGGACTGTTCTCTTTGCCCACTTCCACTGAATGGTTTGTGAGAAGGAGTCCTGGGCAGCCACCAGATGACAACGAGACCCCACTCTCGGTACCACTCGAGTCTGACATCCCCACCACAACCTCCCCAGCTGACAAGCTTCTCCCTGCTGGAACTGGAAGCTGTTACCCTCCCTGTCTCCTGCGGCATCGTGCCCATAGGAGCAACTCCTACCTTCAATTCCAACAAGATTAGAAATGGCCTTTCTTTGCTGTAAATTTTCACCTACTTCATCCCAAGTTACAACAGATGTTGATCTTGTACTGATTTCCAATTTGGGGTTCAATCACTTATGATAAGGCTGGAAGGGCTACTCAGCTTAAAAGATGTGAAATTCCATTTTAAGGACAAGTGTGGCACAACCTTAGAGAAACAGGGAATGAGCTGAGACAGACATAAAGCGTCCCTTCTGAGATAAGAGGATAGAATGCGATAGAGCTGGGCTGCCAACTTGGGGCCCACAGACCTCCGGCTGTTGCCTTTTATGTTAGGAATATTTTTTTGTGCTGAGTCTACTAGTCTTAGAGAAAGCATGTCACACTATCAAATCAGATTTTAAAAACATATCTTGTAATAGATGTTGACAGGGGTAGGTTTTTATCATAAAAAGCACTACTTTAATTGATAGCTGGTGCTTCCTTCCATGCCCCAGCCTCCCAAATGTCCAATGAGTAAATAAGAACAGAATAGAAATACTGTGGGCATCACACAAGATCCAAGGGGTGGGGGCGCGGTGGGGGTAATCTGCCTCCATCCAATTTTACCCCCAATTAAGTAGGTGGAACTTTTCCCTTAGAGAGACTGTGACAAGCATTGGGCCTGATGTTGTTTTATCACATTTTGGCAGAACCTGAAGTAAATCTCTGTCCTTTTAATCCCTTTAGAGACTTGAAAAATTTGCAGTCAGAAAGTCAGGCCTCGACTGCGAATGAGATAAAAAAGTGATTAAGATTTTCTACTCCATCCCAGGTTACAATGGCTGTTGCTCAATGAGAGATTTACTTAGAGAAAAATAGTATTGTTTGGGGCATACCCGGGAGTTTGAGCTTCCGGCAGCAGGAGTTGCAACGATGTTTTGCAATGAAGTTTCTAATTGCATCTTCCCCTAAATTGGCTGGTCCAAACACCATTCCTCTTGATCTAGAGGAAATATCAGAATATCAATTAGATCACAGCTAAGAAAAAGGAGCTCAACTAGGATTCTCTCCGATACCGAACAGTATCCCATAGTAACCCAGTAAACTTGAAGGAGCCAACAAAGAACCGAGCACTTTGGGGAAGCAACAATGTGAGGTCTGCACATTTAAAATTCAAATGCACTTCAATCTTTGTACCCAACTCCAAGACCTACTGTGAAACTCATTTCCACACTAATCTGATAGAAAAGTGAATTTTCTATGTACCACAGTAAAACAAAATACAGTGAGACCCTTTCTCATGCATATGGGGTGAGAGAATGACGTTCACTACCAACTGTTCTACTAGAAAACCCAAAAGGTAAGTATGCCATAAAATAAATTTGCTATTGGAGCACCCCTCCTGAAAAGACTGACGTGCATTGCTTCAAACCCAAATACTATTCTGAACATAATTAATGTCCTCAAACACAAAGCCCAGCAAAGCCCAACACCCAGGATTCATGGCTCTTTCGATAGCTCCTTCTCCTCTGCAAACGGCTATGGCAGTTTTCTGGGCTCTTAGTGAAAAGACGTGACAACTAGGAGACAAGGATTTTGTGGAAGTAAACTTAGGTGACAAAATTACAAACAGAATCATATATATTAGGCACATTTTGAACACTCTATAAGTGATCTATTATAGATTCTCATAATATTATAAAATTATAATAGATTCCAGGGTCAAAGTTTACCCGTTATTAGATCATATACAACTATCATTCTTCGACTGACATGCTATACACCATGGAACACAGCACACCAGGAATACCTCCAAAGAAACTTTATGAAAGCTAATATTTTATTTTAATGACATGCTGAGTGGAAAACAGCACATTTTAAAATCTGAACTCAATTACCACTCTTAAATACCACGTCTTAAGAAAAAAGAAAAGCAAACTATCACAAAAGGAAACAATAAACTTTGCTTCTAAGGAATGTGGTTTTTCAAAAGGGACGTGGTGTAAAAATGGACTTTTTTTTTCCATCTGAGTATTGAAACATTTATCTCAATTTCCACTTCCTTTTGGCAGAATAACAGTAGCTGCTCTGAAGATGTGCCAAGCTCAGAACGAGGGCTGATGTCAGTTTGATCTCAGATTGCCTCTTTGCTCTGAGGCGGGTAGGTGGAGGAAACCTCTTGGGAAGATGACATGGGCAGACACCCAGGATTAACTTTCCTGGTCACTCAATCGCCCTTACACAATACGGCTCTTGCAGTGTTTACCAGGCTGCATAAGCTGCCTTTTGTTAACTATTCCTCTTTCAGTCCACATGGAAGGCATCACTTCTTTAAGGTGAAACCAAATGTAGCAAAGAAGTAGAATCACACAGTATTTAGTACCATAATTCTAAATGCTGATAATGTGAAAAACAAAGGTGGTTTTTGAGTCATTAAAATTGCAGAATTCCTTTTATAATCTCTCTGGCATGACCCTACTGGAATATATCACTCTTTTGCCTTCCACACTGCCATTTCTTTCCCCCCAGTAAAGCATGAAAGTTCCCAACTTAGAAATGTAACACCGATTCTCAGATAAAAGCTGTAAAAGAAATCATTTTCCTCTATGAGCTTTGTTAAAGTTAAGACAAAAGAATCAAAATTACTATAATATGTATGTATCAGGGGTTCAACCACTCCCTGAGCAGTGGAGAGTGAAAGAAGGTTGTAGGGACACTAACTAAAACACCATGCCTACAGCCTTGCAGTCTCAGACAACCATGCTTGAAAAAATATGCAACTGTTTTCCAGATTTTTCACAGCACAGGAAAGCAGGTGGTAACTTGGTTTCACATTCGAGGAAATGCTAATTAGTGCCATGTACATAAAGAGATCTACTAAAGAACATCTCATCATTATCATTTCATACTTGTCAAATGCCTGAAACCATCAATGCAGTAAGTGGGGGGCGGGGGGAAGATGCAATCCCAAACTACCAATAACACTTGAGGCAACCTCCACTGAGGGTCAGTGACCTGAGTGAGGAACCAAGGCGAGTGGCCAGAGAGGATTTGGGAAAGAAGGTGTAATGATTTGGTCTTCGTATGCAAGGGCAAAGTTCACATGCTGGGGAAAGTTATGAGACAACAGACATTAGAGACAATATCAGAATTTGCACCACAAAATACTTTCCCTCTTGGTAGAGGATCATTCCTTTTCATTGACCCTCTTCTGCTCACAGGCAAGTTAGCATCTCCACTGAGCTTCAGTTTTCTCATTTGTGAACAGGGATTGAAGACATTTCCTTCTAAGGTTATTGTTAAGAGTAAAATAAACAACACATGACAGCACTTGTTCCTCAAACTTTTTATTTTTTTGGTGGAGTGGAGGGCTGTAGGCTGCACTGCGAAGCATGCAGGATCTTAGTTCCACTGACCAGGGATGGAACCCATGCTCCCTCTGTAGTGGAAGCATGGAGTTTTAACCACTGAATCTCCAGGGAAGTCCCTCTCAAACTTTTATTTACACCAAATCACCCGAAGATCTTCTGAAAATTCAGATTTTTGATTGAGGAAGTCTAGCAAGGGTCTTTTAAGACCCTGATGCTGGGAAAGATTGAAGGCAGGAGGAGAAGGGGACGACAGGATGAGACAGTTGGATGGCATCACCAACACAATGGACATAAATTTGATCAAGCTCCGGGAGATGGTGAAGGACAGGGAAGCCAGGCATGCTGCGGTCCATGGAGTCACAAAGAGTCAGACACGACTGAATGACTGAACATCAATAAAGGGAGGGACTCAAGAGGCTGCATTTCTAACCATCTTCCGGGTAATGCTGATGCTATTGGTCCTGGCCCATGCTTTATGTAGCAAAAGTTTAATATACAAGAGGCATCCAGAAATGTGAGCCTCATTGAACTAATCAGATGTAATTCTCCACATTGAGGGAAAATAGTATTTATTATCTTCACCATGAGGAAGAAGAACAACTGCCCCAAAACTAGGTGACCCCACAAAACCAGACAGGCTATAGTGATACCAGCCAATCAGTGTCCAGTGTTCCCATCCTCAAGTCATTAAAAAAAAGTCTGCTATAAGACAGAGGCTCCCAATCCTGACTGCCCATTAGAACCACATGGGAAACTTTTGAAAAATACAGACATCAGGGTCCCATCCTGAGATTCTGACTTGAGGATAATTCTGAGCAGGTTTTTTTTTTTTTTTTTCAAAGTTGTCTGCTGCTGCTGCTGCTGCTAAGTCGCTTCAGTTGTGTACAACTCTGTGCGACCCCATAGGTGACCCTAATAGAAACTGAGACACACTGGCTTATAGAATGCAATTAAATACTCAACTGTCAAGAGGAATAATATAATCTTCTTAGAATTTGAAAAGTTGGAAATATTCAGGTCATATTAAATATACATACCAAGGTCAAAATTTAATAAATGATATACATAAAGTATACATAAACTTGATTCATTATATATGCAAAAATTTTCACTGCAAAATTATACAAAGTTTCTACTACAAACTCTTGGGCATACAGGACCACTGAAGAAATAATACATATTTTTAGCTAAAAAAAAATAGCAAAGCCTTTATCTGTACCCTAAGGGTTACAACATGAACTCCAGGGTCAAATACCATGGGATTTGGATGCAGAGGAGCAATATAGCTCACTTTTTATCTTCTCTAGCTCACCAGATTCAAAGAAACAGCTAATACACTTTTAGATGTACTTCCTTGCAGAGACACCTACAGATGGTACCATATTTAGATTAAATCATTCAGTAGAAGAATATAGGATAAAAGTAGTGAATAAGTACAATATGAGTCCAAGGGAGGGAAATAAAATTTTTTAGAGTTCATCATATACAAATCACCCATTTTTATAAATATATGTATATATATACATACACACACACACAACCAACAGACCAAGTTTAGACACTTAGGACAACTAAGAAATTAAAATGTCATATGCTAGCAATTCTCAAAAGTGTGGGCTTTAGGCCAGCAGAATTAGAATCATCTGGGAACTTGCAACATTATGCGAACCCATCCCAAACCCACTGAATTAGAAACCAGGGGCAAGAGCTGGAGGTAAAGGGCAGCAAAGTGTGTTTTAACAAGCTCTCCGGGTGATTATGATGCAAGTTTATGTTTGAAAACCACTGTCATTTTTCTATATTGATCCATCCTTAATCACCACTTTTTTCCTTAATCATCACTTCTTTTTACTCCACCATTAATACCAACTCAGATCCTTTACTGCCAAGTCCTCCCAAGAGCCTGCTCACGGGGTAAAATGTCCATGGGAATTCAAAGGACAGGCAGATGACGCCTCTCTCTGTATAATTTACCGTCCTGAATTAACAGACAATCTGATGACTCCATACCTAAGCCCCACTGTTTGGGCCTCTCACAGATTTGCTGTTACTAAATAGCACACTTTCTGCCCCCAGCTTTAATTTTATAGGCATGTGATGGAAGACACGACCCATGACAAGAATACAATGACTCCACTGTGAAGACAACAAAGGAAACTGTCTCTCCTATGATATTGTCTTCATGTCAAAGCCTATGGAGGCTGAATTTACCCATATTTCTCTTTTGTCTGGGATACTAGAAAACTCAGAGTCAAATTTGCAACAAAGTTCTGGCTACAGCATTGGTCTTTATACAATTTCCATTTTTGTGTACTAACAACTCCAGATTTAATCATATTCTGCTTATTTTTTGGCCTCCATTTCCTAAGCTATACATTCTTCAAAACTGTATTTTCAATCTTACTGTATTTTATCATATCTGGATACAGATATTTGAGGATATAGATACAGACATGGATAAAACCTGCCTCAAAATCATCCTAGGATCTAGGCAAGATACATAAGTGCTTAAAAATTATGTGTAAGAAATCATGTACGATGTGTCAAATGCAATTTTCTAAATGATAAATTAACTTACTGTTTGTCTTCAGGTTTTATTACAGATGGATCTGTCAAATTTTCTCCAACACCTCCAAGGAAAAAGAAAATTCATTTAGTAAATGGGGAGTTTCACTTTTTCAGAAATTCAAGAAAATAAAAACCAAGTTTTATTTCCTTTCTTTGAACCTACATCCACACTGTGGTAAATCCAACATCATGTGAATTTACTATACTATAAAAATTGTCCAAGCAAGTTTGAAAACTTAGTTAATGCACTATCTCCTGCAACCCCCTCTATTACGCTATAATAAACCTCGAGGCTACAAATGAGTGCATTTTGATGTGTTCACAGTTACTCATAATGGCATCCATCATTCATTTATCACTCGTATACACTAGACAGTATACTTTTATTTTTTCTAACTCTTGGCTGTCATGAAAGAAAAGTAATAGTATGCTGATAGCCTTATTTTACCAATGAGTACACTGATGTTCAAAGATATTAAGTGATTTGTCAGAGGTTGCACAGACCGCAAGAGGTCTAACAGGATTCAAGCTGAGCCAAAGCCTGTGTCCCTCCCCCCTGTCTCCTCCTCTTGGAGGAGACCAATCTCTTTAGATGGAGTCCATCAGTGCTCAGCAAGAGGCCAGGTACTGTGTGGTTCTGCAGATACCCACCTGTGGTCCATCAAAGACACACAACAAATGCTATTTTTACAACGTTTACAAACAGAATACAAACAGCCTACATTCTTGATCTGGGTGCTGGTCACACACATGTGTTCAGTGGAAATTCTTTGAGATGAACATTTATGTTGTGTTCACTTTCTTGAATGTATGTGATCCTTCAGTAAATTTTACTTCTTTAAAAAATGGCACCAAAGCATAAAAAGACAATGTAAGTGTAATTTAAAACAAACGTTTATCAAAACAGGTATCAACATCAAAATGAATCTCTGTTATTAAATGCAAGTGGCGGTGAGACTGACTTCCAGTGGGAGCATTTTCACAAGTGAGCCAGTCAGACGGGTTGAGTGCACCACGTAGGCATCAGCCAGCAATTTCTGAGACCATACTCTAATCAGCACTGGTTCTTTTGGCTTGGAGGAGACCAATCTCGTGGGAAATCTACTTAAAATCATATAAAATGTAAAACATTATTGTGTGTTTCTATTTGGTTAAAAAAAAAAAACATGTTTCTAACAACTACTTTAAAAAAGAATGGTTTTTACCATGTTCTATACTTTACCATGTCCTATACCATGTTCTATACCATATGCTGACACCCTTCAAAGGAAAATGTAATCTTTATAATTTATAGACCATTCCTCTGAGAAACTGACATCCTTAGGAAAATAACCTGTTTTAAGTGTGTGAGGGGGTGAACTTTTTTTGTATCATAATACTCTGTCAGCCTGATGAAGTTAAGGGAACCCCTTCTCAGAAGAATGTTTTAAAATGCAAAATTTGAATATGTAAGATTATAAAGGAAACCACGATATTGAATACAGTGATTAAAATATTTTTAAAATAGTTTTGCAATACTTGTGCTTCTTTATCAGCACATTAGCTAACAGGATCAAGCACAAATCTAGTAACACTATAACATTCAAGTAATAAAAATACAATCAGTATTTTGAGAAAAATATTTGTATTTGCCATGTTAACATCTGTAATTGCTATTGCAAACAGTCATGGGTACTGCTAATACCACTGTGGTTTATTGTCTCCATTATAATTGAAGGAAATTATAACTTTCAGCTATAGGTTAGTGTAAAGGTATAACTTTAATTTGTTTTTTCATCAAAGTTCACAGACCCTCAGACTTCTACCCAGGGACCCTTTAAGAACCCCTAGCTTAGAATCTCTCTGGGCACTGATTCTGAATAGAAAAGGGAAAATAAGTCTGAAACATAGGCTCACGCGGAAGTATGCAAATGTACTTTCCTTTTTAAAGAAAAAGTCATAGGAAGAACATGGGCTCTTTATAGTTTTCTCATTACAGATATAAGAAGAAACAGCATAGCAGGACCCTAACTATATAGCAAACATGCAGTAAATAAAAAAACAACTTTGTTTATTTTAGTAAATAAACAGCACTATGCAGTAAACAAACAAACAGACATCCCATGTATGACCCATAGAGAGTGAAGGCCACAAATCCTTCACACGTTTAAGCTCAGACCTGATTTTATGCCTACAGCTTCCAGCCAGGATGAAAGCTTTAGGCTGATGTCTGAGTAAATTGTAACTTTAAGTTGGAGATATGCACAGTAATGAAAGAATTGGGGAAAGGGGGACTGTATAGAGGAGAAGAAGTCTATCAAAGTCATACCAGCTTCCATTTATTTTCAGTCTTGTAGCCTGTTAAATAGGAAGAAGTCAAAGGGTCCGGGTCTCACTCACATCCTCATCACTCTCTAGCTGTATAATCTGGACACCTTCTTTAATCTCTCTGTGTTGCAGTTGTATCATCTGAAAGTGTGAATAACCATGGGCCTTATCCTGTAGGTTACTGAGAAGATTACATGAACCAGCATATACTAACTGCTTAGCAAAACAGAAGAAGGTGAAACACGTCAACTGCTCTTTTTATTGTCTTTGTTCTATCAAGGGACTTCCCTGGTGGCTCAGCAGTAGAGAATCTGCCGGCCAATGCAGGAGATACAGGAAGACCCTCTGGAGGAGGAAATGGCTACCCACTCCAGTATTCTTGCCTGGGAAATCCCATGGACAGAGGAGCCTGGCGGGCTACAGTCCATGGGGTCGCAAAAGGAGTCAGACACAACTGAGCAACTAAACAACAATTCTATCAAAAGCTCTTGTTAATAAAGTTCTACTTTCTTACCACTGGAAAAACCAGGCTCCAAAAGCTCTTGTGAAGTAAAGTTCTATTTTCTTACCACTGGTAAAACCAGGCTCTAATGATCTCACTTTCCTGAGGTACCATTTCCTAATGAACAGAACCTCCTCTAAGACTGAGGATGAAGAGTATCCACAAACCTCTACATCCCTAAACCCAATCTGACAGCTCAAAGCTTAACTACTGAACACATCTATTGAGACCCGTGAATGGCAGAAGGGGGACTGCAGTGAGTGAAAAACAGAAAGCAGTTCAGAGAACCAATTATGCTGTGCCACCACGCCCACTCCGCCTCTCCCAGCTACACAGGGGGCACTTGATAGGCAACCCTTAACACAGGTGCCTATCCTACCCACACACACTGTGCGTGTGTGTTAGTCGATCAGTCATGTCCACCTCTTTGGGACAACATGGACTGCAGCCTGCCAAGCTCCTATGTCCATGGGATTCTCTGGTCAAGAATACTAGAGAGGGTTGCCATTCCCTTCTCCAGGGGATCTTCCCAACCCAGGGATCAAACCCAGGTCTCTTGCATGCCAGGCAGATTCTTTACTGTCTGAGCTACCAGGGAAGCCCACCCACACACCTAGATATCTGGAAAATGTGAAAGAAGATAAAACATTTTAACATCTAAAAATTCCAGTGGTATCTCTTTACTGGCATTAACAGAGTATATGCCCATGTACAGGCAACACATAGCACACCCTTATGAGAAACTCAGAGACTTACATTCTGATCCCAACCGCTTTGGGATACATCAGTGAACTTCCATATCTATGGAAAGAAGTTACTTCCCTTGCAGCAGCAGAATGTACCATGATGATGCTGCGGTTAAGGCTGACTTATACTGAAAATTGCTTTGTTGAATAAAAAATTAATAGCCCCAAAAGTTCTTTGTGTCGAGCCTTAAAAAAAAAATGCCACAGACCACTGTAATTTTAAATACAATTGTTTTTCATTCCTATTGCTGGAAATAAAATATTGGATTTCATGTGTAATAATGATTCAGGCTCTCACATGTAGGGTTTTTAAAGAGAATGAGACTGGGATACTACAGTATCATTACAAGTGATCAGAAAGCAGTCAAGCCTCCATAGATAAACCTATGGCCATTTCATGTTGATGTTTGGCCGAAACCAACACTATATTGTAGAGCAATTATCCTTCAATTAAAAAAAATAAATTTAATTATAACAAAAAGAAGAAAAAACAAAAAAGAAATTGGTCAAGCCTCTCCCTAAATTCAGCTTCCTGGCCTGATGTGGCAGCTGCTGAGTTATGACTAGCACTCTCTGGGATAAAATAAAGAGAAGAAAAGAAGAAACTGAAAGAATAAATGGGCAGAGTATTTCTCATTCCTTCTTTCCCTCAAAGCAAGAGGGAGCCACAACAAGCTGATCAGGGCTTCATTCTACAAAGGCAGAAGCTGGGATGTCCTTTAAGTTACCACCAGGACTACACAGCTAAGAGGAGACTGCCCACAACTGAAGAGTAACTGCCATGTTAACAAGCCACACAGAGATTAACCCTGAGAACAACAACTACATTTACTGTGTCGGGAATTTGCCTCATTTCGGCCCCTGAACAACCCTGTGAGTTAAGTGCATAACATGATTTATCCCAATTACAAATGAAGAAGTGGAACTCAAAGCGGTTGCCCTCTCGTCACGCAGCTAATTCATGGTGGAGCCAGGAGTCAGCCCCCAGCACCATGACTTCAGAACTTCTCCTAACTGCAGCTGACTACTGGCCTTTCAGTCTCCACTCCCTGCCACGCAGACAATGCACATTGTCTCTCCAAAGACTAGAAATACTATACAATTAAATATAAAACATAACTGAACTGAAAACTTGTTATCATATTTAAAGACTACATTGTGTTCTCCCATTTTTCCTTTCCAACCTGGTTTGAGTTAAATATATTAATGCACATAAGCCTTTAGCCAAGTACTTGACACAAAATAACTAGGAAATGTTAGCTAGTAGCAGTAGTATTATAACTGCTTATAATTACTATTAGAGGATTCACATTCTTCCATAAATTCAGGGCTAAACAATTGGCAAAACACTCCAACAAGTATCTCAATTTCTTCATGCTCATTCTATGATGTCCATTCTTCCCTTCTTTGAAGGTCAGTGTTTTGACATAGTTTATTTGGAGTGGCCTATTTCTGCAGTTCACATAATTGCCCAGCGAAAAAATAAAGTTAATTCCTTTTTCCCCCCAAGACTATCAACGCAGTATTTGTTCTGTTTAATGTCACTTTGGATTACTAAGAGACATAAAAATCCCCAAACATAAACATCATTAAACAAAAACCTATTCAAGTGGAATACAAAACACACTGAAGAGTCATCATTAATTCCTTAAAGTTTTTCTTTGGTTGTTTTTTGGTTTGTTTTTTACTTTTTAAACATCTCCACCCAAACCTCAAAGCACAGACATTCAAGTACAGACAAAAACAATCAACCTTTCCCCAACATGAGCTACAAAAGCAGATGCCTAGGGCATCAGTGTGCTGGGTTTACATGGATCATGTACTTGCTGGCTTAAAACTGAATCATCTTGACTGTTTTAACTTTGTTTATATTGCTTCTTAAAATATTGTGTTTGAGGGTTAGAAATATAACTCAACCTTGTGAGCAGCACAGATATGAAAGGACAGAAGGATTTATGTGTCATTTGAACTTATGTGTCACACAGACACATCCTTGAGCACATGGCACAAATTTCAATCAAAATGGGTTTGCAGTCTTAGCGGACATTGCTTACAATGCCTGCTCATCTCACGAGGATTGCCTGCTCATCTCACAAGGATTGCCTGCTCATCTTATCTGTCTCCAGCCTTCAAGCCTGGTTTTGGCATAGAATCCCAGGTCTGGAGAAATGAAAAAGACAGAGAGGACAAGGAAGAGACCAGATTTTTTAAAAAAATAAATAAATAAAAGGAATCAGAACATGGTAATATTCTTATGGATCTGAAACTTACAAAGAAATAAAAGACAGACAGTGACAAAGAAAGAGCATGGATGATCAAACCAGCTTAAGCCTGCATCCTGGCTCCCTCTTAGGTAACTGTGCAACCTTGGGCAAGTTATTTAAACTTTCAGGACATAAATTTCCCATAATATCTACCTCGAGGTGCTGCTTCTGGGATTAAATGAGATAACTTCTATGAAAGTTCCTGGGCTAAATCCCTTATTTGAAACCAAAGCCCCAGTCAGTGAGCCCAGGTACTATACTTTGACCTTAATACATATCTCCTTCTGTCCCTTCAAGGAAAGCCTGCTAGAGATACTTTGTTTCATGCTGCAGGATTATAAGTCACATGTGAGGTGTTGCTAGTAGAGAGATGCACTGATCAAAGCCTTCCATTAAATAACAGTGCACTGCGTTGCCTGTCCCAGACCAAGTCTGTACTTTGCTGTATCAAGGTACATACACAGCAAAGAGAGCAAGCTAAATTATAAACTGCTGAAGTACTGAGCCCGAAATCATGAAAAGTGACCAGAATTGCAACTTTTCTATACGTATTAATGCATGCCTAAGTGTTACTGTGAACTTAAGTCCAAAGAAAAGCCATAAAATTAGAAATCTGGTACAAAAATCATGCTCCCCTTTAGGTTAACACTTAGATAACTCTAAGTTCTAGGCCGATAATCATCTGCTTATATCATCTGCTCCTGATCATCACTGTACAATGTCTCTGACATAAATGGCCCTACCATGTTTCAAAGCTAGACAGAGCAACTCCATACATGACCCATCCTGGTTCTCACATGATCTCTCAGGATACCTGCCTGATTCTACCCACTTAGGACAGTTCCACAAACAGTAAATAAATTCAGAAAACAGATACCATCTTCTGTTTTCAAATTAAAAAAAAAAAAAAAAGTACGTACGCCAAGGAATGTCTCCACTGGAAGATCTTAACTGTGACTTAAAGAAAGAGCTAGGGGCAAATGTAGGTGACAATGACAAGGAGAAAGCAATCCTTGGTCCATGTTTCCTGAACTTTGCCTCATGCTTGTTCTAGCAAATCCTCAGCTATCAATCACCTTGCAAATCTAAAACCAGCAGCTCTCCCCGAGTATACTCATAGGTCCAGTGAGAGAAAGCCAACATCAGCTCCTCCAAGGTGTTGTTGGGGGCAATTTCATCACCATTGTTGTTATTGTACTTTCGGAACTCCCCCGTCATATACTTCTCAATGGTCAACCACTGCTGGGCTGAATGGCAGTAAATTAAGAAAACTTCCAGGAACCTATGAGGAGGGAAAAGAGGTCACTGTTTTCACACCAGGCAGCAAAGGTAGGAGTTATATTACTGAACAGAGACCAACAGAGATGTCCTAGCTTGACTGAGTAGCCCCAGTGCACATGCCCCTGCCTTTCTAACAAAAAAAAAATGTGATGCAAAGATTTGGAGCTTTCCCCATGCTCACCCACCTCCCTGCTCTTCGAGGAACTCTTGTGAGTACTGGATTCAACTTTCCTTGCCTTGCTCTATGAAGTTCCTTGTAAATGGAACAATAAAACTTTACTGTAAGTCCTCAGCACTGAACTATGATCTGTGTTGCTAAGTGAATCCAAGTGCATGGAAACAGTCAGGTGAAAGTAATAAGAGTTCATTCCTTTAAAGTTCCTAATTTTTATAAGATAATTACGAGAGGAATCTATGCTTACAATATAAGTGTTTTGCTGCCATAATGTTTCTGGATATTAGTAACAACACCCAAGATCTGCCTGCTTTCATAATCGAGAGGTTAGTCATGGCCTCTGCTTGATCTGTTCTTTTCCACTCACATAAATTCAGTGATTTAAACCAAACATCCCTGGGATGTCTACTTCTCTTTTTACTGTCTCCAAGAACGATCTAAAGAAGAAAACAAAATTAAGCTCATAGGGAACTTCCCCATGAGTCTGGTATTTCTTGGGACCAACAGAGGTACAACGAAATAGACAAAAATCCCTACTTAAGATGAAGGGCCAGGTGCCAATATTTCCTCACCTTGGAGTGTAAGGAATGGTTTGTGGTTTTACTTGGTTGAAGGTATAGATCAGTTTTTGAGCAGCTCTTTGTTGTTGAATTTCCTGCAAAATAAGGAGCATTGACAAAAATATTGGTTTACTACCACATGCCTACTAATGAATGATCACAGAATTACTACAGGCCTCCCAGGTGTGATTTTTAGCCTTACTCAGCTTCCATCACTACCCACTCCAAAAGTAAAAGCTAAAAATAGTAAAATACCATCACCTCCAAATACTGGAGTGGATAGCTTTTTCCCTTCTCCAGAGGATATTCCCAACCCAGGAATTGAAACAGGGTTTTCTGCATTGCAGGCAGATTCTTCACCAACTGAGCTATCAGGGAAGCCCCAGTTTCAAGATCTCTTGGGTTGAAGTAATGGCCTTCAACCAGGACAGAGCCAGATTCCCTTTCTTCGACCTGTCCATCTGGGCTCTGGGTCTCTGACTCACCCTAAGGCAAAGATGAAGCACGGTACTCTCCTGGAAGATTTCATGCCATGTCTTCACAACCTCAGGAAGAAAGGACTTCACAATGAAAACCTGCCCTGGCTTGAGGATGTCATCCTCAGACCAGGTGCTAATGACTCTCATGGCTTTGCGAAGGCCACCATCCATCTCCTCTTGGGACAACACCTGGATCATAGCAGATCTCCCCCGCTGGGACCAGGAAGACATGCTTTTATCCAGATTCAAGGGGGAACTCTCCTCCAGCCTGTAGACTGTTACTTCTTCTCCTGCTGCAAAGAGAAATGCAGGGGAGGGGTTCAATGAGACTCCTGTCTGTAACATGAATGGCCTCCTAAATATCAACTCAGAAGAATCGATTCAGTTTCCCAAAGGATCAGAGGGGAATGGGAATTGCATCTGTTCAGGGTCAGGTATAGACATCTGGCTGTATCGGAGTCCAGTAAAGAGGGAGAGGAAAAATGAACAAGGTGTTAGATGTCACATAAGAATTAAGTTGTTCTTATTATAGATTATAGCTAGATGAAAATAAAATCAGATTATCAAGGCTAGGCTTCTTTTGTTAAAGACAAGTACTCTTAAAGAGACAGTTTAAACCCGTGTTTATTATCATCCCCCTTAGGAGCTGTTTTAGACTGTTTTTTTTTTTTTTTCTAACTGTCCCTTCCCTGACATTTTAATACCAAAGATATACTGTATATCTGTTTATAAACTCTGAGTGTGTGTGTATCTGTGCTTTACACACAAAAATAAAAATATGTTTTTGCTCCCTTGGGGGTGATATTACCCCACTGAGACAGGTTAAAGTTAGAAGCAAAGTCATACCCCAGAACATTTCCCTCCTTTCTTTGTGCCTTTGGACAAGTTATGTAAAGCCTCACTTTGCTCATCAGTAAAATGGAAGTGTTATTAAAAGAGTCACTTCGTTAGGTGGTTATAAAAATTAACTATGGTGACGCGGCTAATGTGAAGCAGACTCGCAGTTACAAACCCAATCCCACTTTAAAGATTTTACACCCACATGTTCTCTAACTGCTCTGCAGCTTCCACTTGTAGGCTGTTGAACAGGGAGCCATTCTTATGGGGCCTAGACTCCACCTAATATAGTGTGTAATGTTTCCTGACAGAAGTAACATACTACATAAAACTTCTAATCCAGCCTGTGTTCTCCTTATACCTCAGTTTCAAATGGCTTTTCTTGGTTTACAAAGAAAAGAATCTATTTGCTCATTCCTGCATTTAATTGCTTACCAAAGAACATGTCTAGGTAATGCTTAGTAACATCCTTTTGAATATTTATTCTTGGTGCCCAGATAAATGGCACTAGAGATCTCTTTAGAGTTCTAAATACCTAGAGGATTTAGAACAAAGCTACTGAGTTGTACAACCAGTTGTGGAGCCAAGTGGAAGGAGAAGGCATTTGCATCAACGATCAGAAGCCACCTGATCTGTCCTTATGTGAAGGATGTGAGAAAATCAAGATCAAGGACAGTGCAGGGACCCTTGTTATGTTGTCAATTGGCAGGACAGAGAAATGCCGGTAGCCTTGGCTAACATGAGTTTGTTTTTCTTTACTACTCCAGTCTTTAAAAATCATGTTTGCTCTCTGAGCTAAGAGCAATTAGTTTACATGAAACAAAACAAACAAATAAAAAGCAATATACCAAGCATTTCTCTTTAGATGTCTGTTAGCTTCTTCTGTATTGACATTTAATGCTTTCTCCTCTGTTTATTAGGTATGACTGGTTGGTTCTTTTCTATTCTACTTTTTCCAGCCTTAAATCAGTGAATGCCAGGTGCAACAGTATTGCTTTTTCCCCCAACTGCTGCTCATTATAGTCCTGTCCCCATAGTATATTAGGTTTTGAGCCTAGATACCAGCCAGGCAGTTAATAAGAGTTTCCATTTTAGGAAATTAATATTGCTAAACTGCGACCATGGGTAAAAGAATATCTTCAACTAAAATTATGCAAAATGTTCGATTCACTCAGATGTTTTGCCTTTGCCCTGGCACAACCTCAAGAAGGTAGAAATGGCACTCACCAAACAGTTGGATTGGTGTAAATGGTATGGTCTGAGAAAGCCTCATTAAATTGTTCCTTTCAATGGCTGCAAACAAAAGCAGATTTACTATTTTAAGTACGCATCAGTGGGCTGAATTTATAGAAAGACTCCCATCAATATACTCATATAATGCTACAATATTTTACTTTGAAGACCCTCTATTTGTTCCTTTATCAAAAACAGTATCTATAATACAGTATTTAAAATAAACTATGCCTTAAGCAGGAAGGATATCCCAGTTTTAGTAACAGATTACATAAGATTATCTAGTAAATCCTGAACTAGGGTTGTCACCTACACCCTCCTGAATAGCAAATACCACACTAATCCATACATATGTGGAACCCGCTTTTAAAGAGCATTTTAATCTGTGGTCTTCATTCTCTGGTTTCTCTTTTCCAGATCAAATCTAGTGCACAGTGGGCTGTGGGGACATCTACTGTTGATTTTTCAGAGTTCATTTTCTTTTCCCAGAGAGAGCTGAAGACTAATTTTAATTAGAAGCAAGTGATCTGAATTTTCCTGTTAAGAGTTGTATCCTAACAGATCAGAATCAATGTCAGTTACAGTGTTCCTCACCAGACTTTCTTCAGCTGACAGCTGGAGTCAAAATAACAGATTACTGCTGAGCTGAAACACCCAGTTATGAGAGCCTGGAATGTGGAGTCTGAAATCCACTGAAACACTATTCACTACAGAGGAAAATTCAGGATAAGGTAGCCTATTACCAAACCCTGAACACATGACCTTGATATAATAATAATGGTAATTATCACACCAATACACTTGTACTCTTGTACCCAGCTTTAAGAGTGTATAAAAAGTTCACTCATGTAGTATCTAATCCAATGCTGAGAGCAATGATACCCAAAAGACCACCCAATGGCATGAGTCCAGTTGGTTGTTACATTACTTTGCATTTCAAAGGGTTTCCTTTATTCTCAACTAGCCCTTTGGCAGATTGCTCCTCAGGAAGGGCAAGTACAATTATTCCCACTTTGAAAGAAAGACTACTGAATCACTGTGAAGCGATGTTGCTTAAGAGAGTCAAGACCCTTGACGTCTTGTTTAATAACATCCCTTAAGGTGTCTTTGTTGAACATCCCCTGTGGAGCTGGCATTCATTCAGTGGTTATGTTCACTGAGGGCCCAATAAGGTTACAAAACCCCTCCTTAGAGAACCAGCCCCAGGCCTGTCTCCTCCCCAGTCCAAAACACAAAGATCTCTGGTTTTGATCTTGTAAGGAATTTTCAGATCTCAAGGTCACCTTTCGCTTTTACAATTTGGAACTTACCAATACAAGCATTTTTTTTTTAATCCAAAACTTCTTAAATCCTAACAACTTGTTTTCCCAAGTTAAGAAACCTAAATATGCTCTCATCAGAGTAAACAACTTTTCAAGTTGGAGCCATATCAACCCCACAAATTCATTAATGCTTTTGTTTCCAAATGCAGTCTCACAGACATTTAGTTCCATTGATATGTCCACGTGTACATGCATCCTACCTGAATAATGATGGTGAGGCTCTTGAGGGCTTTTTAAGGAGTCTGAGATTTCTGAAATTACAGAGAAGATTGACATTTTAATTACTAGGCTGAAGATAAATACATACTTATGAATATATTGCCTTCAAAGTTATTATTGAACAGGTTAATCAGAATGGCTTCTCGGTTTTCGAAAAAGATTGCCTAATATCCTTTAACCACATTATCGTGCATGGTATCCTGACAGCTTCCAATCATCAATGCAATATCTCCAAATATATTTATATAGGGAATTGAAGAAAGACAGGTAATATTAGCCTCAAAGATGTATTTCCTCTGAACAAATTACACCTCTGGGTTGCAGAAGGCATGCAGCTGCCCATCACATTTCACGACATCCCAGAAGCACAATTCTCTGAGCTCCCTGCCAAGATGCAGTGCCCACATAAAGACGTTATTAATATCAAGTTATTAGCAGACTACTTCACTGACTTAAAAATGACAACAAAATGATGAAAACATATTAAGAGGTATATATCAGAAACAAAGGAGGTGGAAGGGAAGGTGACAGCAAGGGATTTGGGTGGTTACAGAAGCACTGTGTGCTGGGAATACCTCTTGCTAGTTCAACTGGTTCTCTTCTATCTGCTCAAGTCCTAAATTACAAGGCTCAAGAGAAATCCTTTCCAACAGTTTTGCCATTTCATAAAGTCAGAATTAAAGTGGAGAACTTTGGTCTCGTGGTGGTAACTGCTTTATACTTTGTAGAATAAGCAGCGTAATGAGCCCAGTTTCACAGATGTCTCTGGCTTTTTGCTGCTGCATAAGCAAAGGAATAAAACTCCCTCCCTTTGGGGGTGCTGGGTAAAAGGTAAGATCATCAGAAAAGACTGTTCCTTTCTGGAATAACACTGTTTCAGTTAATTTGGAGGTAAGGAACGGGAGTGGCAGTCTGAAAGCCAGGTAAAATCAAGAAAAGGATTATTTTTTTCTCTTGTACGTGACAAATTTTTTGTAGGTGGAGAAGGAATCAACTGCAAAGGATGTACTGAAAACATAAGAAATTGAGATGGAACAAGACCACAGAAGAAGAAGGTTTCTGATCTGTATCAAGGGGTCAAGAAGACAGAAAGGGGTAAAATCTGAAAGTGGCTATAGAGAGTGGTTTCGGTGAGGGAGGTGTCTCACCCAAGCAGGCTTGGTCCTACTTAGCCACTTGGGACAGAGTCCCACTGAAGCCACAAAGGAAAGATCTACATACGGTCTCATGAGTTCTTACTGGGCAATGTATGAAAACATCACAGTAAGAGTTGTCGAGCAGTCTAAATGAGCTCAGCGACTATACTCTTACTCACTGGAAAATCATGGTTGAAAATTGGTTACTCCAAAAAATTTTAAACCAGATATCAGTCCTGACTTATCTGGGGAAAGACATTAAAAAACTTTCTACTTTTCTACCGAATTTGCTATTCTGTATAGTAGACAAAAACCACAAACAGGATTTCAAGAACTAAAAATCTCAGCAGGAGCATAAAGCTCACGAATAATAATATGAAAAAAATATAAAAACTTACTGTTAACTCCATTTGAACTTCTCAACCTGTTTGAAAAATTAAAGTTGTTTAGATAATGCTTAAATTTTTCACTGACCAAAGATAGAAAAAGTGCACAAAACAGTAAATAATACAGAGACTATAAGCATATATGTATAGACATATGTATATATTACTTTAAAGGAAGCATATCAGTTACATCTGGCCCCTACTTTTAGAGAAACAGTTTACAGCCCTACAATTATTTTCATAGAAAAACGAGCACCAGATATGCATGTAAGTCGTTTACTGTGTATGCCCTAAGCTAACTGAAAAGCAGTTGTTGGTTTTTGTTTTTAATTAGCTGTGTGATCACACAACATATATAAGATTTAACTGTATTTGTATTCTTCTGGATCAATTAAACGAAAAGGTTCTTGAACTATGCAAAGTAGATGCCTACAAATGAGTCTATGAATGTCTCTGGACAAGCCTACAAATCAGTTTCATTAGCCCACGTGATCCCTAAATGTTCAAGGCTGAAATTAGCTCTCTTTAAATGGTTACGTGCCCTGCTCAAGTGCACAAGTGGCCATGGGCAAGTCAAAATAAGTGCATTCAAAGAATATCTCCAGAACGTAAGGTCCTTGGGGAAGAAAGTACAATTACAATTATTGTTTAATTTCATGCTGCAATAACCCACCACTCTGCGTGAGCACAAACTACTGAACCTTTGGGAGAAGAAAGACATGTGCACATTAATTCTAGAGGCAGGCTTGCACAGAGAGACCTTGATGGGAGCTTCAGAGAAAAGGCCGTCTCAGACACAGCTGACTGCCAACTGACCATCATATTCCACCTGCCTGACACCAATGGCCCCTTTGTAGAGTACAGATGCTTTTGAATTCTGCTCCTTTGGCTATAAGAATACTCAATTTGATGATATAACTGGAAAGGTCCATAAAACACTACAAACAAAATAGAATAATCTGCCTGGTTGGTGTTCAAATATTCTCTGAATAATAAAAATCCAGGAGTCTCAAGTGTACAAAAATGTGAGTTCTCTATCTGCTCTCTCTAGCCCTGTCCTCCTGTCTCACACCTTCTCAAATTGTTACTGCTTTGATGAACACTTAGGATGTTAGGGAGAAACCAGAAAGATCCATCTTAGAAACATTTGGGGAAAAAAAAAACTAAGGGAAAGAACTATCTAGTCTTCAGTCTAAGTCTTTTTTTCAGTCAAGACAGATTTATTCCTAATTTTTAATGCAAATTTCACATCAGAAAAGATATGATACTTATTATTTCATGTGTGCTTTTTTGACACTAAAAAAGACAAAATGGTTAATTTGCTGCAATAGCACATGTTTCATTATATTCTTAAAAGGCACTAAGGTGAGATTTTGTTGCCAAAAACAGGAAAACTAGAATAAATAATCATCATTCTTGCTAACAAAAGAAAAATATTGTTGTTGGACACACTTTTCTTTTTCTCCTTTTCTGACCCAATTAAACCTTGGTTCCCAGTCCAGTTTAAAAAAGAAAAGAAGCCAAAGATGCTTAAAGACAGACATTCAGAAATACTCACTGAGACTTCCTATTGACTGTGGTGCTCCTGGAATCCCACAAAGAGCTTTTGGTAAGATCCTGAGCAGAAGGGAAAGATCATTACAACTTTCTCCCCCCTCAAGCTTCCAACAACACATTTGCAAAACACACTCCTTGGAGGATATGGTTGTTTTCTTTTCCCTTCCTCTAGTTCAATATTTCTTTTACTAATTATCAAAACTCAAGCTGGAAAGATGAATAATGTTAGCACAATACATGAGTAACTCACTGTGGTGACCAGCTTTAACACAAAGTATTTTATGGGGACATCAAAGAGAAACTGTAATATATAATGGATTTTACAAGATTGAGAGTGAACATATAACATCTGTTTTGAACTGTGGTGTTGGAGAAGACTCTTGAGAGTCCCTTGGACTGCAAGGAGATCCAACCAGTCCATTCCGAAGGAGATGAACCCTGGGATTTCTTTGGAAGGAATGATGCTAAAGCTGAAACTCCAGTACTTTGGCCACCTCATGAGAAGAGTTGACTCATTGGAAAAGACTCTGATGCTGGGAGGGATTGGGGGCAGGAGGAGAAGGGGATGACTGAGGATGAGATGGCTAGATGGCATCACGGACTCGATGGACATGAGTCTGAGTGAACTCTGGGAGATGGTGATGGACAGGGAGGCCTGGTGTGCTGCGATTCATGGGGTCGCAAAGAGTCGGACACGACTGAGCGACTGAACTGAACTGAAGGATGGGAAAGAAGGCATGAACGTCAAAGTTGACAGGAAACATTGATCATTATATTGTTATACTCAATCATCAGATCATTGTTTCAGTTAATGATTATTCAGAAAGTTACCTTGGAGATATCTCATTCTATTTCTATTTAGATTCAAATTATTTCTTAAAATCTAGTATACTCCCAGCACTGTGTGTGCGTGCATGCTCAGCTGCTCAGTCGTGTCAGACTCTTTACCACCCCATGGACTGTAGCCCGCCAGGTTCCTCTGTCCATGGAATTCTCCAGTCAAGAATACTGGAATGGGTAGTCATTCCTTTCTCCTGGGAATCTTCCCAACCTAGGAATCGAACCCGGCATTGCAGGTGGATTGTTTATCATCTGAGCCACCAGGGAAGCCACTCCAAGCATTACTCTAGGCATTTTCACTAGTGTTATTTTTGTTATCCACTATTAAACTGGTAAGGATGGCATTAACCCCATTTTAGAGATGCAGCTAATGAAGCTCATAAGGTTAATTGATATGTATAACTTTGAAACCTAGGAAGTGGAAGAGCCAGGATTTGATAGGGCAGACAGGTCCCTGACTACCTTCAAGGAGTATTCTGTTTCACAGATTACATTCCTATAAGAACATCTGAGGTTGTTAGTATATTTTTATATAGGCTATTTGTATACACTTTCCAAGGTCATAAAGGTAACAGTCAAACAAAGATCAAAATTATATTGGGGGGGTGCGGTTAGGTGGTGGCTAGTCTAACTAGATCATGCTTCCCCCATGGTGGCAGGCAATAAAACAAGCACATATTTGCAGACAGAAAGAAAAACAGACTGAAAAATCAGTATTGAAGAAACACTGAAGGTCCTTTACTCTGAAATGTACAAATCCCCTCCAATACATCTACAAAGAAGTTGGCTTAGCCAACTAACCACACTAAGTGAGACATTAACTATTGTGAGATAAACCACTCCATCCCTGGAAAGCTGCAAAAGGTAAAAATTCTTTTTCAAATCAGGCTGAAACCTGTCTCCCAATAATTTGTATATGTTGTTTTTTTAGCTCTACCTCTGAAAAGTGTATTAGAGGTATTTTTCTTTCATATGGCAACTTTTACATATTTGAAAACAGTGTCAAAAATTCCTAAACTTTTTCTCATTCATGCTAAAATGCTCAGGATAAGTTATTGGATGGATAAATAGCAAAAAAGAGAACAACAAAGAAAGAATAAAGTGGGAGGAGAGGGGGTGAAAACTGAGCTTTTAAAATGTCAAATAAAATGCTTTCACCTCTTGAGACTGCCTTCCATAATCACTGACTTGTACAGGATGTCGTTCAGCTTCTTTAGTTTTCATTTTCTGATATATGTAAGATTCTAGACCTTGTTAAAAGGAAGGAAAAAATTAAAGAATACATGAAAATGTGTTATATGTGAATCACAGTTACAAATAAAAGATCTCAACACTGTATATTAAGTCACTTCAGTCGTGTCCGACTCTGTGCAACCCCATAGACAGCAGCCCACCAGGCTCCCCCGTCCCTGGGATTCTCCAGGCGAGAACACTGGAGTGGGTTGCCATTTCCTTCTCCAATGCATGAAAGTGAAAAATGAAAGTGAAGTCATTCAGTCGTGTCCGACTCTTAGTGACCCCATGGACTGCAGCCCACCAGGCTCCTCCATCCATGCGATTTTCCAGGCAAGAGTACTGGAGTGGGGTGCCATTGCCTTCTCTGCTCAACACTGTGCATTTATCTAAATTGGAATAAACTTTTCTTTTCTCTTTTAGGCAAGTTTTACCAAGATTCTTTCGTCCTTTTTACTCAAGTGGTTAAAAGCTATTTACCCCATTTCTATTCTTCCATAGTTACCCTTATGTCTATAACAATTAATACTCTATCAAATAATTATCCATACCCTATCTTCCTATAAAACACCTTTAGTAATTTTCACTTTCCCCTGAACCTTGTCATCCATGCTTTATTCAAAATACAAGAATTTTGAGATCCAAATTGTTAGTAATTCTTCCTTAATAGCAGAATCAAGCATTACTGTAGGCTATTTTAAAAAGAAGACAAAATCAAACTAAGAAAAAAGAAAGAAAAGAATGCCAGCAAATAGTTTTAATTTTTAGCCTTTTCTTTAAAAAACTTAACAAGGATCATTATTGTTAATATTTTTTATACCTGGTATTTACAAAGTTACTGGCATATAGTAGGCAATCAATAATAATTTAATAAATATTTGGTTGGATTAATTCTGAGAAAAATACTTATTAAAAGTCCCTGGCTAAAAGTAGTTGTTATTTTTTCCTACTATTTGGTGCTAGAAAAAAAATATACAGGAAATACAAAAAAAGCTACTGAAAAAAATCAAAAAATTGTATATGTGATACTTCTCATAACATCATAAAATTATGATAAATATGATAGCTCAGTACTACAATTAAAATACCTCTATAAAAATCTAAAACTATGCTTTTCCTTCCATAATTAATTTCCTCAAAACTTTACCTTTTGTGTTTAGAAGGAGCTATCTAACAGGGCACCCTCAAATTTTTTTTAAAATTCTTTTTCAATTCTTAACTCAGACAAGCTTTTAAAAAAACAAAGTTCTCAACCCAGAATGTGGATCAAGACACTAGGCCTCCTGAAGTCTTCAGATTAGCCAAACACCTGGATTTAGCCTAATTCTCTAGGTCTCTTTCTTCCTGATCATCAGATTTAAATGAGATTCTTTGCCAGAACCCTCCTGCCACTCCCATCTTTCTCAGTTTGAATTTTTTTGAAATAAGAGAAGATGGTCAAAAGGTACAAACTCCAGCTATAAGATAAATAAATACATGGGGAGGTAATATACAGCATGGTGGTTATAGTTTAACAATACTATATAGTGGCTAAGATAATAATCTTAAAAGTTCTCATCACAAGAAAAAATAATTGTTAATTATAGGTGGTGATGGACGTTAATTTATTGTGTTACTAGTTTTGCAACACAGACATACATCTAATCATTATGTTGTATATCTAAAACTAACACACGTACCTTAAGTTTAGTACTTCAAATAATTTTAAATATTTATGACTTGCTAACCACATAGTCCCTTCTGTTTAAAAATTAGTAAGGGTCTCATTATCAAATGTAAGAGGTTCAACGTTAAGTTCGTTGCTACCTATTCTCTTCATAATATGTCCTCAACGTATCTGTCCAAGCTTATTTCACGGTCCACGCTGGGCTCACAGTCTTCATTCCTAGCTCACTGATCTGTCTTCCATCCTCTACAAACATCATTACTATTAAGTTTAAGGGAATCCTGCCGATGGAACAAACGCTATATGGGAGCAGTTGTAAATAACCAACTACTGCTGAGTTCTGTGTAAGGGCCCATATCAACGTCACCTGAACTTTAGAGAATATATAACACTGGACAACTCACTCCATAAGTCAGACTAAACGAATACTCCTTGATGCAGATCCAACAGCTCTGAATAGGAGACTATCTACATTTTAATTAATTTTAATTTTTCTTTTCTGAATTCTGACAATTATCCCATTAAGCAAATGCAAATTGCATCTCTTTCATAAAAACTAAAAGTAGAAAAGAGCTATTTTTCTGAGAAAGTGTGGCCCCTTCTCATTCTCTCACCTCCACTTGAGAGAACAGCAGGGACCCCCGCTGCTCTAAAGACGATAGCCTGAGGAAACCACCAGGGTTTGGGTAATTCAATATGGTATACTAACACATATATATGGAATTTAGAAAGATGGTAATGATAACCCTGTATGCGAGACAGCAAAAGAGACACAGATGTTTAGAATGGACTTTTGGACTCTGTGGGAGAGGGAGAGGTGGGATGATTTGGGAGAATGGCATTGAAACATGTATCCTATCATGTAAGAAACGAATCGCCAGTCTATGTTCGATGCAGGATATAGGATGCTTGGGGCTGGTGCACGGGGATGATCTAGAGAGATGATATGGGGTGGGAGGTGGGAGGGGGGTTCAGGATTTGGAACTCATGTACACCTGTGGCTGATTCATGTCAATGTATGGTAAAACCAATACAGTATTGTAAAGCAAAATAAAGTAATAATAAAAATTAAAAAAAAAAGAATGCAGACTGTCACATACTTATCTGATTAAATTTGGACACTGGAATCCAGTTCTTGCTGCCCTTCTGTGCTTCTGAGATCTTATTATCTCCAGGCTCTGGGTTCAGTTGGTCACTTTGAGAGCAGGTGTTGACTGTTATGACCTGGAAAGAAAGATACTTGTTGGAACAGAGTGACATTAATCTGAATAGATTCCAAATCACAGTAATCACTGACATGAGTTTGAGCAAACTCTGGGAGATGGTGAAGGACAGTGAAATCTGTTGTGCTGTCCATCCTAAAGTCCATCCCAGTCCATCCTAAAGGAGAGTGTTCATTGGAAGGACTGATGTTGAAGCTGAAACTCCAATACTCTGACCACCTGATGTGAAGAGCTGACTCATTGGAAAAGACCCTGATGCTGGGAAAGATTGAGGGCAGGAGGAGAAGGCGATGACAGAGGATGGGATGGTTGGATGGCATCATTGACTCGATGGACGTGGGTTTGGATGGACTCCAGGAGTTGGTGATGGACAGGGAGGCCTGGCGTGCTGCTGTTCACGGGGTCGCAAAGAGTCGGACAAGACTGAGCGACTGAACTGGGAACTGAGTGAGGTCTGGTGTGCTGCAGTCCATGGGGTTGCAAAGAGTTGGATACAACTGAGCAACAGAACAACAACCGCATGTTGAAGAACAGTGGTTGTTAATATTGGCTGCACATTAAAATCACCTGGGAAGTGTTAAACTTCCGTCACTCGTGCTGGCAGGACACAAGCATCCATGTGACTTTCCTATTTGCAGTCATGACTGAGAACGAGGGTGGGGAGCAGGGTTTCTCAAACTTGAGTGCGTATCAGAATCACCCAGGACTATGTTAAACCCACAGATTGCTGGCTCCCACCCTCAGCATCTGTGTGTGATTCAGCAGGTCTGTGCATGTGTGGTACATCCCTTCAGTCGTTTATGACTCTTTGTAACCCCATGGACTGTAGCCCGCCAGGCCCCACTATCTATGGGATTTTCCAAGCAAGAATACTGGAGTTGCCATGCCCTCCTCCAGGGGATCTGTCCAACACAGGGATCCTATCTGCGTCTCTTATGTTTCCTGCAATTGGGAGGTGGGTTCTTTACCATTAGCGCCACCTGGGAAGCCCTTAGTAGGTCTAAGGAGAGGGCAAATTTGAATCTCTTAAGTTTTCAGGTAATGCTGATGGGAGACCACAGTTTAAGAACCACTGGTATAAAGCAAAACAACAAAAACATAAGGGTCTGAAAGAACTGGTTAGAATTCTATCCCTGTCACTCAGAAACCACATGAACTGGGCCAGTCACTTCATGTCTATGAGCTCCATTCCCTTCATCATTAAAATAACAGGGAGCTAACAATAATGGCTGCCTCGTGTGCCTCACAGGGGCAGAGAAGAAACGAGATAAACTGACAAACTACAAGATAACAAAAATCAAGTTATTAGTACTTGAGCTCAGTTAATACTTCTTATTTTAACTCTGGCCATTTTAGAACATAATTAGAACACAATTCTAAACTCATATTTTATGGGATCCCAGCAACTCTGCATGTTCCCTGAAGGAAGCCATTCTTTATGGATGTTAAGTCTCCTTCAAAGGTGATTTTGCACTAGTCACTGTGGAAAGGCACATGAAGCCACTGTGAGATACTACTGTACACTCACTAATATGCTAAAATCAAAAAGACTGAGCCTACTAAGGGCTGGCAAGGACGTGGACCACTGGAATTCTCATAAACCACTACTCATAAACTGGTGGCAATGTAAGTTTCTTCTAAAATTAAGCAAATACTTACCATATGACTTTACTATTCTACTCCTAGTTACCAAAGAGAAATGAAAACATATGTCCACACAAAGACTTGTACACAAATGTTCTTAACAGCTTAAGTGGAATAGCCAAAAACTGAAAATAACACAAAAGTCCTTCAACCTATGAGTTGATAAATGAATCGTTGCAAATCAGCTTTGCTGATTCTTAAGATTTACATCTCCATTCCTTCTAGGACAGTGTTATTTTGTGTACTTGGCCCTTTAGAATAAAGAGAAATCAAGCTAAGACAGGATACTACCTCAGTTGCCAAAAACATAAAAGGCACTTACTGGCACCTGTAGTGCTTGTGTTTTCTTCTTCTTCTTCGACAGTTTCCTATCCTTGGTTAGCATTTTTGTTTTGATCCATTTTGACTGTCCTATTTCTGAGAATTTTGATAGATCTGTAAGGGAAATGATTTACATGAGACAATAAAGACAGTATGTGGAACCATTTTGTTTCACAGGTAAGACTGAGAGAATGGGGAGAATGAGAATGGTAGCAACGTGAGAATTTAATCCTGGTTTTTAAATGTTTACTTCTTACTTTTAATCTTAGAGATCTTCAACTTCTCCTCCTTGTGTAATCTCAAGCTCTGATTCCCAGTGAAGGGCTTGTCTTTCCGAAGCGGACTGATTCGAAAGGATGTGTATGGCTGGAGCCATGGAAGTACTTCTGAGCAATTGCTCTGGGCCAGTCTTGCAGAGTTATCAGACAGGGATCTGCCCCGGATCTGCCTCTGGCCATGTCCACTCTGTCTGGAGTCATGGTTACAAGTGGAGGCCACGCTGATTTGACATTGTTTCTTGGTGCTAAACACACCAGTTTCATCACCTTCTGAAAATGCCCAGTTGACATATCCACCTCCAGGTTGCATGCTCATGACTTGGGAAGGGAGGGAGGTCACTCTTGTGGGTCCAGGTGTGCAAATCAAAGTGGGGAGCACTTGTTCCCCCTCGTCTGATCTGGCTGGTATCTGAGCAAATGACTCACATTGCTCCCTGGTTTCCACTATGGGGCCCTGGGCTGAGACACTCGGGGTCTGCCACATCAGATGAACAGGGACCTCAGTCTGGCTGACATGTTCAGTTGTCAGCCCATCTGTACCTGCTTCCACAGATGGTCTGGACAGAGGCAAGTCAGTTTTTGCAGGATAAGAAACTTGTTCTAGATAAGAAGGGACCAGGAGATATTGGCCATACTTTGGGTGTGCTTGTGTGTTCAGCATCACCCCAGAAGCAACTACATGATTTTCTGTTTCTTGTTCTCCTTGCTCATCTCTTACATTTGAAGCCTCTTGATGTGTAATCTCAAGAAAGGGCCCTTTCTGCCCTCGTGGAGGATACCAGCCTCTGGCCAGGCTCCGCAGCAAAGAAGGGGGCATGCTATAACACTGATACTTCTTCTTCTCAGAGAGTGGCATGCTGCCCAGAACCTCTGCACAGATGACATTGCTCCAGCTGTGGGGAAGTTTTCTGCAAGTAGAATGCTTTCTGCTGGCCAGGAGAGCCTTATCTTCTTGTAAGGTGTCAACAGCAGAAAGGACTTTTAAGGTATCCACTGTCAGGGCAGAGAGATCCTGCAGGTGTCCCACCTGGCTGTCCAATGACAATAAGGAGTCCTTTATGAAAGACACCTTTTCATTCATTTCTTTCAGCTGGAAGTACATCTCAGTAACCCTAAGGGTAAAGGGAGGAAGAAAACCAATAAACGCAGTAAGCGGATGGGAACTGGCCTTCCTCTCTTCCTGCTCTGCTTTCATCTCTAGGTGGCTGCGCAGCCTATGCGGCTTCCCTATGTTGGGTCTGTCTTCTGCCTTCTTCTCTATCCAGTAGGTACTCATTCCAGGTGCTCTCACCCACTCCTGTAATTCCCACTATCACCAGAAAAAGGAAAATGAAAAATTGCATTTCTGGCCCTTATTTCTCTCCAGTATTTCAGAACCACATTTCCAGCTTCTACTAGTTATCCTTCCAATCATCTCATCAATCAGCCTATTTGCACTCATTAATATATTCATTAACTTACATGACAAACATTTAAAATATCACCTATTGTCAAGCACTGTGCTATTTTGGTAGACAAGGGAAATCCTGAGGATGAAACCAGAATGATAGGAATAGAGTCAATAATAAAAAACATAATTAGAAAAAGTTTATAGAGCTTTTAAAATAAAATTCCATGTCTACAGTATAAACAAGCATCCCAGGTTTCAAACAAAGCCCATTTTAAGAAACCTACAATCAGAGAAAGCCTGAGGCAATTCTTAAGTGATTTTGAACACTTGAACCCCAAATTATGATATTGAACCAGTGGTTCAAGTAAAAGCAGCATCAGACACCATCAGTTATGCAAGTACAAAAGTACATTGCAAGCAGAGGCAAATTAAATTTAACAACTGATTTCATTCAGAGAATTAGAAAGAATAAAGAAAATATATCTATATCTATCTCAGTTATATGGGTATAGGTTTTGTTTTGTGTACCCCCCCCAAAAAAAGATAAGTTGAAATCCTAACCCTCAGTATTCCTAGAATGTGACTTTATTTGAAAGGAGGGCCTTTACAGAGGTAATCAAGTTAGAATAAGGTCATTAAAGTATACCATAAACCTGTATAATTCATATTCTTATAAAAAGGGGAAATTTGGACATAGAGGGAAGAAAATGTGAGACAACTACCTTCTGCCTGGAGTGATGCATCTGCAAACCAAGGAACACCAAGGGCTGTCCGCAGGCAAGAGAAGCTAGAAGGAGTGAGGAAAGACCTCCCCTAGAGTCATGCTTAAAGAAAGCATGGACCGGCAAACGTTGTAATTTTGGACTTCTAGCCTCCAGAACTGTGAGAGGATAAACTTCTATTGTTGTTAGACATCCAAATTTTTGGTACTTTGTTAGGTGTGCGTGCATGCGTGATAAGTCACTTCAGTTGTGTCTCACAACCGTATGGACTGTAGCCTGCCAGGCTCCTCTATCCATGAGATTCTCCAGTCAAGAATACTGACATGGGTTGCCATGCCCTCCTCCAGGAGATCTTCCCAACCCAGGGATTGAACCCAGGTCACTTATGTCTCCTGCATTGGCAGGCGGGTTCTTTACCACTAGTACCACCTGGGAAGCCCTTTGTTATGGCAGCCCAGGAAATTAATACAGTGATGACATTTTTCTTTCTTTCCTTTTTTCCTCTGTTTCATTCTTTACTTTGCAGAAAGGAGTATACTTTCCAATTTCTCAATACTAAAAATCTTTGATAAACAAAAATAAAGTGAAAAGTAGCAAGGGAGGGAATATAGTCAACAGTTTCATGATTCATATCACCATACGCAGAAATAAAAAATTGTTCCCAATCTTATTTGGGGGCTGGGAGAAGCAATGATTGATTATATCATCAAGAGCCTGGCACTCAGTTCTAGCAAGCACTTTCCAAAAGAGTGTCAGATGTCCCCTCTCTAGAATATATTTCAGGTCACATGGACTGAGAAATCCTCCCCTTCTTTCTGAAATCTTTGCAGATAGAAATGAAAGAGTAAAGGGGGTCGTATTTTCCATTTTTATTATCATCTAGGGGAGTGGAGCCCTCTCTTGCTTCAACTTCTATAACTCAATAGAGCCTTAGTAAAGGCTTCCTGACCTTCTGGAACCTGTAAGACTAGAATTGGCAAGTCTGATGAAGAAAAGAGCACAAAATATATGTATATTCACTTCCAAGTATGCTTCATTAGAGCCTCTCCATCTAGCACAGTTTCATCTAATTCAAAAACAGTACAGTCCGAACAACAGTAATGGAGTCTCATTAAGTTCCATTAGCAGCAGCCCCATCAAAAGGATACAATAGACACCAACAAGTATTCAGAGCCACAGGTAATCTGCTACAATAGAGACTGTTAGGCATATAACCTGGTCACCCTCACATCAGGTCCTCTTGCTTTCATAGGCACTTCTTTTCTAAAGCTCAATGTCCTATGAAACATATTTTAATTATATTTCTCAACCACGATCTACATTAATCGAGTCTTTTAGTCATTCTGACATGGAAAAGAAATTCTCGTAATTTTTGTTTCTTCTGTGCAAGGTTTGAAAGTGAGGGGGAGACCAGGATGGTTATTGTTTCACTGTGGGTCTCTGGACTAGATATTGTAAACTGAAATTATAGAAAGTATTATTATAATCATCATGATAATCACAGTGTTCCTGAGTGCTCATTATGTGCCAGGCGTTATACATTATTTTATTTAATCCACATGACCACCCTATAAGGTAGGCATTCTACTATCCCTTCATGAATATAGGTCACATTACCCATCATATGGTCCGTGAAAGAGTGAGGCTTCAAAGCCAAAGCGTGCAACACCATATTCAATGGCATTAACCACTGCCCTCCAGCACGTCTCAGCAACTCAGCAGGGATCCAAGCAAAGTCCTATTGGGGTCCTAGAGTCCCACGAAGGATGAATGAATTGCACCCACATTTTCCATGCCAGGAGTTGTTCACAAATGTTTCTCAGTAAGATATCATGATAAAACGATGATGGGACTTGCTCAGGCTATAACTCTGCTGAATTACATTGCTCAATGTGATAGTTTAAAAAAAATTTTTTTTTAAGATGTAGCACTTTCCAAATATAATGTAACCAAACATGCTTACTATGGAAAAATCCCTAGTTAACAACTTATTCCATAGAACAGAGAGATAAAACACTGGCTTACATAGCTAGGGACAAAAAGTAGCCAGCATTCCAAATAGAGAAAGTAAAATATAAAACAGACTTAATATGTTCTCTTTCCACTTTTACAATTCCCCTAACTCTGTAAGGATACAGATAATCTCTTCTTCAGAGGTAGGCAAACATACAAATGTCTTCCTAATGTCTTTTCCCTCCCTCTTCAAACTACTGCTCAGTTACTGCCAGAAAATATTCTTCCCTCCCTGGTAACTCAGACAGTAAAGAATCTGCCTGCAAGGCAGGAGACCTGGGATTGATCCCTGGGTCAGGAAGATCCCCTGAGAAGGAAATGACTACCCACCCCAGTATTCTTGCCTGGAGAATCCCATGAAGAGAGGAGCCTAGTGGGCAACAGTCCATGGGGTCACAAAGAGTTGGACACAACTGAGCAACTAACACTTTTAGAACGACCTCAATAAGGACCACCGTGTAAAAAGAGGCCTCGTGAAACAGCTCTATCAAAAGGAAATTTGATCAATTGTGTTCTGAAATTAAATTAGGGCTTCATAATCAAATACTAGAGCCTTTGAAAGCATCTAGAATGTTTTTCAGAAGCTACTTACCCATCTACCATCTAATGCTTCTCTACTCAAATACCAAGAAAAAACTGAAGAAAAGGTAATAGCATATGAGGATTACTGGTGTTCAGTTTACTACTGTTACTATCATCAAGTTTCACTCTGTATTCACTTGACTCATGATATTACCTTCTCCTAGTTTTCATTATTCTCTTCTGACCAATTCTTTTCAGTCTTCTCCACGAGTTCCTCTTCCTCAGCCCATGACACAGGTGTTGACACCTCTCAGGGTAAGACCCACTGAGTCTGCTGACTCCACTTGCTTCCTGAGCATAATCGCTTCCTCTCTCATAGTTTTATTTTCCTACAATAGGCAGGTGACTACCAAATTTCCTATTCAAATTTTGCCCTTTGGGCTCCAGAGCCATATATGTAAAGCCTTCCAGACATCTCTGGCTAAATATGCCACTAGAATCTCGGGGTCAACAAACTTAAACCTCATTGCTTCTACCCGCTGCCTCAGTCTCTGCCATGCATCTTGCATTCCTTATCCCTACGATGCCACCTTTCACCTCGTTACCCTGCCTTAGATACTATTCATCCTGGACTACATCTACTCCCTTATCACCACATCCAATCCTTAACTCATCTCATGAATTCTCTTCTCTAAAAATGTCTTTATTTATCCTCTCTGCTATGCCCTATATGAATACCACCCAAAATTCATATGTTGAAACATTAATCTTCAAAAGTGATGGTATTGGTACATGTGGCTTTTGGGAGGTGATTAGGTCATGAGGATGAAGCCCTCATGAGTGGGATTAATGCTCTATTTTATAAAAGAGACTCCACAGAGCTCCTTAGCGCCTTCTACCATGTAAGGAAACAGAAGTTTGTAACCCAAACAGGGCCTTCATCTGACCATCCTCACACCCTGATCTCAGACTTCCAGCTTCCAGAACTATTAGCAGTAACATTCTGCAGCTTCTAAGCCATCCAGTCTGGGAAATTTTGTAACAGCAAACCAAAGAGTTTAGTCAACCCTAAAAGAAATCAACCCTGAATATTCACTGAAAGACTGGTGCTGAGCTGAAACGCCAATACTTTGGCCACCTGATGCAAAGAGGAGACACATTAGAAAAGAACCTGATGCTGGGTAAGACTGAAGGCAGGAGGAGAAGGGGATGACAGAAGACAAGATGGGTGGATGGCATCACCGACTCAATGGACATGAGTTTGAGCAATCTCCAGGAGATGGTGAAGGACAGGGAAGCCTGATTTGCAGCAGTCCATGTGGCTGCATGAGGATTCAAGTCCACGAGGATTTGAAATAGCTCAACTGGAATTCCATCACCTCCATTAGCTTTGTTTGTAATGATGACTTCTAAGGCCCACTTGACTTCACGTTCCAGAATGTCTGGCTCTAGGTGAGTGATCACATCATCATAATTATCTGGGTCATGGAAATCTTTTTTGTACAGTTCTTCTGTGTATTTTTGCCACTGCTTCTTAATATTTTCTGCTTCTGTTAGGTCCATACCATTTCTGTCCTATATTGTGTCCATCTTTGCATGAAATGTTCCCTTGGTATCTCTGATTTTCTTGAAGAGATCTCTAGTCTTTCCCATTCTATTGTCTTCCTCTATTTCTTTGCATTGATCACTGAGGAAGTCTTTCTTATCTCTCCTTGCTATTCTTTGGAACTCTTCAGTCAGATGGATATCTCTTTCCTTTTCTCTTTTGCCTTTCACTTCTCTTCTATTTACAGCTATTTATAAGCCCTCCTCAGACAACCATTTTGCCCTTTTGCATTTCTTTTTCTTGGGGCTGGTCTTGATCCCTGCCTCCTGTACCATGTCATGAACCTCCGTCCATAGTTCATCAGGCACTCTGTCTAACAGATCTAATCCCTTGAATCTATTTCTCACTTCCACTGTATAGTCATAGGGATTTGATTTAGGTCATACAAGAATGGTCTAGTGGTTTTCCCCACTTTCTTCAATTTAAGTCTGAATTTGGCAATAAGGAGTTCATGATCTGAGCCACAGTCAGCTCCCAGTCTTGTTTTTGCTGACTGTATAGAGCTTCTCCATCTTTGGCTGCAAAGAATATAATCAATCTGATTTCGGTATTGACCATCTGGTGATGTCCATGTGTAGAGTCTTCTCCTGTGTTGTTGGAAGAGGGTGTTTGCTATGACCAGGGCATTCTCTTGGCAAAACTCTGTTAGCCTTTGCCTTGCTTCATTCTGTACTCCAAGGTCAAATTTACCTGTTATTCCAGGTATCTCTTGACTTCCTACTTTTGCATTCCAGTCCCCTATAATGATACTTTGGCCACCTCATGCAAAGAGTTGACTCATTAGAAAAGACTCTGATGCTGGGAGGGATTGGAGACAGGAGGAAAAGGGGACAACAGAGGATGAGATGGCTGGATGGCATCACCAACTCAATGGACGTGAGTTTGAGTGAACTCTGGGAGTTGGTGATGGACAGGGAGGCCTGGCGTGCTGCGATTCATGGGGTAGCAAAGAGTTGGACATGACTGAGTGACTGAACCAAACTGACCCTATGATGAAAAGGACATCTTTTGGGGGTGTTAGTTCTAGAAGGTCTTATAGGTCTTCATAGAACCATTCAACTTCAGCTTCTTCAGTATTACTGGTTGGGGCATAGACTTGGATTACTGTGATATTGAATGGATTGCCTTGGAAATGAATATTTTCATTATAAGAAGAAAATCTGCAACTGTGTACGGTGATGGATGTTAACCAGATTCACTGTCGTGATCATTTCATAGTACACAAATGTCGAACCATCATGCTATATGCTTGAAACTAATATATTGTTAGGTCAATTACAGCTAAATTTGAAAAGTGCATGTAATCACATGCAATCCTTCATTATTTTAACACCTACAATCAGTAATACATGCACAGCAGCTTTGATCTTACTAGAATCTGACTTTGTTCACTTTCTCCAACATGTCTCCTCTTTCCTCAAAACTCTGAATGGCCTTCCTGCACTGATTCCCCCCTCAATCACCCCCACCCACAGATACCCTCACCGACGACCGCCCTGGCTCCTGCAGCCTGGCTGCGTCCTTCCGCCACGCCCACGCTCCACATCCTCTCCTGGTCTCCACCACTAACTCCCCTCCCCAAGGACTTTGCTCAGCAAAGCACTGCTTTCCTCTGGCTCCTGCAGCTCCTCCCACTTCCAGGAACAAACACATTAATATTGTTATCGCCACATGAAGCAAAAGAATCCCACCATGCACCCATGCCCTGCTTCAGACGTAAACTTCTTACAAAATCTGCCTCTGATCTCTGTCTCTACTCTTCACCCTCAACTGCCCTCAACGCAATGCACAAGTGCTAGTCAGGCTCCCTGAGAGCTCCATGACCCCCAGTGCAACCGGTACCCTGCCCTTGCCCTCTTCAGGACCAACCTACTGCTCCTGGACACATCCGCATCCAGTTTGGGGGCACCATCCCACCTTCCTCAGGTCTCTCCTTCTCAGCTGCCTCAAAGTGATCCTCCTGCACCAGGCTCCCCAGACAGTCCAACCTACCCAACCCAACCCAACTCCAGCAGACCCTTCACTGCCATCATTCTCTATTCCCTTATACTACTTGTTTTTCTTTATTGCTCTTTTATGGTCTGGCATTAAATTACATATCTCTTTTTTGTCCTCCATTCCCATCACCCCTCCACATGCACGCACTAGAATGGAAGTCCTACAAAGGAAGGGCCCCTGGTCTCATCCACCATTTATCTCCTCTAACTTATAAGACTGTCTAGAACCCTGCAGATGCTCAATAAATGTGCAATGATTACAAGAATATTACACACTACTTGAGAAATGTTAGAGGATCAAAACCTTAGGTTTTAAAAGTAGACCTTCTACTTTTCTTCAGCCATTCTAGTAAGAATTAGCTTTAAGTAGCATTTAGAGGGTGAAAATACATATAGAACTTTTACCTTTCTGATGTCACTCGGATTTGTTCCTCACAACTACAATTCAGATGGTCCATCTTCTCGTGGAAGTACTTTTCCACACACTGTTCTTCAAAATCGTGAAGTTTTTTCAGATCCTCCTTACTTAGGTAGAGTTCTGTGGAAGTAAGTATAGTATATAAAAGGAATCATCGTTCCCCCTCCATAGGAAGCTGAGACCACGTCTGAGTGACTTTTCTTCCACTGGTATTGAAAATGAATAAAACTACAGTTTGTGTGATAATAGTTTACGGCCTTGTCACACTGTTTGACTAACACCAATTGGGACGCCCTATGCACCAACAACTGGAAGCACGAAGCTGAGTCTCCTAGTTGTTTTATATACTGAAGTGGGGGTTTGGACGTGACTCATGTGGATCAGATACTTTATCTTCAAAATCTTCCTACGTTAGAATACTTTTAAAAATCTATATTTATATGCTTATGGCAGTTCCTCCACCAACTATTTAAACTGTCAAAATGACAACAAGTAACCCACAGGTTAACATCAAAGTTAGAAGAAGTCTACGTCTGTTTCAGAGAATCTAGGGAGTTTAAGAAAGTTGTACCTTGTTGCACTGAGTTTATACAGGCACTGAGCTGGTATATACTAAGTTCTTCTATTGAAAAAAGATATTATTGCCAGTATTATCAATGGCCAATCAACATCTTCATTGACAATAACTACTTCATTAAAAGACACATCATTTCATGATGTTATGAAACTAATGCAATCTATATCAAACTTCAGTGATCACATGTGGTATACCACCTTGACTCCTACCTAACAGAAAAAAACATTATCTTTTAAGCAAGTTTCTAATACTTGTTAAATATAAAAATGCTGTTGCAAAAAGGGTAAAATTGGAATGTTTTCTTCCTTCAACCATTTCACCTAAATTAGGGGGGAAAAAAAGAAAAACCAAGAAAGAACCATTAAAGTTCTCCAGAATTAATTAGAAATTCAAAGGTTCTAGAATTTATTTAAAATGCAGATTAACAAAACTGTTAATTTTAGAGGATAATTAAAAGAAAATATTCAGCCACAAAAGGTATTCACAATGTTTTCTGATTTTTACAGTATGGAAGAATTTTTCAGGTCCAAAAAAAAATCCAGTATCTCCCCATCCCCACTCAGCTCTAAATTTTTGTTTGCATTAAAGAATTTTGTATGAGTAAGGAACTTTAGAATTGTGTGATTTGAACCTTCTGTGGATTCCTGAGAGCAAATAATCCCCAAAGCAATTCCAGTGATAGCGATAGGTACAGCTTGCAGTATGTGACATTTTCTTGCAACTGTCCACCAGGTGGCACTGCTACCCCGTGTGCAAACATCCTGAAACTGAATACAGAGGCTCAAAGGCCATCTTACAAAAATTTAGAATTTCCTAAAACTCAGGGTGAGTGCACCTCTACCCATCAGAATATTTCCTCAAGTTTTATACCAGAATTACCCTATAAGTTCATATCAAGGTAAGCTCAGGAAAGGCTTCTTTGGTATGGTGCTATAAAATCTGGCCAAATCCCAGTTAATTCCAGGATCTCTCAAGTGGTTCACACTCTCCTGTTACAATTATTCTGGGATGGCACTCTGTTAGAAGATGAAAAATTATAATATAATTATAAGCCTTTAAGTTAACTTCAGTTGTACTTTGACTTCCTTATAAAGGCTGAATCTCTTGAGGGAAAGAAATGGAAAAGAAAAATAAATCAGTACAGTGGTTCAAGAAGAGAAAAATATTTCAGAGTCAATTACCAGCAGGAGCAAAAGCATGTCACCCTGTCAACCTTGTGATAACACTTGTTAAGGGCTCACCAAAATGTACAGATAGTCCATAATTCCATATCTGAAACTCTTGGAACCAGTCTGTTTCAGAATTCAGAAGTTTACTTTTCTAGTTTTGGAAATGTAATATAATGCATATGCCATAAATGAAGTAAAATCCCTAACTGGGGCTAGAGCAATATTCTGAAATTAAACACATTATTTCTGCAGCAAAATCAATGAGTATTCTTACTACAAGGGATAAAGAGGATAAGTGGCTTACATTAGTTCCATTAGCCTCTTCTATCCAAATGAGTCTTTCTCTAACTTAAGAAGAAAAAGACTTTCCATTTTCAGATATATTTTGGATTTAGGAATTGAGATAAAGGATTGTGGATTTATGCCATTTCCTCTATATCTAGGAATTATCTAGAAACAGGCCTAGTAACAACGGGCCTAGAGGAACTACAAAAGATCTGTAAACCAAAAGAATGAATTTCTCTTATGACGATTAGTATGACAGTCATATCATGCTGTCAAGATACGGATAAGCAAAATGAACTAGGAAAAGAATCTCAAAATGTGTCGAGTTAAGCTTTGCCAAAAAGAGAGAGAATCTGCATTTCTGCATACCGAGTTGAAGTTCCTGAAAATATGAGACATCTATAGAGAATGACCTCCATATTCTGTAAACCAGAGAACCAGAGAGCCTTGACTCTAGTGAATAAGTTAGACAAAGTCTGGTTTATCTATTTCCTTTAATCCACAAGATCTGTATCCTTTCAATTTGGATTCCATCTTCATCAACAAGGAATAAGTATGCGTCACTGGGACGACTACTCTCTAGGAGCTATTCTGATGACTTCCCAGTTAAGCAGAGAAAATACAGGCTTTCCAGGTGACAAAAAACCTTTACAAATCCAAGCAGAGATTCTATTCCTACCCATTTCTTTCTTTCAAACTATTAATTACTCTTAGCAAAAGATACTATAACCACATGAGATCAATGTATTTACTTAGACCCAGGTTCCCAACTGATAGTCTTTTAATTTAACTCCCAGGGCCTTCCAACCTGTGCCCTGAATTTAATCGACAATGTTCAGGTGTCTTCACCTTGGATCTCTGCTCTTTACTTTCTTTCTCCTATGCCACCAATTAAAAACTTACTTAATCCAACATCACCCTCTTCTTGGTCATTTGGAGCTTGGTGCTGGCAAAGACGGCGAAGCAGGAGACCAATGTGACTCAGCAGGATAAAAGGTGGGGGCAGCCAAGGCTTTTCATGGTAGGTCATGATGTAACGATAACGATTGTATTTCCACAGGTTATTTGAAATGGATTTCAGATCTATGTAAACGTTACTGTAAGTTGCAGTAAAAGAGGGACAGTGTTTTAATACAGAATGCTGAAACATGACAGATTACTGCTTTATTTTCCAGCTTATTATTGGTTCACCTGATGTGACCAGTAGTTAGCCAATAAAAATAATATCCGTCGCATTTATGATTCTTCTTCCCCAAACAACAGACATTAATCACCCTCTACAATAAAATATGCTAATCAGAATATGCAAAAGGTAGAAATTGCAATCAGAGAGAAGAAAATGCTAACATTTTAAATACAATGAACAGAAACTGTCCTCTGGAAGTAACATTATTCTTGATTCACTATCTTTTATCACATAAGATCTTTTCAGTCCATAAGTCATCCTTAATGATAAATGGTTTTAATGTTCCTCTATATTATCAATATTATGAAGAGATTCTCCTAATTATCAAATGTGAGAAGTGCTAGAATAACCCTAGCTAAAGCATTCAAATGGAAAAGAAAAAGATGAGGCAGGCAATAAAACTCAATTTATCCTAAAATAAACCAATAAGCAGAACTTTGATTTAGAAGCTAGATCAATTATTTACATTAACTTTATAATAAAAGTAACTTCATATTGGTTGGCTACTTTGGATTTTTTTTCCCTTTATTATATCAATTACAATATACAAATAGTGCAGAAAAATATGTTGATGCTACAGAGCTTGTGATGAAGTTGTCATGAATGGTATCCATTCTCAAGCAATATGTCATCCTTTAACTTTAAGTCTATAATATGATATGGGTGGGGAGGGCACAATGAAATATCTATCTTAATATTTTGTTTAGGCTAATATAGAATTTATTTCTTTAGAGAAGGATGGCAGAGAAGCACTTAAGAAGGGCAGACAAATTTGACAAATAGAAATGCAAGTAACCCTGAACTGCAGGAATGGTAAAGAGAAGAAACTCAAACTATCTCGGAGAAAAACGGCTTAGGATTGAAGAATGGAGAGGGACTTCCCCGCATCCTGTGGTTACGACTCCACGCTGCCACTGCACGGGGTGCTGGGCCTGGAACTAAGATCCTGCATGACACTTAGTTAGATTTTTAAAAAGAGAGGGAAAAGGAAAGGGGAAGTTTCAGATTACATACGATAGATGAAGAAAGCACTGACAACCGGATTTAACGGCAATTCTTAAAGGGCAGTCACTGAGCCGGCAGCACTAGCATCACCTGAGAACCTGTCAGAAATACAAATTCTTGGGCCCTACCTCAGAATGGGGCTTCCCCGGTGGCTCAGACAGTAAAGAATCTGCCTGCAATGCAGGAGACCTGGGTTCGATCCCTGGGTTGGGAAGATCCCCTGGAGGAGGGAACTACTTCAATACTCTTGCCTGGAGAATTCCAGGAACAGAGGAGCCTGGCAGGCCACAGTCCATGGGCTTGCAAAGAGCTGGACATGACTGAGTGCCTTTCACTTACACACTCACCCTGCTGCTGCTAAGTCGCTTCAGTCGTGTCCGACTCTGTGCGACCCCATAGACGGCAGCCCACCAGGCTCCTCCGTCCCTGGGATTCTCCAGGCAAGAACACTAGAGTGGGTTGCCATTTCCTTCTCCAATGCATGAAAGTGAAAAGTGAAAGTGAAGTCGTGTCCGACTCTTAGCGACCCCGTGGACTGCAGCCCACCAGGCTCCTCCACCCACGGGATTTTCCAGGCAAGAATACTGGAGTGAGTCGCCATTGCCTTCTCCACTCACTCACCCTAGAATGACCAAATTAGCTATCCCTGTCTCAGCAAGTCCTCCAAGTAATTCTCTTGCACAATCAAGTTTGAGGATCGCCAAAGTTCCATGCTACTCCCAGTCCAAGTGTGACTACAGCATATCTACCAGCAGGTGGCGATCTTCACAGTGTTTGTCAGGCTCTTCGCAACCATTACAGATTCTGGAAAGGGGCTTTTGGATAAGTAGTCAGATCTGGGGTTGCTCAACTTGGACGAAAATCCTAAAGGAAATCAACCCTAATGTTCACTGGAAGGACTGACACTGAAGTTGAAGCTCCATTACTTCGGCCACCTGATGCAGAGAGCCAACTCACTGGAAAAGAGCCTGATAACTGGGAAGGATCAAGATGGAAGACAGGAGAAGGGGGCAACAGTAGGTGAGATGGTTGGATGGCATCACAGACTCAATGGACATGAGTCTGAGCAAACTCTGGGAGATAGTGAAGGACCGGGAAGGACATGGACTGGCATGCTGGCATGCTGCAGTCCATGCAGTTGCAAAGAGTGGGACACAACTTGGCAACTGAACAAGAAGAAGCTTGTATGGGTCTCCGTGTGTTCATCGCAGTGACAAGATTGGCCTGTGGGAGGATTTTCCAACCTCTCTTTTGACACCTGCTATTTTTGAGAAACAAAAATCTCATACCCACTGATCTTATTTGAAATGTCAGAATAAAAGCTATAATAATTAAACACCAGCAAATGTTGCAAGTTCATAAAATGTGAGACTAAAGAAAGATGACAGTTATCATATAATCCTGCAATAACTAATAAGATTTTCCTGATATATATGCAACAACAGTCGGTTTTTGCCTGTGTTTTTATTTATTTTATCTGCTTTCAGCCGTATCTACTCTACTTTCTTTACTTAGCTTCTATGCACTGATTTCCCTTTCTCTTTTCAGTAAGATAATAAATAAAATACCTCATACAGTGGCTGGCATAAAGGAGGCATTCAGAAAAAAACTAGTTCCTTCCCATCATGTCACTTGATTTCATTCATCCATTAAACTCTCTTCAATGCTTGGGATAAATTCATAGGCAGAAAAGGAAAAAAGAAAACCCAAAAGCAAAAAACCAAACTTGTTCTTATGAAGCCTGTATTCCAGAATGAGATAAATGGGGGCAAAAATAATATATAAATAAATTATAAAATATATTTGTATATATATAAGTGAGTAGGATAAAGAAAGAAGAGTAAGGCGGACCAGGCACGCCAAGGAGATGATGGAAGGAAAGGGCAGCTGCACTTTTAAATAACATCCTTAGGTTTGTTAAGTGTCATTAGGGCTACAGTGTTGAGAAAAGAATATAGGGGCCAAAGACAGAAGCAGAGAAATAATTAGGAGGCTTTGTGGTGGTAGCAGTGAGGTACTGACAGGTGGTTGGACTGAGGATCTATTTGAAGGTGGAGTCAAAGGTATTTCTGACAATCTAAACCTAGAAATATGAAAGGCAATAAGAAGGCCAAAGTTTTTGGCCTGAATGACAAAAAAAAGATGAAGCTTTGACAGAAATTTGTGCTCTTCTTTAAAGATGTGGGAACAACTATAAGAAGAATAAGTGTATATTCAGAAAGAGGGAAAATGAAGAGTTTGGACATTTAAAAGCTCAGAAATCTATTATATATCTGACTGGCAACAGAACAGGGCAGCTGGACCTATAGAACTGGAGTTCAAGAAAGAGATGTAGGCTGAAGATATATATTGGACTTTGTCAAGATATAGAACATATATACAGGACACTGAAAGAGATCACCAAACAAAGCATAAACAAAAGGTCTGGGCCCAGGGACAAATCCCAGTGTTAAAAGGTTGGAGAGAAGATGATGAACCAGGAAAAGAAAACTGCAAAGAAGTGAAGTGATATTGACGAAAACAGAGAATGAAATATAATGAGAGCTGATGAAGAGAAGTTATCAAGGACTCTCTAGTCAACTTTCAACTCATCAAATGCTATTATCCATGATTCCAAATTATTGCTTAATTACAGTGTATGATCTCTTTTAATTCTGTTTTTATTACAGTCCCACATTGTTTTTTCTCTTCTCACACTCTGCTACCTTCCTACCAGTAGTCCCATGCCCATATTTTTAAAACCATAAAACCACAGTAATAAAGCTTGATATGCATTAAAACAAAGGTTACATGTGACTCTTTCAAAATACTTCACCAATTTTGACTGATACAAAATAACCATATTTGATTTAAATAACCTACTTAAAGAAAGCAATCAACAGGTTCACCATGATGATATATTGCACGAAGAGGTAGACAGCTTGCAGGAATGGAGTAAGAAAAGAACCAGGAGGGCAGGATGGCTGGCTTGAACAAACTGCAAAGAAAGAATTTTAAAGAATGAGAGACAAGGTGAATCACAGTCCTATGACCATGGACAAATATTTAGCACACTAATTTAGCAGAATACCACAAACTCTTGACATTTTTAAGATTCAGATGGTTGTTTTCCAGAGTTCTTTTCAACTCTGAGTGTCTACAAGGGTTTGATTTCCACAGAGTGGTGGAATGCTCTACATACCATCTATCTCTGAAGCATAGACTTCTCCATATATCATCCAGTATGGCTCAAATACGATATCTCGGGCAAGGGTCCAGGATGGGGGCTCCTTTGGTGAAAGGATGGCTTTCCGTGCCACTCCAAAGCTCAGGAGGACAATGGCCATGATGATCACAATGTAGAACATGTTTGCTGTCTACAAAAAAGCATGACACAGAAACAAACTCACAGACTTAGAACATGAACTTACGGTTGCCAGAGGGAAGAGATAGTTAGGGAGTTTGGGATGGTCATGAACACACTGCTATATTTAAAATGGATAACCAACAAGGACCTGCTGCATAGCCCATGGAACTCTGCTCAATGTAATGTGGCAGCCTGGCTGGGAGTCGGGTTTGGGAGAGAATGGATACATGTGTATGTATCGCTGAATCATTCTGCTCTCCACCTGAAACAACCACAACGCTGTTAATTTGCTATACCCCAACAAAAGTGAAAATGTTAGTCACTCAGTCGTGTCTGACTCTTTGTGACCCCGTGGACTGTAGCCCGCCAGGCTCCTCTGTCCATGGGAATCTCCAGGCAAGAATATTGGAGTGGGTAGCAATGCCCTCTTCCAGGGGATCTTTCCAACCCAGGGATTGAATCGAGGTCTCCCACATTGCAGACAGATTCTTTACTATCTGAGCCCCAGTACAAAATAAAAAGTTTTTTTAAAATGGCACAGCCAGAATTTTAGCATAGATTAGAAATTCAAAACAAATAAAATACCTGGAGTCATCATATTATCAGAGAAGGCCATGGCCCCCCACTCATAGACGGAGGAGCCTCGTAGGCTCCAGTCCATGGGGTCGCTGAAAGTCGGACACGACTGAGCAACTTCACTTTCACTTTTCACTTTCATGCATTGGAGAAGGAAATGGCAACCCACTCCAGTGTTCTTGCCTGAAGAATCCCAGGGACGGGGGGGGGGCCTGCCAATAAGACTGTCTAGTCATTGACCAAAATACCTAGTCCATGAACAACTGGATTTCCTTTGTCTAAAACATCTTGTTTTCTCTGCCCAATACATGTTTCAGGTAGCCTATGGAATAATTTAAATGTACTAACAGTAGAGAATCTATGCTTTTTTTAAGAAGTGATGAAATATGAATAGCTTTTCATTGGCTAATATCCAAGTTTTCATCAGAGATTATGAAAAGAAAAAAATTAGGGTAATTCAAATTAGTAAAGTGGCTCCTTATTCCCAGGATTATCTTCAGCAGTATTTAGAGTCTGAGAAAATTGATCAGGCCAAGAATCTGCTGAATAATTCCAAGCTACTTAGCAAACTGAAGAATTTAAGGGGAGAGAAAAAAAAAAGATGTAAAAGCAACTATAAAATGATGTTTGTTAAATCCAGTGGTTCATTAACTCTCAGTTAGTCTTTGCAGTAAAAGTAAGCCTGATTCAACCCTCCTACAATGTTGGTGGGAATGCAAATTGGTACAGCCACTATGGAGAATAGGATGGAGGTTTTTAAAAAAACTAAAAATAGAGCTTCAATATGACCCTGCAATCACACTCCTGAGCATGTATCTGGGGAAAAACATGATCTGAAAGGATACATGCAACCCAATGTTCATTGCAGCACAGTTTATATAGCCAAGGCATAGAAGCAACCTTGGGGATTCCCAGGTGGCTCAGTGGTAAAGAATCCGCCTGCCAAGCAGGAGACATGGGTTCAATCCCTGGGTTGGGAAGATCCCCTGGAGAAGGAAATGGCAACCCACTCCAGTATTCTTGCCTGCAGAATGCCGTGGACAGAGGAGCCTGGTGGTCACAAACAGCTGGACATGACTTAACGACTAAACAGCAATAGCAACAAGAAGCAGCTTAAATGTCCAGTGACAGAAGAATGGTAGAGGAGGTGGCGCATCTGTGCAGTGGAATATTACCCAGCCATTAAAAAGAGTGAAATAAGGCCGTTTTCAGCAACATGGGTGGACCTAGAAGCCGTCACACTGAGTGAAGCAGGTCAGACAGAGAAGGAGAAAGATCATCTGATACCCCTTACACGTGGGATCTAAAAGGAAAGATACAAGTGAAGCGGCCACAAAGCAGAGAGAGACTCGCACTTACGGCTGAATGAATTTATGGTTACCAGGGGGAAGGATGGTGGGGAGAGACAGTTACAGAGTGTGGGATGGACATACACACACTGCTATATTTTAAATGGATAACCAACAAGGACCTATTGTATACCACAGGGAATTCTGCTCAACGTTATGTGGCAGCCTGAACAGGAAGTAGTTTGGGAGAAACGGATATATGTATATGTATGGCTGAATCCTTTCACTGTTCACCTGAAACTATGACAACATTGTTTGTCAATCGGCTATACCCCAGTACAAAATATAAAGTTTAAAAACGAAGTAAGCCTGATTGTTTTAATGCACAATGGAGGACTGCTTGAGAAAACATATAATATATACATGTACCATACACATGTACTATAATTTTTAAAGGCTCTTTCAAATAATTCATTTCTATTACTAAATGTATTAATACATCAGATCAACCTACTTGTTCACTGTGGCAGAAACTTATACCATGAATTTCCTATTAGCTTCCCTTCCATGAGGCAGGAGCCACATGACCTATTCTGGCCAATGGGCTGTGGAATAATAGTGATTTGACTCACTTCCCCTTCAGAGCAGTTAAAAGCTGCTCCATCCCTTTAAAAGCATGCTCCTCCATGGAATTTTCTCCACCCCTCTATTCCCTGTCATAGGAAACCTCAGAGGCCAGCTAATGACATGGGTATGCCCCAAGAAGGAAGGATTTGTGATCCCTCAATCACTGGATAGAGGCCAGCCTCCGTGAGCACCCATCAGTCTTTGCATTAGGAAGAAATAAACTTGTATTGAGTCACTGGGATACATTGGTTACCTCAACATAGATTACCAAGTTAATACCAATGTCACCAAGACCAGAGAAAATATTGCTGGTCTAAAAGAAAAGTATAAAGTAAAAAAAACCATCTTTAGTATTCAGGAGGTTCTCCCTTTACTGTCCTCTTCCTCTATCTCAACACAGCTCTTCCTTCTCAAGAGCTTGCCCCTTCCCTGTGAGTATTCTAGAAGAAAAAGCAAAGAAGATCTTGAGGTGCTATCCTTCTTAACTCCTGTGCAAAGTCAGCTGGACAGGGCTTATACAAGTGCACAGTGAGCTCAAATGGCAGACAGAGCCAGGTGGTCCAGATTTGAATCCCGGCTCCCCAGCTTACTCCTTTGGGAAATTTACTTAAACTCCATTTCCCTGAATGTAAAATATGGATTATAGTACCCATCTCTTAAAATTGTTTTTAAGATTAAATGAGTTAATACACACAAAGTACTTAGAACAGGGTATGGCCCACAGTAATCACTATTTAAGAGTTGGCTAACAACAGTTAGAACTGGACATGGAACAATAGACTGGTTCCAAATAGGAAAAGGAGTACGTCAAGGCTGTATATTGTCACCCTGATTATTTAACTTCTATGCAGAGTACATCATGAGAAACGCTGGGCTGGAAGAAGCACAAGCTGGAATCAAGATTGTAAAGAGAAATATCAATAACCTCAGATATGCAGATGACACCACCCTTATGGCAGAAAGTGAAGAGGAACTAAAAAGCCTCTTGATGAAAGTGAAAGAGGAGAGTGAAAAAGTTGGCTTAAAGCTCAACATTCAGAAAACTAAGATCATGGCATCTGGTCCCATCACTTCATGGGAAATAGACGGGAAAACAGTGTCAGACTTTATTTTTGGGGTGCTCCAAAATCACTGCAGACGGTGACTGCAGCCATGAAATTAAAAGACGCTTACTCCTTGCAAGGAAAGTTATGACCAACCTAGATAGCATATTGAAAAGCAGAGACATTACTTTGCCAACAAAGGTCCGTCTAGTCAAGGCTATGGTTTTTCCAGTAGTCATGTATGGATGTGAGAGTTGGACTGTGAAGAAAGCTGAGCACTGAAGAATTGATGCTTTTGAAGTGTGGTGTTGGAGAAGACTCTTGAGAGTCCCTTGGACTGCAAGGAGATCCAACCAGTCCATTCTGAAGTAGATCAGCCCTGGGTGTTCTTTGGAAGGAATGATGCTAAAGCTGAACCTCCAGTACTTTGGCCACCTTATGCAAAGAGTTGACTCACTGGAAAAGACTCCGATGCTGGGAGGGATTGGGGGCAGAAGGTAAAGGGGACAACAGAGGATGAGATGGCTGGATGGTATCACCGACTCGATGGACATGAGTTTGAGAGAACTCCTGGAGTTGGTGATGGACAGGGAGGCCTGGCGGGCTGCGATTCATGGGGTCACAAAGAGTCAGACATGACTGAGCGACTTAACTGAACTGAACTGAACTGAGGGGTGGAGAGACAAGACAAATCAGTATTTCAGCTTACTGTGCTCAGAGACAAATACAACTCAACCCCCCATCATCTGGCCCTAACCAAAAGGGTAAGATGAGTATCACAGTCACTATCCAATATGCTATCCAAGGACATTTGTTAAATATGAATTTAAGTTGTACAATAAGTGGTGATGCAGTGTGTACTTCTTTAAATAATTTTAAAAGTTATAATACTATTGAACATGAACCATGAAATCAAGTAGAACCGTTAAAATAACACCAGGTTATACAGCAGACAGTACTCACCATTTTTGCAATCATGGTTACATAGGGACCTGCATGTTGATTCACAGCAAAGAAGTCCAGGAGCCGTGAGAACCAGAATATGATGTTGATGCAGTATATCAGTCTTCCCACTGTGTAGAAAGGTGGGTCACCCCACCGAAAGCCAAATCCCACCAAAAACAGGCCAATAGCCACCGTTTCCATTAAGTTCCAGTACTCGCTAATCCATACCTTCACCTTTTGAGTAAACTTCCCAGGTTCTGAAATACAGACCTAAAACATGATAGAAAGAAAGAAACAAAGAATGGGTTATACCTCAAGAGTCTCATCAATATGATCTTCAATACTTCAACTGTTCATTTACAAATGAATTGAATCCTGCCAAACCTTAGATCATAAGGCAGCTTTGGAGATGTAAGTTATCCTTGGGGAATGAATTATTTAAACAATTCTATAAATACAGCTTAATGTGACTGTTAATGCTGGTCAACTATTTAAAAACCCAACCAGAAACTTAAAAAAGGAAGGAAGAAAGAAAAGTTTTTTCTAGATTTCATCAATCCTGCAACCCACACCAGTGTTCTTGCCTGGAGAATCCCAGGGACGGGGGAGCCTGTTTGGCTGCCGTCTATGGGGTCTCGAAGAGTCGAACATGAGTGAGCGACTTCACTTTCAATTTTCACTTTCATGCATTGGGGAAGGAAATGGCAACCCACTCCAGTGTTCTTGCCTGGGGAATCCCAGGGACGGGGGAGGCTGGTGGGCTGCCATCTGTGGGGTTGCGCAGAGTCGGACACAACTGAAGCGACTTAGCAGCAGTAGCAGCCAACTAACACAGGGAAACACTGAAACAATTTTAAAACTCGACATTGCAATGGACTATAGCTGCAATGCCATTTCATGATGAATAGCCTAGTGCAAAGAAATGAAAGAATCCTATAATCTGATCCCACTATTGCTGTTAGTGAGCAGTTAACAAATTGAACATGACATTAGAACTCACTATTACAAGAAATTACCCCTGCAACAGAATGTCAGACAAACTGAAATGTCAAACAGTAAACCCATTTTTCCTGAGGCATTAAAAAGAATGGTAGAATTTAGATAACATTTTTCTGCTGAATTGTTTTCTACCATCTATAAACTCCACAATAGTAACTAGCAGGCAACATAAATATAATTACTAAGACTATATCTACATAATATACAGTATCAGTCATAAGAGCTCTAGGACAAACTCATATATGTAAATGCACAAAGGTAGAGTTACATATACAGTGATTCTAAAATAGTCTAAGTTATACTATATGTGATGACATTATAACTGCATGGGAATATTCATTCCTTTTTTTTTTTAAGTGACTCATTATAAATTAAAAAATAAAAAGTTTGCTTTGTTTTTTTTCTTGGACTACTTGCCCCAGAGGGATGTTTAGCAGGAACTTTCAAAGGCTATACATGAATTCTTTACCATTGTGCAACTTCACTATGTGACAAGAAACCAATACTATGTAAGTAATGTTAGATTATATGAAAATCAATCTTATTTTTTAAAAAAAAAACACTCTGGGGATGAGAAATCTAACAGTCAGAGGGTCTAATAACAACTAGACACTATCACTCTGTGACTGATAAAGATGTCCTCAAAAATAACTGCTTTCAAAGAGCAGAAATCAAGAGAAATTATTTGGCAACAATAAAAGGCTGAGATCAGAAATTTCCCCCAATTACCCTCCTGTAGCATGCCGAGTCAGGATCATTGCCCGCCCCACCTCAACCTTTGACCTCTTCATTTTCACCACCCCATCCCAGAATACCTCTAGCAGAGATGTACAGAAGACAAAGGGAGAAAGGGTAACTCACCTCTCTGACTTTCTCAACGGCATTGGTGAAGATGTAGATAATAACAAGCCACTCTTGCACGCTGGGCTGGGGTTGCATCTCCACCAACACAGTGTAAGTGAACAGCATAAGGAATGCCAAGTACATCATCTGTGAGGGGGACACACATTCCCTGGTCATGAGTGAGAGGCATAGTGGAGGACGCCAAGCAGACAAGGACCCAACTCAGCAGAAATCACATGGACTTCAACGTGAGAGCAGCGAATATAACTGGGACCACCTGGCGCTCAGTTGCGTCCGACTCTGCAACCCCATGGACTACATGATCCATGGAGTTCTCCAGGCCAGAATACTGGAGCGGGTAGCCTTTCCCTTCTCTAGGGGATCTTCCCAACCCCGGTATCAAACCCAGGTCTCTCGCACTGCAGGTGGATTCTTTACCAGCTGAGCCACAAGGGAAGCCCAATATCAAGGAAGGCACAAGAATCCACGGTTCTCTATTCTATGATTCTGTGGAAGGAAAGAAGAGCACTGTTCTCAAATGCATCAAAGTGGGCACTGTCTCATCTTGTTGGCTCCTGATCAGAATTTTCAGAACCCTGCACATTCTGGCCATGGACACAGTCAAGCTAAGAACAAGCCAAGAGGGAATTGCACACCTTCTCCTCCATTTAAACAGAAAACATGTGTCCTAAGGATACCAAAGGAAAAAAAAAAAAAAAAAGGATGCCAAAGGAGCAATATTGGTAGGAGACTGTTTTCAAATAAGTTGTGATGTTTATAACTGCTGAGAATTTTATTTTATGCTGATTAAAATATCCTGATTGATAGAAAAGTATTATCTGATTGTGAATCTTTATAATTAAAGACTGTTGATGTTTTTATCTATAGTACTTAAGCACTCAGCCTAACACATGATAGGCAATCAAGAAATGTATGTTTAAGCGGTATGTATATTAAACCTAGATTTCCAGTCTCTTACAAGAATTCAGGCACAGTAAACACATACACTGGAGAAAGCAATGGCACCCTACTCCAGTACACTTGCCTGGAAAATCCCATGGACAGAGGAGCCTGGTGGGCTGCAGTCGATGGGGTCGCTAAGAGTCGGACACGACTGAGCGACTTCACTTTCACTTTTCACTTTTATGCTTTGGAGAAGGAAATGGCAACCCACTCCAGTGTTCTTGCCTGGAGAATCCCAGGGACAGAGGAGCCTGGTAGGAGGCCATCCATGGGGTCGCACAGAGTCAGACACGACTGAAGCGACTTAGCAGCAGCAGCAGCAGCAAACACATATAGATATATGGTGATTAACAGCTTTGTGATCTTATCTAACATTCTTATGTCTTAAAATTTCCAGAAGTAGAATAGCTACACACATTTAAAAATGTGACACATATTACTAAGTTGCCAGCCAAAAAGGCTTTACCAACTTCTCAATCACCAACAAGGGATGAGACAATGCAGCCCTTCAAATATCTTCAGAGACCATGCACAGTGCTAGCTGATAAACACATATTACAAATCCCAGATCAAAAGAGAGAAAAGTGCCTGTGTGCGTGTTCATTCTCATGAGAATCATATTATTTCAAACTGAATCCTATTTATGAAATCTTTTTGAGATCTACCTAAGTTTGATAAGTCTGCTAAGCTTAGTTCTGCATAGAGAATGGCTGAAATCACTTTTGACTATACCATATTGGCATATACAATAAGTGGTATTTCAGGCAGGCATAATGGCTTATTAGCATTGTCTATGAGTTAAGAAACTTAATAGAGAAGCATATAAGAAAGTTAAGTAAATTCTATACTTCTCTAGATCTGTATTTCATAGTTTTAATATGTTTGATGATCCCGTAGGGATACAATTTAAATAAACCTGTACTGTCAAGCAGACGTTTTTTACATCATTATCACTGGTTTCATGGTGGCTAGACACCAAAACACTTTAGATATTGGTGGTATTACTTCTGACTCTTTTTTTTTTCTTTCCAAGTTTTAAAAAGATATCCAAAAATGTTTACATTTTTGCTTTTTCATCATCGCACTTACAACAAGACATTGCTTTAATAAAGCACACGTACCATAACCTAGCAATGTAACAGCCATGACTAAAATGCCTGTGCTCACAGCTAATACAATTCATTGTGGTGTGTAGATATGGTTGGCTAGTTTGTTTATTTTCATCATCATTATTGTTGTTGTTGTTCCATTGGCTTAGGTTGCTCCTGTCTCTAAGAGTTCATAAGCTGGAATTTTCTAAGGAAAGAAACACTTGAATACTCTACCCAATGATGTGACAGTGGTTGGGCTTCCCTGGTGGCTCAGCTGGTAAATTAGCCACCTGAAATGCAGGAGACCTGGGTTTGATCCCTGGGTTGGTTAAATTCTCTTGATGCTACTATCAGAGTCTCTATGATTTTGTTGCATATTCACAAAAATGGTAAAACCTGAATCATCTGAATGAAGAGTTTCTTTTTGAAAACATAAAAGTTATTTGGACCTATGTACTTATCAATAAGTATATGAAACAAGTGTGTGGTTGGGTAAGGAATATTTTGAAATATAACACATTTACATAAATATCCTCTTATAATGACTTCAAATGTTTTAGAAATATACAACCTTGACTATAAGCAATTTAACTATAGATAAGCATTAGAATCCCAAAGAAAGGCAATGCCAAAGAATGCTCAATCTACCGCACAATTGCACTCATCTCACACACTAGTAAAGTAATGCTCAAAATTCTCCAAACCAGGCTTCGGCAATACGTGAACCATGAACTTCCAGATGTACAAGCTGGTTTTAGAAAAGGCAGAGGAACCAGAGATTAAATTGCCAACATCCGCTGGATCTTCAAAAAAGCAAGAGAGTTCCAGAAAAGCAACTATTCCTGCTTTATTGACTATGCCAAGGCCTTTGACTGTGTGGATCACAATAAACTGTGGAAAATTCTTCAAGAGATGGGAATACCAGACCACCTGACCTGCCTCTTGAGAAACCTGTATGCAGGTCAGGAAGCAACAGTTAGAACTGGACATGGAACAGACTGGTTCCAAATAGGAAAAAGAGTACATCGAGGCTGTATATTGTCACCCTGCTTATTTAACTTAGATGCAAAGTACATCATGAAAAATCCTGGACTGGAGGAAGCACAAGCTGGAATCAAGATTGCTGGGAGGAATATCAATAACCTCAGATATGCAGATGACACCACCCTTACGGCAGAAGGTGGAGAAGAACTAAAGAGCCTCTTGAGGACAGTGAAAGAGGAGAGTGAAAAAGTTGGCTTAAAGCTCAACATTCAGAAAACGAAGATCATGGCATCCGGTCCCATCACTTCATGGCAAATAGATGGGGGAATCAGCGGAAACAGTGGCCTACTTTATTTTTCTGGGCTACAAAATCACTGCAGACGGTGACTGCAGCCATGAAATTAAAAGATGCTTGCTTCTTGGAAGGAAAGTTATGACCAACCTAGACAGCATATTAAAAAACAGAGACATTACTTTGTCAACAAAGGTCCATCTAGTCAAGGCTATGGTTTCTCCAGTGGCCGTGTATGGATGTGAGAGTTGGATGATAAAGAAAGCTGAGCACCGAAGAATCGATGCTTTTGAAGTGTGGTGTTGGAGAAGACTCTTGAGAGTCCCTTGGACTGCAAGGAGATCCAACCAGTCCATTCTAAAGGAGATCAGTCCTGGGTGTTCATTGGTAGAAATGATTTTGAAGCTGAAACTCCAGTACTTTGGCCAACTGATGCGAAGAGCTGACTCATTGGAAAAGACCCTGATGCTGGGAAAGATTGAGGGCAGGAGGAGAAGGGGACGACAGAGGATGAGATGGCTGGATGGCATCACCGAGTCAATGGACATGGGTTTGGGTGGACTCCGGGAGCTGGTGATAGACAGGGAGGCCTGGTGTGCTGCAGTTCATGGGGTCGCAAAGAGTTGGACTCAACTGAGCGACTGAACTGAACTGAAGCATTAGAAAAAAAAAAAAACTATTAAATAAATGTAAAAACCACTCAATACATTTAATATATAGTTATTGCTTTCACTATCTCTCCATCCATGACAGATTTAGTATTTGATATAATTCTTCTAAAATTTGTATTGTTCTCCATATAAGTATTTGCTACTGAAGAGAAAAACAACAAAAACTTCCATTTTTAGTCTATATTACACAACATTCCTACAAAGAAAAAAAATCAATTCAACTATTAACATTTTTTGCCCAAGATGGGAAATGAATCCACCCCCATCCCTTAATTCTACAACCACTATTATTCATTTTATTGTTCCACCAAGTTTCAAATGCTTAGTTCCAGCTGTGCTAACTGTAAGCACTCAGAAGACAAAAATTCTTGTGCTTTCACTCCCAAAAGTAGGAAAGACCTGCCCTCACCTTTTCTCACCTCCCTCCAATCTTCTTTCCTACCTCCTTTGCCAGGCCTCCCACTTTTTCTAAACTACATTTTTATTACAAGTTGGTAAATCAGGCATATCACTATCAACATTATCAATAACAATTAACCATCCTGAATACTATATATAATTTTTTAAATGAGACTAACCGTATAAAACCAAAACTTGACAATTGGAGCACTGTAGAACTCATAGACTTTCCTGGTCCAAGGAAGGGTTTGGGGCCCACTCTTTAAATCAAAGTGCTGACTTTCATCAGTTTTCTCATCAGGTCCCCTTTCCAAATCACAGTTTTTCTGTAAAATAAACAAATAATTATTTATTGTCAGAGCCTTAACTAAATTACTAACATTTAAAAATATCTAAAATATTATATATTTCATAAATATATTAGAAATTAATTGGGTATCCACCTGCCAAATTATAATCTTAGTCTTGAACAGAAGAAAAACTACATGTATTATATCAATCTTGACAGGGTAAAGAGAACAGGGCATTTCTGAAAAGCAAGTTGAGTCTGCTGTAATCAAATTTAGTCAAATTAAGTGTAGTTCCAAGCATTTTAAAATGGTCCCTCTTCCTGTTCTTTTTAATCTCCTTTATCAGTAATTTTGGAACCTAAGGATATTTATATAAATAAAGTCCTTGTGAAATCAATTAAGTAGAGAATAGAATTGTTTCCATATAAAAGGAGGACAAAATGGACAGAGAATGGTGATACATCTTTCCCAAGTCACAGGGAAGTCAGGCTCAGTGTTAGTTTATCAATATAATATTGTAAAGTAATTAACCTCCAATTAAAATAAATAAATTTATATTTAAAAAAAATACTAATGAAACAAGAAAAGAAAGGGATAAGGAGATTAAATACTTGATAAACATTTAATAATATTATAAATACACTAATAAAATAATAATTAAGAATAAAAAAAAAAGAATTCTGGCTTTGACAGCTTCTCCACTCATTAATAACAGAGGTTCTTTACCTGAAGTTCATGAACTCTCTGAGCTTCTGGAGTTCTTTGCACCTGCTGCAATTATTAAATTAAATTATTAGATTACTAAATGCCTACACCTGCAGGCATTTGTGTTGTACATGCATTTTCTAGGGAAAGATTTTCCATCAGTTTCCCAAAAGTTATGGGTCAGCCTAAAGGGGTTAACAGTTGTAGGTGGTGAGAAATGAATATCTGTGTGACAAGGAAGTGGCTGCATGAATGTGACTAACAGAGGTGTCCACTCAGAAGAGAGAAAAAAAGAAAGAGAAAGGGAAAAGCACTTGCACCCAGGTTACTTCTGAGAAGAAGAAACTTAGGGATGATGAAAGAAAAGCAAAAGAGGTATCATCCTACTTCATGGATGTCTGTGTGATTTTAATCTTTTAACAGGAAATGTATTACTTTTGTAATATTATGAAAGTCATATTACATGAAAAGAAAGAAACGTTCTATGGTGCCTCTCAGACTAGCCTATTTCTTCAACCTACCCACAAAAGATGTCTCTCAAACACCAGACCTGCATGATTACCAAGAACTTCCAAGCCAAGGAATGAATCAGGTTTTGCCTCAATTATCCATGTAATAGCAAGAAAATTTAAATTTTGAGGCCTCAGGCCTCTAGATGGGTATTCTCAGGGTCTAATTGATAGTTCTGTCATTCATGTCACTTTGGAGAGTGGAATCAGAGATGTGATTTAGAAGTACAGGAACTGAGCCAGTTACTAACAGAGTAAACCAGCCTAGAGTTAAAATGGCTTAGAACTGAGGCTTAGAACTGATTTTAAAAGTCATTATATATTGTGATTTTAATGACATCAGCCCAGTTCAGTCGCTCAGTTCTGTCCGACTCTTTGCGACCCCATGAGTTGCAGCACGCCAGGCCTCCCTGTCTATCACCAACTCCCGGAGTTCACTCAGACTCACGTCCATCGAGTCAGTGATGCCATCCTGCCATCTCATCCTCTGTCGTCCCTTTTCCTCCTGCCCTCAATCTTTCCCAGCATCAGGGTCTTTTCCAATGAGGCAACTCTTTGCATGAGGTGGCCAAAGTACTGGAGTTTCAGCTTTAGCATCATTCCTTCCAAAGAACACCCAGGGCTGATCTCCTTCAGAATAGACTGGTTGGATCTCCTTGCAGTCCAAGGGACTCTCAAGAGTCTTCTCCAACACCACACTTCAAAAGCATCATTTCTTTGGCACTCAGCTTTCTTCACAGTCCAACTCTCACATCCATACATGACTACTGGAAAAACATAGCCTTAACTAGACGGACCTTTGTTGGCTAAGTAATGTCTCTGCTTTTCAATATGCTGTCTAGGTTGGTCATAACTTTTCTTCCAAGGAGTAAGCATCTTTTAATTTCATGGCTGCAGACACCATCTGCAGTGATTTTGGAGCCCAAAAAAATAAACTCTGACACTGGTTCCACTGTTTCCCCATCTATTTCCCATGAAGTGATGGGACCGGATGCCATGATCTTAGTTTTCTGAATGTTGAGCTTTAAGCCAACTTTTTCACTCTCCTCTTTCACTTTCATCAAGAGGCTTTTTAGTTCCTCTTCACTTTCTGCCATAAGGGTGGTGTCGTCTGCATATCTGAGGTTATTGATATTTCTCCTAGCAATCTTGATTCCAGCTTGTGCTTCTTCCAGCCCACTTCAGAAAGACTCCAGAAAGCTATTTAAGTAATGATCTTGTTGTTAAATGACTTATCTTGTTATTATAAAACATTAATTGAGGGCTTCCCTGGTAGCTCAGTGGTAAAGAATCCACCTGCCAACGCAGGAGACACAGTTTCAATCCCTGATCCGGGAAGATCCCACGTGCTGTGCAGCAAATAAACCGTATGCGACAATTACTGAAGCCCCTGTGCCCTGGAGCCCGTCCTCCACAACAAGAGAGTAGCCCCCACTCACTGCAGCTAGAGAAGAGCCATCAATGAAGACCAAGCACAGCCAAAATAAATAAGATTATTTTAAAAAACACTAATTGAGCCTATCTCTGAGTTGAATTCAAAGACCAAATACCATGACAGGTATATGAAGTTCTTGATGTTGAATCTGATTATGATATCAAATAAAATACACAAGATTATCTGCCAAGAGTTGTGGCTGGAAGCAGAGTGCTGGAAAAACATATGTGTTGGAAAGATTGCTCAAGCATGAATATTTCCACCAGGATTCAAGGAGATGATGACATGTTCTCCAGATAGGGTGACTCAGAGTGAAGTCTCTTAAAATGTGGCCTGGTTTAAAGATAGTTCTTGGCCATGTGCTCTTACCAGAGGGAAAGATTTTGCAGCCTTAAGGCATGAAATAGAACTCCAAATGAGGAAAAATGTGAAAGAAGGCTGTACTGTTAGCCTTGAGACCATATAAAATCAAACATGTATATGTGAATGTCTCACATATAAAGACTGCCTTCTATTTCTAATGAGGTTAGGCCAGCACTACATTTCTTTCTTTAAAAAAAAGAAAAATGAAACAGTCCAAACTTAGTAAACATATAATCTAACCAGTACAATCACAATTATGACAACTTGCAAAGCCCAGTTTTGCAACAGAGAGTTTCTCACACACTCTATAAAGGTTAGAATGTACCTGGCATCTTGTACTCTGAGAACTCCAAACAGAACTATCAGGCTTAGAAAAGAAAGGAAGGGAGGGGAAGAGGGATAGAAGAGGAACACATATACCCAAAGAGTCATGATAGTCAAAATATTTAATAACTCATCTGGTTAACTGATCTGGCATTATCAATCAGAATGGATGCTCAACCAATCACAACAGATGCCAGCCACACAAACTATAATTAATTATTTTTCATTTAACATTTATCAAAGGTGTTATCAACATTATAACAAATACCTCATAAGTACAAAAGCCCATCAGACAAGACACTAGCTAAAGATGCCTCACTGAAGTATTAAGTACCAGAAAAGATGTTCACTACACTTCATAGTCCATCTAGTCAAAGGTATGCTTTTTCCAGTAGTCATATACGGATATGAGAGTTGGACTATAAAGAAAGCTGAGCACCGAAGAATTGATGCTTTTGAACTGTAGTGTTGAAGAAGACTCTTGAGCGTCCCTGGGACAGCAAGGAGATCCAACCAGTCCATCCTAAAGGAAATCATTCCTGAATATTCATTGGAAGCTGAAGCTGAAACTTTAATATTTTAGGCACCTGATGTGAAGAACTGACTCATTTGAAAAGATCCTGATGCTGGGAAAGATTGAAGGCATGAGGAAAAGGGGATGACAGAGGATAAAATGATTGGATGGAATCACTTACTCAACGGACATGAGTTTGAGTAAACTCCCAGAGTTGGTGATGGACATGGAGGCCTGGCGTGCTGCAGTTCGTGGGGTCACAAAGAGTCGGACACAACTGAGGGACTGAACTGAACTGAACACCTCATAGTAAATGGCAACTTCATCAGCAATGATCCAAGTTGAATCATAAAATTCAAAAAATGGATGCGTAGACAGCATACTAGAGGCTCTTCAGCAAAGACGGGTTGGAAGAGAACCAGCTCAAGTTACCCATGAAAAAAGTACACATCTGGGAACTCAAGTAAAACCATCCAAACTCACTGGATATAACACGTGAAAAAACTGCGGCATGAAACAGTGAAGATCAGCACAAATTGTAAACTAGCATTTTATAAAATATTTTGAAGGCTATGAGACATCCCTTATTATAGCTTTCGATAAACAATAAATCTATTTGTTCCACTAGTCACAAAGGAAAATGAAATATTAAGCAGCTTCCTAGATATAATAGAGTCTTTGACTTTGGCAGAAATAGGATATTTTGCTTAATCATACATGGAGGTTAATCAGAACTACCATACATAGTATACCTGACCATACTATAATATGATTAAGATTGTTAAATAGTTTGTTAATAAATAAGCTATGCATCTGTGTATGTTTGTGTGCAGTCCAGGTCATGAAAACTTAGTTCACCATGATATCGTACTAACCTGACATGAATTTTCTTTGAGAGTGCTGGTGTTCTGGTCCCCATTATACCAGGTAAAGTCCTGGGACTGTGGGACATGCGACATTTCCGCTTTGCTTTTAAACTCCAATGTCAAAATGGCAGGTGGGAGAAGAATACTAATGATGATCTGCAAAAGAGGGGAACAAAGCAGGTAGTGAGGGTTACACAAGGCACACACATGAGCCAAACAAAGTCAAGCTTTGGGTGTATAGGAAATGTCAGATCCACCCCCAATTAAGTGGATACCCTGATTGTATACATTTTCTGACTTAAGAATTCCAGTACCAGAAGTGTCTCCCTCAGAAATACTCATGAATCCAAGCATATGTATAGGGATGTTCATTGAAGGGCTATCTGTAATGGCAAAAAAATTAGTGTCAACCTAAATGTCCAACTCAGAAACTGAGCGTAAAAGTCCATCTATAGAAGGATAGCTGACATGGAACAACCTAACAGTGGAATTCAGTCAGCCCATCATATATGTGGGCTTTGCCTCCACAGATGCAACTAACTGTGGATTAAAAATATTAAAAAAAAAAAATTCAGACAGTTCCAAAAAGCAAACTTGAATTTGGAGCACTCTGTCCCTGGTGGCTCAGACAGTAAAGAATCCGCCTGCGATGCAGCAGACTTGGGTTCAAACACTGAATCGAAAAGATCCTCTAGAGAAGGAAACAGCAACCCCTTCTTGCCTGGAAATCCCAAGGACAAGTGGACTGCAGTCCATGGAGTTGTTAAGAGTCAAGACTTAGCGACTAAACAACTAGCAGGAAGCTGCTGTATATCATAGGGAGCCCAACAGGGCACTCTGGGATGACCTAGAGAAGTGGAATGGCGGGGTGGCAGGGGGGGTGTTTAAGAGGGAGGGGATTCACATTAATGTGTGGCAGAGACCACCACAACATTGTAAAGCAATTATCCTCTAATTAAAAACAGAAAACTAGAGGCAGGGCACTGAGAAGTCTTCTTTTTCAATGAGCATAATGCTTGAATAATTCTTTAAAGCCACTAAGTAGTTATTATCACATAAGACACTCTAAAATTTATTTATATTATAAATCAATAATGTAAAAGCATACCAAGTCCCTCTGTTTACATCCATCTTCCATCACACATTTATTTTCTCTGCCAGTAAAACCCACTAGAGAATGTATAACTCTAGACATCCAAAGTTTTCACTCTATTGCTATCATTCATGAATTTATTTATGGTCTATTCAACTTGTATGGCCTTTCAGGGTAAAGAGCTTGAATTTACTCAATTCTGTGAGAATCATCTTGGTGAACATTATCTCTTTCAAGCTAAAATTAAGCCCCAGTATTCTGGGATTTAGTGAATGAAAATAAGATTACCCTGACTCTATACCATTCATGATTAAATAAACTAAAGCCATATCCTTGTCAATTTCTTTTTTTTTTTTTCATGATAAAAACTCTTTTTGTTGTTTTGTTTTAAAGCCTGATCTCCTGTGGAAGTTATCTGGACTTGTCCCAGTTTTGGCAGGGATTTGTTTGTTTGTGTGTTTGTTTTCTTTTCAGATGTTAAACCCAAAAAACATGCAATCTTCTAGGTCTGGAAACATCATAGTTATCAAACACAATGATAATATGGCACTAATTAATTCCTAATCTACTTCCTGAAAAGCTCCGCATTCTGTTGCCATTGACCACTGCAGAACAATCAGCTCGTGAAACAGTGTTCAATGACATCAACATCCCATTTCCAAGGAAGGATTTGGAATCTATTCCCTAAAAGCACTTACATGAGCTCCTTTCCACATAAAACTCTACAATATCTTCCTCCAGTCTTCATCCACTTCGAACTAGTCATTTTACAATTATTTATGGAAGTGTTCCCAAAACTTACAAGCCAAGCACTGATAAATTAGGATCCAGGCATAGAGAGCAATATGGTTTACTGTAAGTCAGAGATTCTAGGTAGCTAATTCAGTCTTGTCAGCTCACCACGTTTGGGGGCAAAACATTTAGTCTTACTTCACTTAAGTCTCTTTGTTGATATAAAAATAAAGTATACAAGGAGCAGAAAGTTATTACGTTCTCAGGAATAAGGGTTTCTAATTTCTAATACAAGATGAAAGATAAGGCTAAACTATAATGGAATACAAAAATTTGGATATAGTGGTGTGAACAAATGTATTTGAGGGCAACTTTACAAAACAGCCATTTATTTCCTGGAACATTACATTAGATGAGCACAACCAATTGCTAATTTTATTTAGTTTATCATGGGTTAGCATCCTTAAGCTGAGAAAATTTTCAGTAAAAAGTCTCATTTACTTCTATTATAATTATCAGGGGCAGTGGTGATTACTAACAATGAAATCTTATTTATGTCTGTACATGCTTTTAACTTCTAACCACTTTCTCATGAGTATGCCTTTTCAATGGACTGAGCTGGCACAATTATCCCCATTTTTAAAAAGAAACCATAGGAGTGGGAGATAAAGTAGTTGTCAGAGGTTTCACTGTGAATCTGTGAGAATCAAAAATAGTATTAATAATTGGTTTTCCTGAAAGTACTCTTCTGGAATAAGCGACAAATGAAAAGAGTACAGACCTCCAGTCTAAACTATTAATAACATTAAACTCTCTAAAGCAAGTATATATACCTTTAACCAAGAGTTTTTCCTCATTTTCAGACACCCCATCCACATATCAGTTAATAGCATTTGGGTACAAGTATGTGAAACAAAGGGCCTCAACCCTCCAGAAACAGCCAGCTTCAAACAGGTAGAGTTGCTCCAGTTCTTGAGTTCATAGGTCAACAGCTTCATGGCCATTCTTTCATTCTGTTTGAATGCCTTCTCCAGCACATCCAGGGCAAGCTGGCCAAACTGCCTGCAATGACACAGTGGTGAGCGGCAAACATAAAGGCAGGCCGGGGTCCCAGAAACGTTCAGAAAGGTTACATATGAGACTCGGAAAAGACCAAGAGAAAAGAGGGAACGGTAAAATGCAGAAGCTACTTTAAAAGCGACTGCTGCTCAGAAAATGGACTGTTCTCCCTTTCTTGAACGAACAGAACCAGTGGGTTTCCACCGACAGTCCCTGAGCTATTCCTGAGGAGAAGTGACTCCACCCCAAAAAACAAGCTATGCAGGGCTCTCTGATAGGTTCTAATGAAGAATTTTTGCCAGAAAAGACTATTCAAAATCAAACTAGCATATAAGGAAAAAATGTGGAAACCCCTCACTCCCTTTTTTTTTTTTTCTTTAAGATTTTACAAAATACACAGATGACTTAAGTAAGAAGCTAGACCTTCTTGGAGGTTGTTTTCTCTAAAAAGTAGACACTGTCATTCTCTGAAATTTTTTAAAACAAAAATTATAAATTAGTTTCTATTAACTAACTGGCTTTTCTTCTCTCCCTACTACCATCATGCATTAGTAAATAAAACAAAACAAAACAAAACATTCCTTTCTATTTTCTATCCACTCTCTGGCATTTAATACATAATATATTTACCTGTTTTCCTGCCTGAGAGGTACTTAAAGTAAACAACAATTTTTAATATAACTTAGTATCAAAGAGTTTGATAGTCAGGAGGGAGTTCCAAAATCATTCATTGAACATTTTACAGTTTAAAGTCCCAGGACGTCCAGTGGTTAAGAATCCAAACTTCCCTGCAGGAGGCACAGGTTCTGTTCCTGGCTGAGGAACTAAGATCCCACATGTCATGTGCTGAGGCCAAAAAAAATTTTTTTAATAAAAAAAGAAACTAAAGTGCCACAGTCTTGGCAAGTCATTTGACGATTAGTAAAGAGCTGGCCCCAGGACAAGAACCCAAGTCTCCTGAACTAAGGGCCACCTCTCTTTCCTTTAATCCTTAAAATATCTTAAGACTCTTATCCACGGAAGAGTCCATGAAATGCACCGCTGTAAGTCCACTCTTCTTATAAGTTCTAGGGTGTGGAAGATAAATGTTTCTAACCATTCTAAGAAGTGTCAATGTTAAGTATGAGGTGAAGGGAGAACTCTTACTTTGAGTAATTTTTCAGTTCTTCAGAAGCATCATCGACCATGTTGCTCTCCTTGGCTTCCCGGGCCATTGCTCGGTAGAGGATACAAGCAATCACTGCCTTGACTGTGGCCTCCTCACCATGCTGCCAAAAGAACATGGCCATCTTCTGCCTTTTCATTAGCACAGCCCACACCAGCAGGTCATTATAAGGATAAATAAAGCCGGTAGAATCAGGGTCATCTGATATATTTTGTTCTTCTTTTGACTTCTTCCTTGATTTATGAAGGGCTACAGACTTTTCCTGTTAGAATATAAAATTGGAATGGGTGTCCAAATACTCTGATGTATGATGTTCTACCTGACAAAAGACATTGAGTAGCTCAGAAATATTTTTAAAATCACTGAAAAAGGATGGAAATAATAATAGAACTTTATAGCTTTTGTGACCCTGTGAACTATAGCAAGCCAGGTTCCTCTGTCCATGGGATTTCCTAGGCAAAAATACTGGAGTTGGTTGCCATTTCCTTCTCCAGGGGATCTTCCTGACCCAGGGATGGAACCCAGGTCTCCTGCACTGGCAGGTGGATTCTTTACCACTGAGCCATCAGGGAAGTCCTATAAAATAGGAATGGGTGTCCAAATACTCAGATGCATGATGTTCTACCTGACAAAAGACACTGAGTATCTTATAAATATTTTAAAAATCACTGAAAAAAAGGATATAAATCATAAAAGAACTTTATAAATCAGAAACCAAAACTTGGCCTTTTATTAATCTATTTCTTGTTGTATCTAATAGTTTCAGGGTCCCTAGGCTAAGATACCTTAAGTCCACTTAAGTTAACACAGCTTAAAACTTAACACAGATTAACACAATATATGGAGAAGGCAATGGCAGGCACCCCACTCCAGTACTCTTGCCTGGAAAATTCCATGGACAGAGGAGCCTGGTAGGCTGCAGTCCATGGGGTCGCTAAGAGTCAGACACGACTGAGCAACTTCCTGTTCACTTTTCACTTTTCATGCACTGGAGAAGGAAATGGCAACCCACTCCAGTATTCTTGCCTGGAGAATCCCAGGGACAGGGGAGCCTGGTGGGCTGCCATCTATGGGGTTGCACAGAGTCGGACACAACTGAAGAGACTTAGCAGCAGTAGCAGCAGCAACACAATATAAAACAACTTAATAGAACTTAAAACTCTATACCTTTAGAAAAGTCACTAACTATACAACAGTTTTCAATTTCTCAAGGAAATGGGCTGAAATTACATATAAGACAAATGAGAACTATTAAAAAAAAAAAACTCTACTTTACCTTACAAATAGATCCACTATCTTCTTTTTAGTAAAATGACACTAGTGTTGCCAACATTGTTACAAATAGATTGGTTTTAGTTCTGATCTCCTTTATTCTGGCTATATTTCCATAGTGATGGTAATAGGTCATAATGAAATACCATTTTCTACCTGGTTAAACCCACCCTTTACAACTCATGTCAAAAACCATTCGCTAAAGCCCCACAGTCTTCTATGTCACTCTGCATGTATCTCTAGTTCAATGCTGATCACACTGCACTGAGGTTACTTCTTTGGGAGGACAGGACCATTTCTTAGTCATCAATATATCTTCTCCAGCCCACCTGCATCTCAGATTCAACCAAGAGCCCAAAATAATGCCTGGCAAATGATAAGATTCAATAATTTTTTTTAATTAAAGGAGATCAGAGAAAAAATTGTAATAAGCTTCTTCTATTTCTATAAGTAGAGGGAATTTGTGTTCATTGATTATGACCAACAGTAATTTTATGATATAACTTTTCATTCTAAGAGCTGTAAAAAGCAAGCCTCTTTCAGCCAACGTAAGAACCATTTCTATGGAAACTCTTGAACAAAAGCATTCATGCCCAGAGGAAAGTGGGACTGAGGTAGTACAGGGAAGGGGGGCATAACACTACTCACACACATACACACACTCATAAATACATTATCATTACCATACTGTACCATTAGGCTCAATTAATTTCAAAAAAACTTCAAAGGGGAAAAAGAAGATACAAGAGGGTGATGTAAGAGAAAAGCAAAGGAGAAGGTAACAGTCACCTCTCTAATTAGCCTTAGGGAAAGGAGGATGAAGGTTTAATGGTGATTTTTTAGTACCATTCCATGGACTGCCTTCCTGAGTCATCATCTGGACATGGCAGAGGTAGGAACAAGGAAGGCAGCCTGAGGTGCTAGCCCTGGAGATCATTTAGTTCCCCATCCTGGGCATTAGCTCATCATTGTTAGAGAATAGCTATATCATGTTTTAGACTTGTACTATCTGTTTATAGTTCCTATAAATGGTCCCTCTATCTGTATTCCCCATTCTTGAATTTAAAATGATGAAAGGATCTCAGTCTTCAAGGACAATTTTATTCTCAAATTTAAAATAAGTAATCGGTACCTTGACTTTGTAAGGTTGAGCAGTTCTAATGAACTGGGAATGCAGGGTGCTCTCTGTAGACTCCTTTCTATTTCCTGAGCAGTGTCTTCGGTGAAGAGCAGGCTGGGACAGGCTTTGAGCAAGAGTGGTCACTTGCTGGCATGTGTTATTTTATTTTTAAAACAAAACAAAAAGGGGAAAAGATGGTTATGGTAACAACGAAAGTGGTAACAATTAACCTTTTGTTTCTCAGTTCAGTTCAGTCGCTCAGTTGCGTCCCACTCTTTGCGACCCCATGAACTGCAGCACGGCAGGCCTCCCTGTCCATCACCAACTCCCAGAGTCCACCCAAACCCATGTCCATTGAATCGGTGATGCCATCCAGCCATCTCATCCTCTGTCGTCCCCTTCTCCTCCTGCCCTCAATCTTTCCCAGCATCAGGGTCTTTTCCAATGAGTCAGCTCTTTGCATCAGGTGGCCAAAGTATTGGAGTTTCAGATTCAACATCAGTCCTTCCAATGAACAGCCAGGACTGATCTCCTTTAGCATGGACTGGTTGAATCTCCTCGCAGTCCAAGGGACTCTCAAGAGTCTTCTCCAACACCACACTTCAAAAGCATCAATTCTTTGGCACTCAGCTTTCTTCACAGTCCAACTCTCACATCCATACATGGCCACTGGAAAAACCATAGCCTTGACTAGACTGATCTTGGTTGGCAAAGTAATGTCTCTGCTTTTTAATATGCTATCTAGGTTGGTCATAACTTTCCTTCCAAGGAGTAAGCATCTTTTAATTTCATGGCTGTAATCACCATCTGCAGTGATTTTGGAGCCCAGAAAAATAAAGTCAGCCACTGTTGCCACTGTTTCCCCATCTATTTGCCATGAAGTGATGGGACCAGATGCCATGATCTTAGTTTTCTGAATGTTGAGCTTTAAGCCAACTTTTTCACTCTCCTGTCTCACTTTCATCAAGAGGCTCTTAGATAACAATAAAACCAAATATAATATTGCATCCTAGCAAATATCCAATGGTTCTGTCTCTCATTCAAGGTTAGTAATTAATTACTCATCCAACAAGAGCCTTTCATGACCCCTTCTTATTAAGCATACTCTTATTTCATAACATCTTAAAGAAGATCCTTTTTTGTTCCCTATTATATATTTGCATTCCTTCTCTATGTGGAAATTCCATTAGAATCAACAGATGTTCTATACCTGGAACAAGTTCAAAACAGGCAATAAAGATTCACAGGTCTGATAAGAGAAAGTTCCCATTCACAAACAGCTCCAAGGTTAAGGTTAAGTTAGAAAGTTATGGAATGTCTCCAGGTGTTATATAATATCACTACTGGAGTGGAATTCCAATGGCTAGATCCAATAATAACATAATTAATTGCTTGTCAGTATGAAGCTTTCAAGCTTCCCAAGTGGCACTAGTTTGTAACTGCTACAATCTAATTTACTAGGAAACACAGTAAACTCTATACTCCTTCACTAGAAAATAATTAGAGAAATGGGCAATTTCCTACCCATTTCTAGAAAGAGCATTAAAGGAACTTGCCCAACATGCGCCCCACTGGACTGTACCAATATCACAGTCAGTCCTATCTGCCCCTTGTAGCTTCATAGCAAGGCTTATTTTGTTTAAATGAAGGAGCTGATACCTCAAGTGTATGCTTATGTCTGTGAAATTCCAATAAAGGACATTTTCTCTGGGAGAACTGGGTTTCTTTCTGTTTTGCTTCCTCATCTCCTAAAGCCAAGTTGGGTTTTCACTTAAATTCATTATTTTTAAATAAAGGTAAAAAGCAGCTTGATAGTCTAGACTTTTCATGTGATCTTTCCAGTGTCATCCCTCACAACCTTCTGGCATTATCCAGAGACCAAGGCCTCCTGGTCACTGAAAAACCATACCCTGATGTCCACAGCACTATGCCTTGTATTGTTCCTGCTCTTCTTTCAAACAAAAATGCTGCAAACTATCTTTTCTAACATCTGCATTATCCCCCAATAAGAACTAAGCTTCAAGCCAGAATCATTCTCATCTGGAGGCTTCTGAGTATACTAGTCCCCTCATTTCCACTGCCCTCCCTCCATTCTTGCCTACCCAAGATCTACCACTGTTCTTAACTGAAATGTCATTTCCTCAGAGAGATGTTCTCTGATTTCCCCATCTAAATCATTCTCTTTCAGTGCATACTTTTCTTTCTTCCAAACGCATAGAACAATTAAAATTTACTTATTAACTAACAAAGGAACTAAGCTCTTCAGTTTACTAATCTGGAAAGGCAATTTTAAGAAATGAGCAATATTTTCTCTGCTAATCAACTAACTAGCAACTCTAATTTTGGCGCTTCCCTGGTGACTCAGAGGGTAAAGAATCTGCCTGCAATGCAGGAGACCCAGGAGACCCAGGAGATCCAGGAAGTTCCCCTGGAGAAGGAAATGGCAACCTACTTATGTATTCTTGCCTGGAGAATTCCATGGATAGAGAAGCCTAGTGGATTACAGTCCATAGGGTCACAAAGAATCAGACACAACTGAGCAACTAACACCTCCACTTTCAGACTTTAAAAACTATGATGGAAAATAAAATACGTATAGTATGTATTTTTACATAGTACATTCTGCATACATCTTCCAATATAAGCCCTACACATGTTCCAAGTTTGTCATCTCCAGGCTATGTACTATTATGAGTTTATAGATGCAATCCTATTAAGCTTTACACGTGTGTATTTTCAAAAGAAAGATAAGGAAATAATTGATCATCTCTCCCTCTAAACTTTCTCATCACATACTTCTGTGTCAATGTATATCCTGTTTTGTATTGTGGCTAGTTATTCATGTCTGTTTCTGCTAAGAGTTGCTAAAACTGCAAGTCTTTATGTCCATCCAGGCCAGCATGCTAGCATGTAGCACAGTAATTTACATGTAGCAAATATTCAATAACTATCAATAAACAGAATGTCATTTGGAAAGCTCTTCCCACCTAAACTTCCCAAGCCATTTTTCTAAAAGTATAACTCCTAGAAATCATCAGTTTTACAAGGGTACTTTTCAATTATACTACCTTATGTTTTCTGTAGAGGTTGTTGTAGAGGGCTCTGAAAGTTTTTCTAGTGTAGCTGCTGCGATATGCTCCACCAATAAGGTATTCTATTACCAGTCCAATGTCAATCAGTGTTATCCTGTAGCCTGAGAGAAGGGTATGCTGTAACAAAAACACGTAACAAATTATAACTGTCAGTTCTCTTTGTCTCTCTTTTGTCATGTGACTAGAACATAACCAAAGAGGGAGACATATTCTTTAACCCTAGAACAATGCTGAGACTCACAAAAGAAGTGAGAGCCCCAAATATCACTAATAACAAAACAATAACAAAATCAATTGATGAATTAATACAACTAGCTACTGTTACAAGCTGCTTGTTCAAATGGGAAAACTTACTTAGCCTTAATATGTTTTTAGTTTCACAGACACAGCATGTCTGCTTATAAAGAGTACATTGACTCTCTTTTCCTCTCTTTCTCATGCACACATACACTTTCAGAATAAAAATACATGTAACGACTGAGTGACTTCACTCGACTGAGTGACTTCACTTTCACTTTTCACTTTCATGCTTTGGAGAAGGAAATGGCAACCCACTCCAGTGTTCTTGCCTGGAGAATCCCAGGGACGGAGGAGCCTGGTGGGCTGCTGTCTATGGGGTCGCACAGAGTCAGACACGACTGAAGTGACTTAGCAGCAGCAGCGGCAAAGAAAGCATAAAAGATTTTTTTAACTAGCAATGATAGAACTACTACAACAGAAATATAATCACTAGAGAAGATACTGGAGAATCAAAAATAAACATTAGGTTAAAATCATTAGCCTCTCTTGAAATGGCTATAACATCACACACAAAACAAGAAAATGAAAGGAAGCAGAACAAACAGAAGGAACATGAAATGGTGAAACAAAATGAAATATCAAAACATGAGGCTGTTCTAAGACAAATGGTACGGTTAGTAGGAGGCATGAACAGCAGATTTTCAAGTACATGGTATTAGCCTAAATGAAAATTATTTTGATCCCTTAAAACCCACCTTAGTGCCTCTTCTGAACTGCCATGCATACATAGTATACTTTTATAGGCACACAATGCTGAATAAGATCCGTGAAATGAACAGTCTGTGAATAACATTCCCAAAGCTTTGAATAAGAAATAAGGTTATGTATATAAATAAATAATTTAATTTCTTTTCCACATTCATAATTTACTTTTGTAAGGAACACAAATAATGCTCTCATTTTTCTGCTAGTTAAAAGCATATCTAACTATTTCATTCCTTTTTCCTCAGTTTATAAGAAAACTGTGATAGAATCAGAGTTTTAGGAAATAACCTAAAGAAAATTATTTTGACCCAGCATAAATCAATGCAAACTAAATTTACATCAGCATGGACACTTCTGCTTACTACTGATTTGCCAACTAAATATCTTCCTCCACAGTCCTTTCACTCTGATTCTCTCACCAAGTCAACATAATCAGAAAGCCCACACTCTCCTCACCATTATATTAAACTTTAGAATTAAGGCAAAAAAAATCTGTTAAAATCAGAAAGTTTTAGTAACTAATGGGAGGTCAGAGATGATTTTAAGTCTGACTTAACTCAAGGTGAAATGAGAACAGCATGAGTAAAATATAAGGAAAGACGGGACCAGTGGATTGGCCCTGGTTCCCTAGAACAACACATAGACTCACAAAAGAAGTGAGAGACCCTGAGTTATCAATAATAGCCAAAACAAGAACAAAAACAACAGAAATCACACGCCAGTCCTTCAGTAAAGATGACACAACCAGAAAGTTTCATTTTCAACAGATATTATCATCACTGGCAATATTGTTACATCATGTTAGCTGAAATTCTGCCTGGAAGTTTCCATGTCTACAATTCATGTTTTATAAGAGAAAATAATTATTTGCTCATGCCACTAACTTGGTGGGTCAAATCTTTTAAAACACAAAGTAAATTACAGGAAAAACTGTGAGTGTGATTTAGTTAAAACCATTCAGAATCACAACTGTTCAGAGTCAAAGTGAAGTCGCTCAGTCGTGTCCAACTCTTTGCGACCCCGTGGACTGTAGCCCACCAGGCTCCTCTGTCCATGGGACAATTCACTAGAAAATCCAATACTATTTTTAACAAAGCAAAATCTGGTAACATTTCACCACAAAGCTAAGACAACACAAGAAGAAATTTGTACACCTTCATAATAAGGATACCTGTTTTACATCTTGGACAAGATGATGCAAGAGCATATTGGTTGGTCCTTGTTTCTGTAATAAAGAACAAAAGGAAGAATTTTTAATTACCATGTGTTGGGGAGGAATAAAAAAACCTTTATTTCAGAATGTATAAATAATCCAGAATACTGACATTTTTCTTCAACATCTTTAGTAATGAAGCTTAAGCCAAATTAATTCTAAGAAAGTTATTTCCCAAGAGAAGACGTAATTAGACTGAAATATTTTTCAGTGTACAATGTATATATCTAGGTAGTAAGGAAGGCCTTAATTAACCTTGTGGCAAGAGGCAGAAACAAATTTTTAAAATCTATAACTATCTTTTATTATTTATAAATCACACAATTACAAATTCCATCACACAATTACATTGCATCAACAAACACTGATTGAGCACTGGCTACATTCATTCAAGTTACTGAGGGATTCAACAAAGAATATAAGTACTTTCTTCACAGAATTTTTACAACCCAATATAAGAGTGTGGTACTTACACTAAAAAATAACCAACAATATGAAGAATATATTCAAAACAATGGCAAATAATCTGTATTATTATGAAGTGATTTGGGAGTGATCTGTGGAGTGATCAAGAAGATCTATAGATCAAAAGACTATGGAGTGATCAAGAAGACAGGGATTTAAAGAAAGGGTAAGATCCAAAGGCAAGGAAGAACATCTCAAGAAGGGTGCTTGACTTGAGCAACTCACGTCTTTACAAGGAGTAAGCCAGTCTAGTTTCAATAAAAGGTTTCAATAGGAAAATTGCAGGAACAAAATTTTAACAGTGTCCCTAGATTGAAGTGCTCTAATTACTCAATACAAGCAATTTGTTCTTATTCCTATCTTTGGCTTTAATTATGGTCTTACTATTTCCTATTTCTGAAATTAGTTTATGCTTCTATTCTGTATAATTAACTAAAGTGGGAAATGCAGAAATGGCCCTAGGATTTGGTAAGAATGCTTCTTCTTTGGTTGAAAAGTCTGTCTATTTATAAGCTATCTTGTACATAAGCATTGAAGGAAACTTGAACATTCAAGATACAGCTGAAGCTAAATGTGGCTAATTAATAAGTAATCTTAAGGCAGCAACTGATAAATTGTTCCAGTACTCACTGTATTATAGAGCTCTTCCAGTCGGGAGATGGTAAGAAAGCGATGGAGGTTCACGCCATACTCTATTAAGAGCTTCACAAAATCAACTCGATCCATCATCAAGGCATCTAACATCGCTTGTTCTAGAGAGCCAGGCTTCAGAGGGGAGAGATAAATAAGAGATATGGAAACAATTAAGAAAGCAGAAATAACTAAAGAGTTACATGTATTTGAACTCAAAACTATACAGACAAAAATAATCATAAAATACAGTCTTACTAAGAAATGTTCAGGACCTAAGTGAGAAAATAACAAAAAGTAAACCAAAGGCCTAAAAGACCTTTTGAATAAATGTGTTCTTGGATGAAAAGACTGACTATGGTAAAGATCTTAATGTTTCCCAAATTAATATGTGAAGTTAATAAAATTCTAATAAAAATCCAAGGTCTCTTCTTTCTTTCTTCTCCTTCTTTTTTTTTTTCCTTTGGTAATCTGGCATGTTCCCTTTTAAACTATACCTGATTTCTGGGTATAATGGCAAATTAAATACTCATTTACTTTTAATCCCACCTAAAACTTCACTAAAATTCTAGTAAAGGGTTAAAAAAAAAAACAAAACAGAATCCACAAGAATAAGGAGGTCAAAAGTGAAATATTTCAGAAGTTGGAAAGCAGATGGCCCAATGGTAATTGACTTAGCAGTTCCCAGGAAACCAGAAAATGGAAGTCCCCAGAAACTGGAAAAAGAGCGAAGAACCAAAAAACCTATGCAACAGAATTCTGGCAGCATAAATTGCTAATACTGGGACCTTTTCACTCATCTTCCCCTACTGACTTCAATAACAATAACAACAAGGCTTTTATATCTTCTAAGCAGGAGACTGGAGGATTTCTTTCTGACAGTGATGAATACAAGAGAAAAATATATGAATATGCTAACACTGCAAGTCTCCCAACAAATGGCAGCCAGATCACCCTACTGTGAAGCCCAAATCTACAGGCTTGGAATTTCTAATGATCTTCCTTTTGTCTACTCTTAAAAAAGAGAACAGGACAAACAGACCAAAAAACATCATCTAGGAAGAATCAGACAATAAAGGAAGAAGAAAACTTCAAAAGAACTATCATTAATATCCTCCAAAAAACAAAAGAAGATATATACAGCATACTATTTTTTAAAAGACAACAAATTTACCCTTAGAAATTAGTAACACATTACCAGAAACAAGGTGGCACTAGTTGTAAAGAATCTGCCTGCCAGCACAGAAGATGCAAGAGACACAGGTTGGATCCCCGGGTGGGGCAGATCCCCTAGAGAATGGCAACCCACTCCAGGATTGTCGCCTGGAGAATTCCATGGACGGAGGAAACTCAAACTACAGTTCATGGAGCCACAAAGCGTCAGACTCGACTAAGCAACTAGAACAAGCACGAGAAACAAAAAGCTATATACAAGGCATGAAAAATTAAACTTGAAGGCATATACCAAAGAAAAGATATAGAAGATAAGAGGAAAAGATAAGATTAGAGGAGGAGCCCTTAGATCTAACATTTAAGTGATAAAATTCCTGAAAGAAAGCAGAGAAAACAGGAAAAGAAACTCCCCAGAAGGGAAACCCGTAAGTGCCAAGCTGAAAGCAAGTGTCCACTGTAATGGATATAAAGCTATAGCAGCACACATCATTGGGAAATCTCAGGACACTGAAACACAGGAAGATTTCTTTTTAATCCCAGAAAAGAAAGAAATGGCCACAAAGGATCAAAAAACAGAAAGATTTTTCACTTCTCAACAGTCACTGCTGGGTGCTAGAAGCTAAGCATTCAAAATTCACTGGGAAAATTAGTCTCATCTTGAACTAAAATATATCCAAACATATGAGGTCTCAATATTTTTATCTCCCATATTCCCTTTCTCAGAAATGATCAAATAAAGGAGTAAACCAAGAAAGAACAAAACAGGGGATACAGAAAACAGGTGTTCTAACCAAGGAGGGCATCTCCAAAATGATGAAGGATGATAGCTCAGCACCAGGAATAGCAGGCAACCAGTCCGGATGGCACCAGTGAGGGCCACAGACAGAAAGGTTAAGAGACCTTAAGATTAATCAGAGGGACTTCTCTGGTGGGCCAATGGCTAAGACTCCTTGCTCCCAATGCAGGGGCCCCAGATTCAACCCCTGGTCAGGGAACAAGATCCCACATGCTGCAACTAAGAATCTGCATGCCTCAACTAAAGTTCCCACATGCTGCAATGAAGACCCAGGGCTGCCAAATAAGTAAATACAATTTTTTAAAGTTTAAAAAAATAGTGACTCAGAGAACTCAAACCAGATTGTTACAGAGCGTAACAATCTAGAGGGGTGGGAAAGGGTGGGAAGTAGGAGGGAAGTTCAAAAGGGAGGGGACATACGCACATAATCCATATGTACATGAATTAAGCTAATTCATGTTGATGTATGGAAGAAATGAAACCAATATTGTAAAGCAATTATCCTTCAATTAAAAATAAACTTTAAAAAATAAAGTTTAATAAAATAAATTATTAAAAGGAATCAGAAAACAGCAATATGACTTATATTTAGAGATATGGAGATTTATAAATGTCAGAGCAGTCCAAAAATTTTCAGTTTTGGGCTCTTGTGGTTTGCAGGATGGAGAATTACTGTGTTTTTGGTAGCTTTTTAGTACCATTTGACATTTTAAACAATGTGCATGAATTAGTTAAACCCCAAAATAACAGACCTGTGGTATGATCACAGCTATATATTTTTTTAATGAAATTTTAATAGTGATTAGCATTAGCACTATGAATAATCTTTCTTCTTCCTGCTTTTCTCTGTTTTCACTAATTTCTACTGTGAGTATGCATTACATTTGAAGGCAAAAAAATAAGATAAACTTTAAGTTTTAAATAACAATATAAAAATCTACCCATTCAAAAAGTGAATAAAAAACCCTTTCATTTGCCTTTCCCCCAACATCTTTTGTCAACTTCAATTAGGCTGCAGATTCATAGAAAAATGTTTTCAAGAAGGCAAAGTAGACAAAAGAAATGTCTTAGCGATCATGTGTACCCAGCATCAGATGCTTACCCAGCTCCCCAAAGTAACCTATTTTTTCTCCAGTTTTCTCTTTGGTCCCTCCCTAACAAACCAACACACAACACGTTTCTTCAAAATAACTTCATTTTCATTATACCTTCCAGTGTTGTCCATAAATTAGGATATGTTTCTTGGCAATGTCCATTCTGTCCCAAGCCATTGCCAGATTCAATTGTTCGGATGCTGATAAATTCGTGCCTAGGGTAAAAGAAAGAGATCACATATTCTGTTTACAATATCAACATAAAAAGTACAAAGTGCCATGAGAGTGAAAAGAGGGAAGGAAGAACAAGTATAACCTTATTTAGACACTCACCCTTTAGCAGAGCTGTTAGGATTGCTAAATCAAGGTCCTGTGACTCCTCAGAATCAGCATCAAAGATGGTAATCTGTAATAGTTGAAAAACAGAAAGCCATACATTTTGAGAACTAGCAAAGGAATGCTTTCAAAAATTTGCTTTTGTACTAATGAATTAAGTGAAACATTCTTTATTAATGTCAAAAATCACACAGTTTAAAAATTCTTTTTTTCACTAATAAGAGGGAAAACTTTTAAGTAGGGTAATGCAGAATTGTGCACATGAAGGGGGTGAAAAATAAGAAAAATTCCAAGTATCTTAGAGGAAACATGCATGAAAGAACATTACTCCATTAATTTACTATTCATATGCTATAATAGAAACTCAGTGTCAATTCCTCATGTAAAGCAAACTATTCCTCATTTTGAAAGGATACAAAGTGAGAGCCTTCCAGTCACCTAGCTTTAGAAATGGAGGCTTTTGCTTTTTAATGAGAAATGAATACTCAACGACTTGTCATAAGATAAATGAGGCACTTACAACACACCCAGTGAGCAGGTACAATAGATAGCACAGAAAACCTGTACAATGTCAAAGTCACATGCATCCTGGCATGTGACTCATTTTTTTAAGACAAATAAGGACATTTTTATGATTATAATAGGCCTTCTCCTGTTAATGCATGTATCTCAGTCTTTCCAAATGAAAATATATAGTAGAGGGAGCTATTCATCAAAAAAGAGCCGAGACTGGCAAGGTCCAGTCTGAGATATGCCACAAACTAGTCAGTCTTGGGTAAATATTATAAAGCCACTGCATCTCGGGTTCCTTACTCACAAGAAGAGAGGAACTCACTAACTAATCTCTGAGGTCTCATAAAGACAGAAAAACTATGCTTCTACATAAACTCAACCCTCAACTGTATAGGAGTTCAAGACCTAATTTCACTAATGTGTAAACCCTTAGCTGCCTCCACTTGTTTCTTCTTTATTATTACACCACTCCCTGGTTACTCTCCTTGATGACAGGAAGAGGCAAGTATAAGGGCAATCCCTTTAACATGTCCTTTTTTTACCTACTGACATTGTGGGGAATATAAAATGTGGTAGATCATATACAAGATTTCAACCCTGAGCCCCAATTTCAGTTCTACTATTTCATAACTGCATGACTCTGGGCGAACCACTTCAAGTCTCTAGTCTTTAGTTCATTATCTCTGAAACTGAAATAAGCAATCACTGCCATACTGAACTCACTCATGGGGATATTCATGTAAAAAAAAAAATTATTGGAAAAAAAAAGCCATATATTGAAAGCACACTGCTAACTGTAGACATGGTTGCTGTTTTTGTTATTTTTATGTCACCTAAAATCCCAAAGGGCTTTCACATCTGTTTAGCCATGCCTAGTTTAGACTGAACTTGCTCAACTGGTTTTTTGGGGCCAAATGCTTTAATAGTACCAAAATCTTGTATAATTTGGTCCACCCTTCAAATTCTGGAAAGATCACTGTGAATCATAATATATCTGCATATTTAATGTAACTGTCAGCTACTTATCATCCAAGTCACTGATAAAAAATTTTGATCAAAATGCCCTAAAAGATTAAAATCTCCTGAATCTGTATCATGTCCATAGTCCATAGTTTGTGGCCTCCATCTTCCAGCTGAGAGTACATTCTCACATTTTCACTATCCAGTGCATCCCCAGTGATTCCTGCAGGATATACTGAGGATATTGAGAAACGGTCATCTAAGCCAGCAACCTTGAGTTTATTTAAGGCAGGAAGCTGTTCCTTTACCCTCCGAAAATATTCACATGTAATTTACACTAAATTCAATCACTTTCCTGTAATACTGTTATATTATCTAAGTTCTTTTCCCAATCTGAAGCATGGTTCCAGAGAAGGAGGGAACAAAAAGTCAAGTTCTGTAGCACTATATACAACCAAGGTAGAAATGAAAAAAAAAAAATTGTGAAAATAAATGTCACAATTGTTGAACATTCACTAGTGCTCATGCTCAGCAGCTCAGCCATATCTGATTCTTTGTGACCCCATGGACCGTAGCCCATCAGGCTCCTCCATCCCCGGGATTCTCCAGGCAAGAATACTGGAGTGGGCTGCCATGCCCTCCTCCAGGGGATCTTCCCAGCCCAGGGACTGAAGCCAAGTCTCCTGCACTGCAGGCAGATTCTTTAGCTCTAAGCCATCAGGGAGGCCCCCTGTTGAACATTAGCCATTTCTAAGTTGGTCAAGCCGTCAGCTTGTTATACTCACAGAATCCCTGTGCACCATGCACTCCATCAGGATCTGGAAAAGGTGCCTGGACTGCTTAAGGCTGAAGTTGAAGGTGCTCTGCATCATGCAAATGATCTCCTCCTTCACCTGAGGACGCAGGGTCCTGGGAGAGAGAGAGACGGCTGTGACTCGGCACGATCGAGAGAGGGGCAAACCAAAAGTATCAGCACAAGCACAGCATCACTGCGCCTGTCCACGCGACGGAGGTGTCTATGGACAGTTGTGTCAAGAGATAAGTGAATGGGAGGAAGCAAAGCGGAGCACGGGCATGAGGAGAAGGCTGAACATTAAAACAAGGATGGACTCATATGCCACGCCCCTGGGAAGAAAGCACTTGGGGCAGGTCTTTGAGCTGACAGATTTCCAAGGGGCTGTGAATCTCCAGAAATTATGGGCATGGCATCCTTAAAGAATCTGACACTCCAATAGTGTAAGAATCACTTGTCTAGGGTAACTTTAGGAAAGAGAGAGGTATAATCGAAGAGGAAGAGGGTAGAGGGTGGAAGTGGGGCTGAAAGGGGAGAAAAACTGTAAGGGAAAAGTCATCAGAGAACAGTTATAGCTTAAAGTGAATAAATGTTTTTTAAGCAAATGAGTGGGGTCAACATTTCAGTTCCTGTGCCCTGTATTTACTCATGTGGCAGAAATACCATGCTTTTGAAATTGAAAGAATCACACTGGGTTTAGGGATGGCTTAGAGAAAAACTCCCATCTTGAAAAGAAGAAAGAATTAAAACCTCAACTAAGTACAACATATGCTACAAAAATATCAGGATATTGATTTCTCTAATTTCTGCTCTATTTACTGACAGCAATTGAATTCAAAAGTGACTACCACAGTGGTCTTCTCCTTCACTCCCCCTGGATATGTTTTCCCTAAGCTCAGACAAGGTTCAAAGTCCTTTGTAGATGCAAGCCATTCTACAGCTAAAGAAGTAGTAACTTGCATCACTGGAGGGCATTTTGGTGTTGCTTTAATAAGTACAAAAATCACTGAAAAATGAATTCTCAACCCATCCTCCAAGATATCCAGAGAATTCCGGTCCCTGTCCTCTAAGGATATCCTTCCCACATGAGAGCAGAGCTTAGGAAGAGGAAAGAGTCAGCACAGTTTTAGAAATGAAGGCTCAACAGCTCACCCTTCGTCTGCTAAGTGTTTGTGGGTGAAGGCCAGGAGGTCAGCAGCCCTGCCTGTGCCTTCGCACACCACCACCGGGTCTTTGTCCTTCACAGTCTCCCACACTGAGAGGATGACATTGGGGCCACCTTCCACCACCAGCCCCACCACGGGCACGCCTTGTCCAGAGCCTATTTCAGATGACAAACAGTATCAAATTGTTACAAAGGGACTCTATCAGCAATGCCAATTTCCAGACACAAGCCTTTCAATTACCGGGTATATTCCTTACTTGACCTAGCCATTCTCTTCTGTGACTCAGGTTTACTTAGTTCAAGGCCAAGTCAGAAGCTTGGACTTTAAATAAAAGTAGCCACAAATATGGTTAGAGTATCTTCTCCCAGTTAAAAAGGTATCTAAAGGCTTTCAGTAATTAAAAAATAATAAGAAGTAGTAGTCTTCAAGAAATTAACTTTTTATTGTGGAAATTTTCAAACATACGTCAAAGAAAACAGAATGATATAATGGATCCCAATGTATCCATCACTCACCTCAAAAGAATAATCAAGCTGTTGACAATTCAACCAACTTTTAATAGTGGTTACTTTTAAGAACAGACTGGGATGGGTAAACCTCAAAGACTTTTATATTTCAACGTATTCCATTTTTCACTAGTTGACTTTCTTGTCAGACTACATACTGCTTTATTAAAGTAAGGAAGACAAAAAAAGGAAAGACTGTGGAGTCATTCTTTTTAAAGATCTTAAGCAAACAAAAGTTACAGATTGATATGTCCAGTATGATCCTATTTAAAACCCTATTTAAAATTTTAAAACTATATATATAGGTATATATTTTATATATACATATACACACACCTATATGTACAACATGTTTTTATATTTATATAAATAACCAGAAAACTCTGGGATGATATACATCAAATTATTAATAGTGAAGGGAGGAGAAGATTTAGGGAAATGTTGACTGTTTATAGGCTTCTTGTTTAACTTTTTCATCACATGTGTATTGATATATTTAATATTTAAATCAATTTTTTTTTCCCCCAAAAGAAGGAAAACTGGCAGGCAACACCATGCCCACACCTGAGCAACAGAGGACTTCACTCTGGGTTCCGGGTTCTACCACGCCCTCCTCTGGCCAAGCCCTTCCCCTCACAGTGAGGAGTCTACAGGGTCAAGGTTCAAGGGAAGCCTGTGCTCCCTGTCCTACATTGGACTGTACTAGACCCCAAAATTCTTGATTCCAGGGGCTGCTTGAGCCTCTGCCCCAGGGATGTACTTGTCAAAGCAAGAGGATCTGGGGGGAGTAGGGCTTGGACATATAGATTGGGGTGTCTAGGTGACAACGTCTATGTCAGGCCCAGACATTATGAGATTGAGCCAAAGCAAGGAAGAGAAGCAGAGAGTGACCTGTAAACAAGGGACCGAGGTGCTGGTTCTGCTTTACCTCCATGATTTGGCTTTGTACTCCCCAGAATCCAGGACTCTGACCTCAAACCTGGCCTTCCAGCTATATACACAAAGGTAAAAGGGTTAAACATTATTTTATTATGTTTTTAATCTTGTTATTTGTGTTTGTTAGCTTGATTTAAAACTTTTAAATATTTAAACAAACAGTATGTGGGTTTCCATGTGCACCTTGTCCTGACTCCACAAATGACAGGAGTGGGCCTCTTAGCCCATTGTTTTAATATTTCACTTCCTTTCCTTTTCTACATAACTCCACCTCCTTATTATTTTCTCCTTGTCATTAAAAATCAGACCTAAGATGTACCAATTGATAGGCATAATCTTCTTGTAACATCATCTTATAAAAACTAAATTCAAATTCTAGGTTTTTATTTGGAGAAGAAAGCGATAGCCTTACCTATCAGAAGGGATATGTTCTTCTGAAATCATACAGATGAAAAAGTTAACAATGGTTATTTTTCATAGTAAGATTATAGAGGGCTATCCCTTCTTTCTATGTTTTCTTTATTTATCTGAATATGAGAGTATATAACACTTTTATCATTAGAAAAATAAATCAGTAAGGGTATTTTGCAGGAGAGAGAAAAACAATTCAATTTCAGTTAGGGACATCTTTCTTGAAGCAATAACTAATCTCCACAAAAATAAATATATTTATTATTATTTTCTACAAAAAGAATCTTATTGATGCAACTAATTAAATTTGTTATAAAAGGAAAACAACTGTAAAGTTCTTGCTTATAAATCTCATGAGAGAGCTGACTCTACTCCTGACTCTCAGTTTAAGCGCATTATAGCTCCAGATGAAAACCTCCTAGAATAGGCATCCCAGGAAAGGGTACTCTTCTCCAAGACCTGGATTACGAAGACATGCAGAGTCACCCAATCCTATGCTTTCCATCCTCAGAGGCCTACAGCACAGGAACTGACATTGGCCACATTTCATATGGATGAACTCAAGGATTTCTACAGCAACTTTATGAGTCAGCCTTTTTTTTTGGATAAACGTTCTCTCTCAATATCAAGGTTTTACCAAGGACTACAAGAAGCCCAGTTGGACCTCTCCACAGCAGTGCCCCTAGACAGGACCTGTCGGCTGAGGCCCGGTGGGTACTCACAACTATGTATCTTCTGCAGAGAGAGGTACTTTTCCAGGTTCCTCCTGAGCTTCATCTCATTGCCATACTTGCCCACAGTGCCATCATCAGACAGGATAAAGTGGGAGTGCATGCAGTTGAGTGTTGTGAGCTTGCTGAGGGGGTTTCCCAGAGTCTGGTACAGGCACACTACCTGTAAGATAGCAAAAACAAGGGTCAGAGGTCCTTCCTGGGCCGACTGCTCCAAAGGCCTGTTTGTGCACTACAGAGTTCCGGTCCACGCCAAAAAGTACTACTAGCTACTAAGAGCAGTGCCTCTCAGGCTATGTGCAGTGAAGACTCAGTCTGAGTTCCTTTACTTTTTGTTTTTCTGTGGATGGATACGTAGTCCTATAGTGCATGACTAGTCTGCACCTTGTGCCACATTAGACTCGTGACACAAGTTCAGCAACACTCACACACAGCAACATGAGAACACTTACCATATGCTTGGAGTCACAGCACTGTTACATTGCTAGAAATGCTTCCAAGTCTTTATTTTCAATTTCTCTACTTACTTTGTCTCAGATCACTGAAAAAACAGTTCAAGGATCTACACTGATATGCAGAGCACATCAGTATTCAGAAGCTATGCCTTTAAATAGATCTATTTCAGAATAATATTTGGACGCTGATTTATGTTTCTAGTATCCCAAATGAAGTGAAGAGTAAATGGAGATGTATCCACATTCAGTATAAATTACCCAGATCCATGGAATTCACCAGGCAAGAATACTAGAGGGGGTTGCCATTCCCTTCTCCAGGAAATCTTCCCAACCCAGGGATTGAACCTGGGTCTCCTGCATTGCAGGCAGATTCTTTACCATCTGAGCTACTAGTGAAGCCCCTTATTAATATTTACTGATTCTTCCATAAACTACTCCAATTCTTATTTGTTTCCAGGGAGGAAAGCACAGCACAGTCGTTTGGTATCTGTGGGGGGTTACTTCCAGGACTACTCATGGATACTACAGTCCACGAATGCTCGGATCCCTCATATAAAATGGCATAATACAATTGACTTTCATATCCTCCAGATCCATGGTCGATTGAATCCTGGGGATCCAGTGCTGGTTGACTCTTCAGATGCAGAATCCACAAACAGGGAGGGGCAACTGTGTTTAGAGTCTAAGAGTCCAAGTTTAAGGCTAGACTCTTCTGCTTTCTAATTTTAAATCTGAGTAATACCTGCTTCCTTTCTCAGGCTCATTTTCCTCATGTGTAAGTGATATTAATGATTCCTATAGCAGAGGGTTGCTGTGAGGTGTTAAAGAAATAATGGGTATAAAAAGTACCATAAATGTTACAACATTAGTCTTTAAAAGTTACCTTTACAATTCCTAAGCATGACACTGAGGATAGAAGCCAAAAAGAAAATGATTGATAGATTTAACACATTTTTTTTATATATGGAAAGATTTCATAAATAATACAAATTAAAATCTGGGAAATGCAGCAAAATAGCAAACAAAAATGCTAAAATGAATTATAAAAGGTATTTCAACATTTTTAGCTATGCTTAAAAGTGTCCAGAAACCACATGAAAAGATGTGGAACCTCACTAGTAATCAGAGAAATGTACTTAAGAACAATTAGGTATTAGGTATTATACCTATCAGAAAAGCAATGTTTTCTAAAAAGCCAGAATATCTTCTGAAGCCAGGAATGGTACAGAAAAATGGGCATCCTCATACCCTGTTGTTAGGAATGGAAATTGTTATCATCTTTCTGGAAGGCAATGAGTCACTTTTTTTTCAAGATATAGTTGTTTTGTTTCAGTTTTTTAGTTTTTATTGGAGTACAGTAGCTTTACAATGTTGTATTAGTTTCTGCTATACAGTAAGTGAATCAGCTATATACACATATTCCCTCTTCTTTAGCTTCCTTTCCCTTTTAGGTCACCTCAGAGCAATGAGTAGAGTTCCCTGGGCTATACAGTAGTTTCTCACTAGTTATCTGGTTTATATATAGTGCGTGCTATGTCGCTAAGTCTGACTCTTTGAGACACTATGGGCTGTAGCCTGCCAGGCTCCTCTGTTCACAGGGATTCTCCAGGCAAGAATACTGGAGTGGGTTGCCATTTCCTCCTCCAGGGGATCCTCCCAACCTAAGGATTGAACCCCCATCTCTTATGTCTCCTGCATTGATTGGCAGGAGGTTCTTTATCTGTAGTGCCACCTGGGAAGCCACAGATGAGAGTTGGGAAAGCTATTAGAATTACCCAGGGGATTAGGTTTGAGGCATGAGCAGAGATCATTTCAGGGTTAGTGCCAGGGTTTGGGGCCTGAGCAACTGCAGGGTAAGATTGTCACTTTCTAAGACAGGGTAAGAGAGGCAGCATGAAGTCAGGAATTGGTTTGGGGCATATTACACTGAAGATGTCTACAGGTATCCAGGTATAGTGCTAAGCTGGCAAGTGGATATATGTTTATTTCCTTTTGCTATGAAAGAATTGTCTACTTACATCTCTTCCAATAAGATCTTTCCGGTTCTCAATGACACCCCAAGGAGGGATTCCAACTGTCCAGATTTTTCTCAAGGACTGCGAGGAATGAGCTTTCAGGGCATCCCCAACATGTTTGGACACACCTATGAACAACCAGGTTAGAAGTCAAACTTTAACTCACAAATCACACAAAACACTGCAATTGCCAGAAAGAGAATAATAGACAAGTATATGCAAAAGACTGTTATCAGGGAAAGTTGCTGGCACACAGGAATTACAAACATAATAGTTTCACTGTCCTCAAAATCCTCTATACTCTGTCTATTCATCCCTCATTCTCCCCAGTCCTTGATAACCACTGATCTTTTATCATCTCTATAGTTTTGCCTCTTCCAGAATGTCATATAGTTGGAATAATGCACTATGTAGCCGTTTGAGACTGGCTTAACCTGCCTTTTAATTGCAAATACTACATTACACCACTTACTCTTTTTAAGTAGAATCTGACTCTGTATGTATCATTAGCACAGGAAAAAAAAAGCAAAAACCCTGCATATTGCATGCATCTGAAGCATAGCACTTTAATCATTTTCTTCTCTCCGGCATCCTCCCCTCCAGCCAATCTTTTGCACTTTTCCCAGTCATCTTCTAAAACTGGGGTTCTGGACCACAGAACACACATCAGTACCAACAGAGATTCAGATCCATAGGTTTGGCGTGGATTACCAGCATGCACGTGAGTCTGAGTGCTCCGGGAGTTGGTGATGGACAGGGAGGCCTGGCATGCTGCAATTCATGGGGTCGCAAAGAGTCGGACATGACTGAGCGACTGAACTGAACTGAACTGAACCAGCATGTGGTGGTGACAGTTTTTCAGCGGCCCACTTCTGATCTTAATACATATTACCTGCTAAGACTCCATAAAACCTGATCGGACAGTATCATTCCCTATTCATTCTTCTGTTCAAAAATCTTCTGAGGGCTCCCTGCTACACAGAGAATAAAACCTCAGCCCAAATAGCATGGTACCCAATCTGGCTCCAGTCTCTCTTGGCTGTCCCCATCCTCTGCCACAAGGCACATCCAGCTAGTAGGTGTATCACCACTCTCTGCACATGCCTTAATCTCCAGCTGTGTTCCCAGCCTTGAACTGCCACCTTGGCCTAGAATGCTTCTGTCTACCCTTTTCTCAAGGGAAGAGTATATATCCTCCACCAACCCTTTTTCTCAGGTTTCCCATCTGGAAATGGAATTTGTCTTCCTGTTTCTTTTACTCCCAAACACTTTCTTTGTATCTCAACTATGGCCCATTCAGCATCAATCTTTGGTTAGTTATTTATTGTCTGTTTATCACAGTCACCCACTTCATCACTAAACCCAGGGGCCATATCTTACTCATCTTTCATCCTTGAGTAAGATGGATGATCCGCTGGAGAATGAATAGGCTACCCACTGGGAAGATCCACTGGAGAATGAATAGGCTACCCACTCCGTATTCCTGGGCTTCTCTGGTGGCTCAGCTGGTAAAGAATGCACCTGCAATGTGGGAGGCCTGGGTTCAATCCCTGGACTGGGAAGATCTCCTGGAGAAGGGAAAGGCTACTCACTTCAGTATTCTGGTCTGGAGAATTCCATGGATTGTCCAGTCCATGGGATCACAAAGAGTCAGACATGACTGAGCAACTTTTACTTTCAAGAATCATCTGGGGATGTTATCAAAATGCAGTTTTTTTCATCCCACTCATCTGGGGAGCCTGATATCTAGGTTACCATCAAGCTCCTCGGTGATGCTGATGTTACTGGTCCAGGGACCACTTCTTGTGTAGTCAGGCCCTAAGGAGCTGTGCTTGAATCAAGTCAGACCCTGGTTATCATTTAAGGAAGCTCCAAAGATATCTCATTTCTTTTGTTCATATGAACTATATCAATAGTTTTCACACTATTATATTTGCATTCCTTAATTGACCCTAACCTAAAATATTAAATTTTTAAAAGGCAGTAAGTAAAGCACGTGACACAGTTAACTATTCAAAGAAAAAAACTATGACCAAGTTCACCTTTTCCTGAACTCAATGAACTTCCCCACCCACCCCTTTTTTTTTTTTTTTACTGGAAATAAAATAAGTACTACACACTGGACTTAGAACTCTGCAACCTTCACTTTCTTTTAAGAATGTGAAAAAATAGTACCAGAGGTTACCCATTGGTGACAGGTTCTAAACCCCTTGGTTTTATTTTTTATTTGTTTTTTCAATCACTTGCTTTCCTTTTTAGTCAAAAGAAATGATTTCTTATCTTAGTACCTGTTGCTCACTTCTTAGACAAATGTGTAGGCCCTGGCCTCTACCTCATAGTCAGGGAGACTCATCCTGACCCAGCCTGTATGTCAGAACACACACACGCCACAGGTGCTACAGGCAATAAATCCTACAGAAATTAAGGAGCAAAAGTGAGTTGAGATAGACAATGCTTCCTGGGTATGTTAGAATCTAATGTCAATCCTCAAGGATGGGCAGAATTTAATAGGAAACACTGGCTAGAACATCCCAAGTAGAAACAGAGAGAAGTAAAGGGAAGATGGAAAGCTACAGAAGTGATATTGTGACTTGTAATAAAAACTATTTAGTCTGTCAGAGACACAGAGCTTCTCAAATCCCTAAGTGGTGAGAGTGACAGATGGTTTTGTTATGTTATGAGACAACTTTTGGACCTACTGTTGTGGGTTGGTTTCCAGGATAACCAACCATCCTTGTGATTAGAGGGTTGGAACTTCCAGTCCCATCCCCAACCTCTGGGGAAGGGAAAGGAACTGGATATTGAGTTCAATTATCAATAGCCAATAATCGAATCAATTATGCCCATATAATGAAGCCTATGGATTTCCCAGGTGGCTTAGTAGTAAAGAATCTGCCTGCCAATGCAGGAGATGCGGGTTCCACCCCTGGCTTGGGAAGATCCCCTGAAGAAGGAAAGGGCAACCCACTCCAGTGTTCTTGCCTGGGAAATCCCATGGACAGAGGAGCCTACAGTTTGTAAGCTACAGACTGTAGCCTACAGCAGGCTACAGTCCATGGTTTGCAGAAGAGCTGGACATGACTCAGTGACTAAACAAGAAGAAGAACAACAATGAAGCCTCCATAAAAACCAAACAAACAAACGCAAAACAAAACAAAACAAAAAACAGGGTTTGGAGAGCTTCCAAGTGGGTAAACATGTGGACATGGGAGGAAGGCACAGAAGCTCCGTGCCCTTTTCCACAGGTGCCTTGTCCTATGCAATGCTTCTATCTAGCTGTTCTTGAGTTACATCCTTCTATAATAAACTGGTAATCTAATGAGTAATTGGTTTCCTGCATTCTGTGAACTACTTTAGTAAATTCATCAAACCCAAGGATCGGGTAGTGGGAAGTGAAAGAAAGTGTGAAAGTGTTAGTCACTCAGTTGTGTCCAACTCTTTGCGACTCCATGAACCGTAGCCCACCAGGCTCCCTCTGTCTATGGAATTCTCCAGGCAAGAATACTGGAGTGGGTTGCCATTTCCTTCTCCAGGGGAAATCAGGGATAGAACCTGGGTCTCCGGCATCGCAGGCAGGCTCTTTACCGTCTGAGCCACCTGATTTGCAGGCAGAGAGTCAGAAGCACAGGTTAACAACCAGGACTTGAGGCTGACATCTGAAGTGAGGACAGTCTTATGGGACTGAGCCCTAAGCCTGTGGGATCTGATGCTGTTTCCAGGTAAATATTGTAGAACTGAGTTGAATTGTAGGACACTTCAGCTGGTCACATGGAAACTGGTGTTAGAATTGTGATAGGTTATTAATAGATTGGTAACAGGAGTTTGTGAAGTTACTAATTCTCAACCCCGGCTGCACATTAGACATCCTTCAGAAGTTCCACCCTGAAAAACTCTAATTAATTTGGGGTAGAGCCTGTGTATTGTATTTTTGTAATGCCTCCAGATGATTCTGTTACACACATACAGTTCATAAAAACGGATGCAAAAGAGTCGGGTTAGAAGTTCAGGGGCTACTAAATGAAGTTTTTGAATGCCAGATTTCAAGGAATATAAGACTCAGATAGAGATAGTATGTGAAAAGGTAGTTATGTAGTTAATTATCTCCTCATGCCCCATACACTCAATACAATTGTTGCACACGTCCCTGCTTTCGAATGGCTGAGAACGTGACCATGGCAAGTTTAGCTCATGTCTATGCCCACACACTACACCCTTGCATGGAGTCCATGTCCTTTGTAACCTTGCAATAGTCCAAAGCTCATGAAAAACTATTTTCTTTGGTAAAAGTCTACAAAGTTATATTAAAATAGGAGATTTTAACAATGGTAAAAACACAGTCCAGGAAAGGTCTATGATTCTTCTGGGTTTCTTTTCCAGTTACTACAGTTTCAGTCTTCCTCACTCATGCTGCCTATATCTCCTGGGAGCACTGCAGAGCAAACTTAAGTTCTATACTGCCTGATTCAGTTTTAAAAGGAATTACAGAAAAAGAAAAAAAAAAGAGTGAAACAGGGAATGTGCCTTACCTGTATTAATGCCTTCAGTTATTATCCATGCTCCTGTTGTCTCTGCAGCTTTGACCAAACCTTGGCTGAAGATCTCTTTAAGCTTTGAGGGCATCTTGAAATTCTGGATACCACCATGGACGGAGATTACCAGCTTTGGCAGTTCCATCTTCCACTCTTTCAACATTAAATGTAACAGGTGATCCAACTTTGTGTCATAAGAAGTTCTAATATACTGGAAGATATACATAGACACGTACACATAAAATAGTGGAAAAGACATGCCAATTCACAATAAGCACACAGCAGGGCAACTGAAATGCCAAAACTTAAAAGAAAAGTGCCTGGAATCTCTTTAAAAGTTCATCTTCCTATGATAGAAATATTTACTTTGAAAGGATCCCACACCCCCTTTAAGTTCCTTCTGGGAATTACAAGTCACGGCAGGAAGGTTTCCTCTGGTTTTCAGCATTGGTCCATCAGTGTTCTCTAGAAGGTCTGAGCTGAGGCAGAAAAATGTCAAACTGGCAAAAACCATTACTCCAGCAAACCCATTTTAAAAAATTGTTTAGAAATGAGTGAAATGAGGCTTTTCATAAATGTTATGGCTTTTCTTAATTTACTTGGTCATTTCACATATGTGCATATTTTTTTCATCCACTATTGACAATTATTGTACATCCCTTGAGATGCATACAGTTACATGTTTGCATAATTTAAATTAAGATCCAGGAACATGTATATTTATTTCAAATTTTACATTCTAATGACATTATTTATATATACATATATATATATATAATCTCTCCAAAAACTTTTTTTCCCTAAAATATACACTTTTCACAAAAGGGTCAATATAACCAAAAAAAAAAAAAAAAGAGGAAATCAGACAGTCCCAGAATCATTTGTCATTTTGCCCAAAATTAAAAAGTGTATGACTGGTTTTCTTTTCCCAGCCAATGCAGCCACTTACAGATTGTTAAAATCATATTGAGATGAGTGTGAGCCAACCAACAGCAAGAATAAGTCAGATTTATAGGATAAGAGCTACAAGAAACCATGAACCTATAACCACAGGTAGAGACTGCCATAGATATGCAAATAGGAATTATCACATGATCCTCCAGAATGTAATAGTGATTTAAAACAATGGTCTTCACTTTTAAAATTTAAAACAATTGTCTTCACCTTTGAAATTCTTAAAACATAATCCCTTTATTTCATAATTAAAATATTAGGAATTCTGAACATGAGGATGGTACAAGCCATCACAGAATGTATTGAATAGTAGAAAGAATCTAAGGGTAACTAGGATTCAATTTACAAGTGAGGAAACTGAGTTACCATGGCTTTATCATGTATACAAATAGCATTGGACCTTTGTGCAATGGTTTATGTTGCTCCAAGTAATAAATAAAGGCAGAGAAGCAGCTCTGGGTTAGTTCTCCTTCTATCGCAACTCTTTCTCCCAGGTAGCACTCTCTTTCAACCATTAAGTACTTTTAGTCCTAGAAGATACTTCTTGAGATTTCAGGATAAACACCTTTCATTAACTAAATTATCAGCAGCAGAGTCTTTTCTTCCAAAAACCAACCAAAGGCGATGCTAAGGGTTAACTACTCTTACCTTCCCCTCCTCCTCCTATATTATAACTAACTCACCTCCAATTCTTTGTGGAAGGAGGTGGGAGGGCTAACAACTGGGAAGGCAAATGCAGCCAGAGGGATGAGTACCCAGCTCTCACAAGCTCTCCTGCTATGCACCCTAAGACTGAAGTTCAATTCCAGGCTGTACTATAAGGATAGCTGCTCCTCTTCTGAGAGGTCAAATGCATTCAGGCACAGAAGAGGTAACAGGAGCCTAATGCTAAGCATAAAACATATTAGTGATCAGGAGATCTGTCTGACTATGCTTTCAGCTTTCCTAAATATACCCTATTCCCCCTTGGCCCTCGTACAAGTTATTCCTCATGCCTAGAGTGGTGTTACCCTTCTGCCTCTCTCACCTTTCACATCTCAGCATAGCCATCCCTACTCTCAGGTGGCTTCCCTGACAGATACACCCAACCCAAAAAAAACAGGAGTTTGCTTTTCATTCTCTCAAAGAATGCTGTACTCCCCTTTCATAACATCTACACTGTCTGTAGTAATCGTATGTTAATTTCCTGTTTCCCTCACTAGACTGTAAGCAATGTTAGTACACAGAACACGTGGTCTTTGTGGCATAGCAAACTATGAAATGAAGTGAAGTGAAGTGGCTCAGTCATGTCTGACTTTTTGCAACCCCATGGATTGTAGCCTATCAGGCTCCTCGGTCCACGGGATTTTCCAGAGTGGGTTGCCATTTCCTTCTCCAGGGATCTTCCCCACCAAGGGATTGAACCATAAAGATCTGCTGAATGGACTGAAAAAAATGAGTAAATGATGATGATTATGAACCAACATAAAACAAAAGGAAGAAGACAAAAACTTAAGGGAAAAATCACATAAAGAGTTCTGTGAAAGTCAGTTTTCTTGTCAACTGAATGAAAAGTCAATGCACAAAGTTAGGTGCAAGAGGATTAGTAATCAGAAATGTAGACTACTATACAATTATATTATGAAACCTTATTATTATGGCACTATTAAAACTGTTGCTGATTCGCATTGTTATATGAGAGAAACCAACACAACATGGTGAGGAAATGATCCTCCAATATAAAAAGAAAAAAGAACTTAAGACTTGTTAAAACATAAGAAAAAAAAAAAAAAGAATTATTCTTTCAAATCCATTTAACTGATGATGACACTCCAGGGCACAGCTGATTCTGAGCTTTCCTGAGGCAAGTGCCCCTTACATTTTCCCCTGGAAAAGCTGCCTCTAAAAAAGCAGTGAGTAGTTAACAAGCTCAACAGAGACACCTGACTTGTCAATATGCAAATCAATGCAAAATTACCATGTTAGAGACAGGAGGAAAACTGGCCTGGAGAGCCCAGCACTGTCAGTCAGGGGGCCCAGAAAGAAATCACCCCCATTTCCTTTCCAAGAAGAATCTCTCATGGGGACATATCAGGCTATGGCCACACTTCTGCTGAAATCTGTTCTTTGGTAGTAACTTTTGTACACTTCCGAAGGAAGGGCAGCACTTTGGCAACTGCCTCAAGAGTAATAAGCCATTCTCTTCTGCAGGGGGCATAAAAGCTGGCTTGAAAGAGGTTAATCAAATAAAGAGCTGGGCCACATCTGGGAACTGGGCCTCAAATATAAAGCAAACAGCCGAGTCATTTTTGTCAACAGGTCAACAACATGGATCGCCTTTGCAATAAAATCTGGTCATCTGATCATCTACACTTGGAAATTCTATTTGGACATACATTTGGAGGTTATATCCTCTGTTCAGAAACCAGCAAAATAATGTGAGTTATTAGCAAACCTTGGAGTGGTGGATGTGCTCTCCATGTTGGAAGTTAATTGTGCCAAAGGTATCCGTAGGGCTTTTCGTTGTGTGCTTTTCAACAGACCATTGTTCATCTTCACTACCGCTGGCAGCTGAGACTGTCCAAGTATAATCTATACCATGATGGTCTCTAATCAATAGTCCACAGTAACACCTTAAATTTGACATAAAAACCAATTTACAATAGAAAACACACAATTTTAGAATAGGAAATAGAGGTAATGGAAACTTCCCTGGTGGTCCACTAGTTAAGACTCCATGCTTCCATTGTAGGGGGCATGGGTTTAATCCCCGGTTGGGTAACTAAGTTTCTACATGTAGTGGTCGAAAAATTTAAAAAGAAAAAAAAAAGATTCAATGTTTCTACATGTTTCTAGGGTAATGTATAGATGACATATAGCAACAGTTTTAAAACTTTACATTGAGGTTTATATTAGATTTCAAACACTGGGTTGTTTTCTAAGTTTAAAAACATTCTCAGAGGTTCTCTCCCTTAGCTGCACATTAGAATCATTTTGGGGATGCTTTAAGAAAACACTAAAAATCTCTTATGTACCCATGTTCATAGCAGCATTATTCACAATAAGAAGGAGCTAGAAGAAACATCAACAGATGAATATACAAACAAAATTTAAAAATTCTGAACATCAACTGATGAATGGATGCACAAAAGGCAAAAGTTCTAAAGATCCATTACACAACAGTGTGAATATACTTAACACTGCAGAACTGAACACTTAAAAATGATTAAAATAGTAAAGAAAACAAAAACATCAAATTGTATATTTTAAACATGTGCAGTTTATTTTAAGTCAACTATACTTCAAAAAAGCTGTTTTCACAAAAAAAAATCCCAAGACTTAAGAAAATATCCTCATGTAATATGTAAAATGCACATCAAAAGGAATATTAACCAATCCAAAAAAAGAGATGTGACTTCAGAGATATATATAAACATAGAATTTTTTATCTAAGGCTTACCTGATTAAATTCTGACAGACCTGACATCCTGCAGTGCATCTAAATAAAACAGATAAAACCAGTTAGTTTATTAATATATTTTAAAACAAATTTAATTCATATATAAATATCTGTTAATTTTCTATAGTCTGGAAATCAGGATTACTGAGTATTCATATATACTACCTCCCAAATATTCCCCTATGTCATTTACCATATATAATTACACCTTAGCAACTATGATCTAATTAACGGAACAGCGTTAGGAACCAAAATACCTGGATTTAAATCTCAATGATTTAACAATTCTTCTAAGCCCCAGTTCTCATATCTGTAAATAATATCTGACCCATACAGTTATTAAAAGGATTAAGGGTGATAATATATATAAGGTGTCTTACAATATCTGGTACACTGCAGTTTGCATAATAATGTTGACTACTAATACTATGAAGATAACAGAATTCTTAAGAATTAAGTAAGAAAATATACATATACAATTTTAAAACCCTAAACACTGTCAAATTGAGGAACATTTGGTGTGAATATAATTGTTATCTTTATTAATCTCTTTTTTATGATTCAAAAAAGCCTCCTGGATTTGGGAGTTAGCATTATGATCATCAATGATCACATTTTTAAGTCTGAAGATTTTTTGTTTGTTTTGTAAAAATAAGATTTTTAAATCTTAGCATCATGGCAGATCCTCTGTTGTAACAAGCAGGCTCTCTAATTGTGCTTTTCGGGCTCTAGAGTGCATGAATTCAACAGTTATGGCACAAGGGCTTAGCTGCCCTGCAGCATGTGGGATCTTAATTCCCTGCCCAGGGATCAAACCCACCCTGTTCCCCACAATGCAAGGTAGATTCTTAACCACTGGACCACCAGGGAAGTCCTGTAGAAGTTTTAACTAGAAAAGAAATCTAGTTAAAATAAAATAAAAGATAGTGTTCATAAAATCAATCATTCTAAATTATTCAGAAATGAATGTTCCAGCCTTTTAGAATTTTTGTTCCCTCAACAAGTTCAAAATGAGGGGGAAAAAAAAAAAGCACTGTAATCAAGTCCATCAGATTTTTTTCTTATTAGGAGGGACAAAAAGAATCAGTAAAAGATCAACTTTTATCTAAGTTTAAAATAATGAACCATCACTCTTTTGCTGTGCACTGTAAGGAAGAAAACTGCATGAAGGCTACAGCTTTGAGAATTTTACTAAGGTCTAAGAAAAAGGCCCGGAGAAGGCGATGGCACCCCGCTCCAGTACTCTTGCCTGGAAAATCCCATGGACGGAGAAGCCTGGTAGGCTGCAGTCCATGGGGTCACTAGGAGTCGGACACGACTGAGCGACTTCACTTTCACTTTTCACTTTCATGCATTGGAGAAGGAAATGGCAACCCACTCCAGTGTTCTTGCCTGGAGAATCCCAGGGACGGGGGAGCTTGGTGGGCTGCCGTCTATGGGGTCACACAGAGTCGGACACGACTGAAGCAACTTAGCAGCAGCAGCAGCAGCAAGAAAAAGGCTGACATAGGAGAAACAGCCATAATCATCCATTAACCTTTTTTTTACAATCACAGAAAAAGAGAGACTGCTTTCTTTCAATAAAAAGTAGTACATCTTAGACCATTCATGGAATTATGATCATTGATGTTCTTGAGTCTGTGGGCTAATGACCTACAGTGTACCACATTTCATGAAGTTCAAAGTGACTGTGAAGATGATTTTCCATTTACAGGGCAGTGGGAGTCACCTGAACTCAGTCTGCCTTCCACTGCATCCATCATCATACTACAAAATGTCATAAAAGATGAAGGGAAAAAACAAGGTTACCCTGACTTTTTAGTCTGTAAACATTTCATAAGCAGGTAAAATGAGGATTTCCAGTCACAGGGCTTATAAGCCACAGGTAATTCAAAGAGGGTGGGGCTAGTAAATATTTAACAAATGCAAAGAACACTATTTTAGTCATCATCCCCAAAGAACTAGAATTTCAGTGACCTCATGGTGCTATCTTTCATGAACATAAAGCTGTGATTTCTAAACTTCAAATGAATACAAGGCTAATTACCCAACAGAATCTAAAAATAGAATGGTCCCCCTAATTAAAACACTGCTCTCCTATTTTCCTTTCCTTTTAACTCTTTCCCTAAGGGCAATGCTACCCAACCTTAATTTCATGGATCCATTACCCTGGGGAATTTTCCACAGCCCTGTCTTCCTTTATCTTTCACTGGCTACTGTTTTGAACTTTGTTCTACAAGTAGAATTTTCAAAGGATTGTCAAGAACTCGGAGTGGTCAAACTCAGGTCATTTCATTCTGCTGCCCATTATCTGCTCAAGGAAAAAGCCTGCAGGAGGAAACAATTAACTGTTTCTAGATCTGAGCATGGAGTCCTGAAATATCCCAGCTACTATATTCCATAGACACCTGGGGATAAGGAATTCACACTATGTTGAGATATCCAATACTCAAAAGTTATAAATTTATTATCCAAACCCAAGTAGAATAGATGTAGTACTAGATAGTTCCCTGGTATCTATCCTCCCACTAGACAAATAAGTATATCAAAGATAAAGCAAGAGTAAAATTTACCACAATAGCAACAGGGGCTCTGCCAAGGTAAAGTCATAGCTCTAAATTTCAATAAGCAGTCTTCCAAGTACTGTACGTTTAAAAAGAAAAATGTAATTGAAAATTATACCTGTGAGGGTCTTTAGAGCTGGGAATGATTTTGTTACATTCTCTCTTGTTGAACACTCCTTCAATCCAAGATTTCTGGGACTGAATAGAAAAATATCATTATTTTTATAGCCTAATGAAATGAGAACTCAGTATAACCACAGTAGGCCAGGTAGGCAATATATGTTTAATTATAATAGACACGAATTAAAATGCCAAGACCAACCCCAAACAAATTAAGCATTCATTGGCTTCTATTACAGACATATAGACAGAAATAATTTGAATGCAAAAATATTCCCAAAGTTAATTGGTCCACCACCTCATTTAAATGTAAGATCCCTAAATGCATAAAACTCTACCAAGGAAGTAAAGATATAGCTGAAGCATTCTCTAAATTCTTCCAAAAGTCACTTTTAAATCTTGCACTGTAACCCTATAGAGTGAATATGAAGCTCTTAAACTTCAAAAATCTCATTTAAAAAGTCCCACTTTGGCCAAGATTTGACAGGAAGCTGGAAAGAATGTCAGAGGAGGGCTGTAATCTCAGCAAGATTCTATGAAAGGAGTTCAATCTAAAACTAATCTGAAGGAAACATAATGGGGAATACTGCACATGCATCCTCAGAAGGGACCTTAACTGAAACTGATTTCCCGATTCACAAGATAAATGCCCAATTCACAGGAAATGAGACTTACTTCCTGACCAATAACCATTCACCAACAGTCTCCCCCATCCTCAAGACAATGAATTGACTGCTTGGATTCTGGCTGGATGCCCCCTTCTTTGCACTCCCTGTCTCAAACCCTCAACAGATTCACCTGTAGCTTGTGACAGCATGCATTTCCCAAATTGCAATTCCTCTGCTACTGCCAAATGAATTCAATTTCTGATCATTCAAGCTTGCCCCAGTTTACTGCTTTCTTTAAGCGAGAATTTGCTATACATTGTATAAGCATAGCATGTTATTGGCTAAATTTCAAAATATCTGAATTCATTCAATAAACATTTTACAATAGGCTTCCATGTGGCATGCTGGGAATCCTATGGCAAATAAAACAAAGTTCTTACTCTGAAGAAACTCAGAATAAAAAGAAGGAAATGGATAACAAATTGATATCATTAAACCTCATGTGTAACAATTAACTATTAAAAATAGCTCCAAAAAGAGAACTTAATTTAGGGGCCTATGTATATAAATTAAGCAAGCTAGGCTCAAATATTCCCTTCTTACACCTGTGGTGGATTCATGTCAATCTATGCCAAAACCAATACAGAATTGTAAAGTAAAAATTAAAAATAAATAAATAAATTAAAAAAAAAAAAAAAAAAGGCTAGATAGCCAACACTAGTAGAACTATCTGGGCAAATTACTTTCTTTACACCTATTCGCTCATCTATTAAATATGGAGATAATAATAATAGTAATACCTTACTGTGCTATTGAAAGGAATTAAAAGCTTAGATTTCTCCTTGGGACCTATTAAGGCTCAGTAAAGCTTAGTTATTATTATTGGTAATATCAGAGGTAAAAATTAGCTTTTCGGTTGGTAGCATGGGAACTTAATATTGGTGTATTTTTTTCATAGAAAAATACTTTGGTGAGCTCCAAGTCTCCCTCCTAGGACCTCTTATATTACAAAGAATGATTTCTATGGGTCCATTTTTCCCCACCAGACTCCAGTTCCTAACAGGCCCCAAGCCAGTCATTGCTGTTGCCCCAGGACCCAACCCAGTGATTACAGAATGAACAACAAAACGAACATACTTAAAATAGAACTTCAAGACTTCATGTATACAATTTTCTCTCCAAGGGTGTAAACAGGAAACCTGTGCCCTAACAAGAACATGGAAACCTTCCTCCTGCAACTCCCATATCTTATCTCAAAACTACAGGAAAAGAAAAGCAGGCTTAATTTGCAAGCGTTTCAAAACAATTCTCAAATTAGAATTTTATTTTTTTGTCCCTACCTCATAGTGGTAGCCTTTTGCAATATACACTTCAGCACCTGTGGAAGAGGTCCCCCCATGTTCAGTTCAGCAGAGTACTATTAGAAGCCATATGTCTGTTGGTTCTGATTCAATAGCCCAAATCTACTCAGGGCAAATAATCGACATGTGTTTGCCACTTGGAGCAGCACATTGTTGTTGACATCAGAGAATGTGCCATTTCTGCAGCAATCGTGGCAGTCTTTATAGACTGGGTATTTTTTATATACTGAGTCAGTGAGGTTGTGTTTTCATTGTGGGCGTTATTTAGGGAAGGGAAAGGCAGACGGAAAAGAAGGAAAATAGTGCCGGTCTCAGGCTGTGTTGGCACAAAGTTTGCCTCACCCTAATGTATATTCAGATTTTACGTGCCCAGGACTGGGGTGAGGGTGGTGAATAGCAAAGAAATGCCCAAGACTAATCCTCTAATTGTAGCTATACACGAATTAATTCCTGATGTCACTGAAAGTATTTCTACACTGGGGCTTTTTAGGGTTTCCAGATAACAGATTCTTTCTCAGGGGAATCTCTGAGAAGGAATAGTCTTAGAGGCATTTCTTGATTAAAAAAAAAATTCTTCTGAATATTCATGGATTTTTCTTAATATCCAGTGGACTGTGTAATTAGGAGCTGAAGGGCACACAGCTAACAAGTAATTTTTTTTTAACTTTCTCATACTTAAAAAAAAAATTAAACATTTAAAACATACTTTTTCCAGGTTAAACTGACTACTTTCTTTTATATCTATGTTTTTATACACACAACACTTACTTGCACCTATTCAGTTGTTTTCTTCTCAACATTAATTACAGTCTACTTCAAGATAGGTGTTAGTTTATTTATCATGGAGTCTACACCATGCAGGGAAGCACCAGAATGGATCAAATAGAGAAAATATTTTCACACTCCAGATTGACATTTTTTATTTTCTCTACACAGCCCCTCTCTTGGAGCAAGGACACATTCAAATTGTGTGCCAGGCAGATGGAGGTGTTGGCTGGGGAAATACATCAATACAAAGCCAGCCCATCTACTGGGAGACTCAGCTCAGGGTCTCCCATGGCGTTTTGTCCGTAATCTAGGGATACCTCATGGGACTCACTTGATCTGAGATTAAGAATCACAGGTAAAGGACATCCAAATCTAAAATAACCCAAACTAGAGGATCTGGCTCACCACACTGCCACAAGGTAACCTCACTAGTTTTCCAGTAAACAATCTTTCCAGAAGGCAGCATTTAGGAGTACTTCTTCATGAACACAAAATAAGCTTACAGGTTTTCTTCTCTTTGGGTAGTCAAAGGTAAGCACTATTTTGATGGTAATGATTTCTTTTTATTTTTCTTCTTTTTTAATGGTAACATCTTTAATAGAATGTCAACTAAATAACTCACAATTCCCTAAAATGCCACTTCTCCTGATTGGGTGAGAAATTTTACTGACATTTTCATATACTGCCTTACTGAGCAAAAGCATTTAGAACTTCAGAATAACTATTTAGATTATATAAACTCATGAGTATATGAGTAAAACATTTATGAATTCTCCACAGAGTCTAATGGGGAATTAGAAGAACTCAACAGTGACCTACTTAGCAGACCAGAGTATATCATAAAAGGTTCAAGCTAAAATGTCATAATCCCTCTACAGCCCAAATTGGTGAAAGCTCTCTGTATGTTAGCCCAAAAACACAATTTTAAATGGCAATGAGAAGACATCGTTTCCTCTGCTATCACACATGCTCAGCCTTATCCTTAGGGAATTAAACTTGCAAACAAGATGTTTATAACTTCAGATCATGTGAAATCATTTTGATAAGTAGGGAAAAGGAAATGGGAGGCTTCCCTTAGGAGTGTTCTTTACAACTATCCCTGGATAGTGAAATCCAGAGTTTAACTGAATGCTGGGCCTATTTGCTGTAGAACCACTCTAAGAAGGTTTTCAAGTTAGATACACGCAATCTCCCATTTCCACTCAGCAAAACGTTCACAAATTTGTTATTCAGGTACACAGATTGTCTTTATTTATGCTACAAATATCTTCTTAAATTATCCAAAACTTTACTAGTACTACACCTAAGTGAACATAGTCTAGAAAAGTCTCTTGGAGTGAAGCTTTACTATCAGCAGAGCTATACTCAAATAATCGATTTTTTTGAAAACCTACCATCCTCTGAGACAATAAAGCCTTTACTAGGAATTACAGGCTAGAGGCAATGGCATTTATGTTATTCATAGTAAGGTATATATACAGAGAAGATTACTTGTTTCACTTTCTAAGTGTAACAGGGCAGAAAGAACACTGCTGCTTGCAATTCCATGCAGATACGTATCATATATTTAACATATTTAAATACCACACATACCACATATTTAATTCAAAATCTTTGCTAAAAGAGTAAGAGAGGGCTTATCATATTGAGTGAAGTAAGTCAGAGAAAGACAAATATTATATGATATCACTTATATGGGGAATCTAAAAAAATGATACAAATGAATTTATTTACAAAACATAAATAGACTAACAGACACAGAAAACAAACTTATGGCTACCAAAGTGGGTAATGGGGGGTGAGGGGAGGTGGAGAGAGATAAATTAGGAGTTTGGAATTAATATATATACACTATTATATATAAAATAGGTAAATAACAAAGATCTACTGTATAGTACAGGAAACTGTATTCAGTATCTTATAATAATCTATAATAAAAAAGAATCTGAAAAAGAACACACATATATATGCATGTATAACTGAATCATTTTGCTGTATACTTGAGACTAACACATTGTAAATTAACTATATTTCAATTTTTTTAAGTGGAAAATAAAAGAGAGAGGACTAGAAAAAGAAAGGTGAGAGAAAAGATATCAAATGTTTAGGTGTGGGGAATTTCAGCCATTCCACATTCAGGAGAACAGCATGCCCACGAGAAGCAGCTCTCAAACTCTGGGGAGTTAGAACTCCATATTCATTAATTTACCAAGGACCTCCACAGAACTTTCACTTGTGAAATATAGCTACCAATATTTACATATTAGAAATTAAAACTGGGACTTTTTATAGTCTCTCCCCATCAATTCATTTAAAAAATCAATAATTATAATCAACCAATACATGTTAAAATAAATATTTTTCATGAAAAGTATTTTTTAAAAGGTTTATGAGAAAAGCATTGCATTTTTGTCTGGCTTTAAACAGCAGGATTCTTATATCTGCTTCTGCATTCAATCTTTTACAAAGTGGTTTTGGTTGACGTACATAAAAAGAATTGACCTGACAGGGACATGGAGTTGGAAAAAGAAAATAGTATTTTAAGACACATTTTAGATATCATGGATTTGTCATGTAACGTCTGGAAAACTCCACTGTATGCTTATGATAGAATGAGTGGAAAAGGGAAATAATGTACCAGTATAAAACTAATTTTGACTTTGAGGAACTTTGAAAGGGTCTCAAAGATCCCGAGGAATCCCCAGGGGTACCACACATGAAAGATCACTGCCTAAAAGTGACCACACATAGGCACTCGGGTTCAGTGTGAATGAGAGACAGGATCTGCTGTTTCCTGGCTGGTCTCAGGCCCCACATGCACATCTTAGTCTGCACATCTCATCTCAGTGAGTGCACTGGAGTATTTCAACATCACCTATTTAATCTGGTGTTCAACTGAAGAAAATTCCCACATAGAGAAAAAAGCAGTTAGAGATCAAATCTTCACATACTTCTCTTTCTGAGCAACATAGGAGATTTTTGAATGATACATTTGACTGCAGTTATTTTTACCTTTACATCTGACTTTAGTACCTACCACAGGTTCCTCCCAAAGACATCACTGAAGCATGGTAAGTATGAGATAAGCCCTCCAGAACTCACAGGCAGTATATGTTCTGTCAGTCTTCCATTGATACTTATAAGAATAATAGCTTTATTCATTCATTCATTCAAAATACTTTGATGGGCATATTATATAATTCTAATAAAAATAATAAATAAAATTGGGTCCCAGAGACTAACACCAAAAGAGAAGAACCTATGTTTACTGATAGATATTAATACCAAGTATGGCACAAGAGCAGGCTGTGGGACTCCTTGGAAGTAGAAATCCCTTCTGTCTGCCAGTATTTGGGGGAGGCTTCAAGGAGGACACAAAACTTAAAAAAGTCCTTGAAAGATGACAAAGATTTTTTTTCCCCTGCACATCACGTAGGAACTTAAGTTCCTCAACTAGGGATCAAAACTTACATGCCTTGAATTGGAAGCTTGGAGTCTTAACCATGGAACCTCCAGGGAAGCACCCAAAAGATGACAAAAGTTTTGAAAGGTGACTAACGAAGTTCAATGGTGGTTAGAAATGTAGAGACTTAGGCCTGGAGAAGAATTCAGAAGACACCAATGTTAAGGTACAACAAAAGCCACAAAATCACTGGGAGGAGAAAACAGAGAAGATAAAAGAGCCAGGAATCTTTGGGAACCTCTAAGCATAAGGTATAGAATAAAGTTCAGGGAATACAAACCAGAGAGTTACTAATCGGGATGACACGATACCTGAAGTTGAGAAGGGAGAAAATTTTTCTCTCTAAAGTTTGTATTATTACAAAAGTAGGTACTTTCAAAGAAATACTGAGAAGTGTTTAATAATGAAAAGAAAGTAAGAAGGACAATTTCTGTTGTCCATGACAGATACACAGATTGACAGAAAATCAGGAAGTAGATTGTAAAACAGAGAAGGCAGCTAGTATAAGATATCCTTGGAAGAAAGAAAACAGCCACTAGATCAACAATATAGAGCAAAGTCAATGCTTATGTAGACTTTCATATATGTCAAGGGCTGTGCTAAATGCTTTAAATACTATTCACAACTGTTAGACAGATACAATTACCACCTCTACAGAATGGAGCAGGTTCTATGGAATACAAACACTAGCACTCTTTTGCACTGTGTTTAATAAACAAAGTTGAGAGGTTGACTTTATGTTAAGAAAGTTGGAACCATGTATGTAGATAAAAGAGTGAAGATGGAAGAGAGAATAAAAATGACTTTAGAGACTCTGGGGGTGAGGAGCAGGAAACAAAATAATATGAATAGCCAAGGAGGAAGACTCAGCCTTGAGGAAAATGCTTCTTGTGAAAGAGGCAAGCAGTGGAGTGGCAAACTTTCTCTTCTTGGTAATTCTGCTCCAGACCCTCTTATCTATGCTTTTCAGAATATCCTCTATGCTCTCCACATCTCCATTTAGCTTCGATGGCTGCAAATCTCAGCATTCTCCTTTGCTTATCTTAACCAGACAGAAAGGCAGGTGATACACATGTGGAATCACAGTGCCCCTGTTCACTACTGCTGCTGCTGCTGCTGCTGCTAAGTTGCTTCAGTCGTGTCCAACTCTGTGCGACCCCATAGACGGCAGCCCACCAGGCTCCCCCGTCCCTGGGATTCTCCAGGCAAGAACACTGGAGTGGGTTGCCATTTCCTTCTCCAATGCATGAAAAGTGAAAAGTGAAACTGAAGTCACTCAGTTGTGTCCTACTCTTAGCGACCCCATGGACTGCAGCCTACCAGGCTCCTCCATCCATGGGATTTTCCAGGCAAGAGTACTCTTTACAATACAACATCAGCATAGTACAGTATCTTTTCTGTGAATCACAAAGCATAGGAAATGCTCTCTCAGTAGAGGATCCAACAAATTTAAAATAGATGTGGAGGATGGGGGTGGGGGGTGGGGGGGACTTCCCTGGCAGTCCAGTGGTTAAGACTCCACTCTTGCAGTGCAGGGAGCACGTATTTGATTCCTGGTCAGGGAACTAAGATCCCACATGCCATGAGGCACAACCAAAAAAAACAAAAGAAGAAAGAAAGAAAGATGGGGAACACCAAGAGTATCTCACTGTTCACCCTATGGAGAAACTATCATATGACTTTCCAGGCATGTCCCTAATACACTAACCAAAAAAAAAAAAAAAATGTGCCCAGATGACTAGACTGTGTGACATGTAATTGGAGATTTCAGGCAAGTGGACAAGTCAGAGCAAGGTATAATGAAAGAAAGGAAGTGGAGAGCAAGGGTAAGGTAAATAGGTTTCCTTCTCTAGTCTGTAAGAAATCTCTGTCAGAAAACTGGATAAATACCGTTCTTCCTGGGTAATTCACCCCAGGGGTTGTTAAAATAATTTCCAACCATCCAGCTATCCAGCTATCCATTTTCCTTAGCATTTCTTTAGTTACACGTAGAAATAGGTACTCTACTTACATTTTAAAAAATTAATTACAATCACTTTAGGTAAACATTTTACAACTGTGTGCATAATTGCTACTTACCCCCCCCCCAAAAAAAAAAAGATTTGCTGTAATGTTACAGTAGCAGGCAATAGATAGCTCAGGTGGTAAAGAATCCACCTACCTGAGTTCAACCCCCTGGGTTGGGAAGATTCCCCTGGAGAAGGAAATGGCAAGCCACTCCAGTGTTCTAGCCTGGGAAATCCCATGGACAGAGGACGTTGGTGCACTACAGTGCATGGGGTCGCCAAGATTTGGACGTGACTTAGCAAGTAAACCACCACAACCACCACCATAATGTTATGGTGGTGGTTGTGGTGGTTTACTAAAATTATAACATTAGTTATAGTTCTTGGATTGCTCTCATTTCTTGGACTCTAAGCCTTTACTCTTTCATGGAACATGTTAGCCAGGCCCCAGTAACTTTGTTTTTAATAAGTAATTTTGAAAATGGTGTAAATGTCACCAGTACAACAGATAAGAAAGGAGAAAATCTTTTCTGTTCATATAAGCAGTTGGAAAACGTTTTCTGCTCATATGACTCTCCAGAAGGAATAAACTATCCATTGTTCCCCTAATTATATTTAATCAAGGATCGCCTTTGAGGATATCACACACTTGTTTCCACAGGATGCAATTTTGGTATATTCTTTTCCAAGAGACTTCCACCCATTATCAACTAAGAATATTACCTCCCCTAAATCTTACATCTTAATGCAAGATTTTTACATTTATCTTTAGGGTTTTTTAACTTAGTTTTTAAAGTCTTTGAAATGTCTAACTTAAAAGGTAGAAATTGTTAAGATTTTTATCTGAATTTAAGCTGAAAGATTTAGGGTAGGGTACAAATCAGGTTGGTTGGTTGTTATTCTCAGAAAAAAAATCACATCCAGAACAAACAATTCCCCTAAAATTCAAGGAGGAAAAAGATGTTTTAATGGAATGAGGTTGGACCAGGAAGTTGAGAATCAGAAGTCTGTCAGGGGTACCAAGAATTCTGTGAGCATCAGTGGTTGTGAGATATGAAATATCATTTGCTAGAGAAAAAGTTCCCAACTTCTCTTTCTGGTTGTTATATTTGATTTTCAAAGTTCCCAAATTGTTGTTTAGAGACTGTACTTTCAATGCACTTCAGGAAGGAAAGGGGAACACACTTATTGCACAATGCATTTTTCTAAGTCATTGAAAGCCGAACTACACAACAGGTTTCCACTTCCACTGGGTATTGATTATTAAGACATTTCTTCTATATCTAATTTCTTCTGCTATTTTAAGATGAGAAAAAAATATATTCTATTCATAAGGAAGAGACCTTGAAATGACCTAAAAAGACAATTCTAAAAAAGTGATTAAATAAAAGAAAAGCAACTTTCTTCTTTAAAGAAGGTATCATTCAAATGATCACATATTTTGTGACTGTATCAAAAAGAAGAATGTTCTACCTTAGTCACTTCTAGCTACAAGCTGAGGAAGACTCTCTTTCCTAACCAAACTTGGGTCAGGCTCTTTCTGGCTTGAGTCCTCTTTCTAACTAGGCCACAAACTTGGGCTCTCTCATTAGCTCACTTAGTCAATTTTTAGAATCCAGCTGAGTTAATTTAGCAAAAATCCCCCATGCTTGGTATCTGACCACTCTACTCTGGCCCACCTTCACCAAGTCTCCTGTTGAGTGGTCTAATAAGAATCCCCTAGCCTTGATGTTTCCTCTTAACCCTTTCCATTCACTTATGGTATCCTGCTCCTTGCCAATAAATCTCCACTTCCCTTGTATTTGGAGTTAAGCCCTATCTGTCTTGCCTCCTGAAAACTCCCATTGCAATCATTTTTTCTTGACTGGTCTTCCTTGTTCTCTTTAACAAATGTCATGAAAAACTTCTCTTTAACAAAACCCATGCACCATACATACACACACAGACACACACATACAAATCACTGTCTGTGGGTTAGAAAACAACACTGACAACATATTGGGATCCCAGTAATTCTTAGAAACTCTCTCCTGGACTGAAACTTACAGAGCTTGTCCCTTCAGTTAAACTGAAATGAAGGACTCTGACAAAGGAGATCCCACAGAGAAGGACTTCAGATGTCTCCTTCTGGATAAGTGGCTCCTATTCCTTCATCTACCACTCTGCTTTTCACACTCAGTATTTGCTGAACCCAAACACCAGCCAGCAAGATGCACTTTCCAGCTGAAATATCTCCACTAAAAGAGCTGCTTCTCAAAATGTGATTTCTCTTGGAAATAGTGGCTATCCTTGCAAGGAATGGCTATTAGCAGCTCAAGACACCAAAACATGAGCCTGAGAGGCTTGCCTCTTTATCTCATCCGAGAACAAAGATCCAATTTGTAAAGTCTTCTGCTAAGTCATGGACTCCCTCCTAGTCTGTCTTAACACTGCCCAAGGGAATTCCCTGGCATTCCAGTGGTTAAGACTCCACACTGTCACTGCTATGTCCTGCGTTCAAACCCTGGTCAGGGAACTAAGATCCCACAAGCTGTGTGGTGTAGCAAAAAAAGAAAAGACTGCCCTAAAGACTCTAGCTAATACTATAAAGAGTTTAAATCTTAAGACTTTGGACTCGCTTTGTTTTAATCCAGCAAGATCACTTGACCTGATCACAGAACAATACTGACTACTTGGAATCTGAGTTTCTCTAGGACAGATAAGGACAAAAATTGGGGGGTTTGGTTTTTATTTGTTTGTTTTAAATCACTTTAAACAGACACTAACAGAGGTGACAAAGTTCAGTCAGGATTAACTGATCCAGGCCAAGGATCTGTAAAGTACCCTCTGGACTGAAATCCTTCTGGGAGGAAAATTCTCTTTCCTAAGATAACAAGATTCAGTTTATAGAAAAAAAAAAAAAAACCTCTTAGCTCTTTAAAATATCAACAGAGGATATCTATTTCCTCCAGGAAGAAGAAAGGTGTTCTCATATTCAAAGGCCAACCTGCTCCACTATAAGCTAATAACCTGTGCTGTTCTATGTTGTTGTTGTTTGGTCTGTAAGTCATGTCCAACTCCTCTGTGGCTCCATGGACTATAGACTGCCCGCTAGGTTCCTCTGGGAGCTCCTCCCGAGTTTCCTAGGCAAGAATACTAGAGAGGGTTGCCATTTCCTTCTTCAGAGGATCTTCCCAACCCAGGGATGGAACCTGGGTCTCCTGCATTGGCAGATGAATTCTTTACCACTGAGCCGCCTGGGAAGCTCATTCTGTTCTATATGCTTATATGCTAAGTCGCTTCAGTCATGTCCCACTCTTGCGACCCTATGGACTGTAGCCCACCCGACTCCTCTATCCATGGGAATTCCCAGGCAAGAATATGGGAGTGGGTTGCTATTTCCTCCTCCAGGGAATCTTCCCAACCCAGGGGTTGAACCTGAGTCTCTATGGTCTCCTGCATTGCCACACAGGTTCTTTACAACTAATGCCACCTGGAAAGCCCTAAGATAATATAAATAGCAGGTATCTTAGTTGGGTTACTGTAACAGAATACCATAGGCTGGATGGCTCACACTACAAATATTTATTTCTCAACATTCTACAGACTGGAAGTCCAAGATTGGGGTGCCCTCATGGTTGGGTTCTGGTGGGAACCCTCTTCTTATTTACAATAGCCACCTGCTTACTATAATTTCACATGGCAGAGAAAGCATTCAGTTGTGTCTCTTCTTGTAAGAGCACTAATTCCATTCATGAGAGTTCCACTCTGAAGACCTAATTATTTCCCAAAGGTTCCACCTCCAAATACCATCACGTTGTAGATTGGAGCTTCAATATATGAACTTTGGGGGGACACAAACATTTAGTCCACAGCAGCAAGTTAACAATTTTTTCAGCACTCTCTATGCACCCACTTGCACAAGGCAAAGTACTTTGTTTATATTAACTCTGCCCCAGAGCATGTGGGAAGTAGTTGCAGTTATTATCTCCATTTTACAAAAGAGGACACTGAGTTAGAGAGGTTGAGTAATTTTCACAAGAACACAATAGTTCATAAAAATGTCACCGGGATTCAAACACAGGCAGTCAGATTCAAGTCCACACCTTTAATGACTTCATTTCACCATCATTTACCCGCAGAACTTGCACATGTACCAATCCCTGAAGCTGAATAGTGATTTGGGGTTTACAAATCACTTTCCTGAAGATGTGATCTTCACACAAATCCCATAAGGTCCTTAGCAGATATAAGAGTGACATAAAGCACATGAAGTGCCCAGAAAAATCTGCTTTGTACCCCAACCTCTGTGGGTATCCTTAGACCCAGAGAGCAAGAGGGTCACGAACCCCTAGGAATTGTATAACAACTTTTACATGGATATGAATACATGCATTTCTCAGGAGAAAATCTCAAGAGCTCTACTGAAAATAAGTGCTACACAAGGGCCTGAATATGCTGTTCTCCAAAGAAGATATACAACCGACCAGGGAACACAGGAAGATTTTTCACATCGTTAATCATTTAAATGTAAATCTAAATCACAGTGGAGATACCGCTTCACACCTACTAGGATGGCTATAATCAAAAATTCAGACAAGACAAAGTATTGGCAAGGATGGGGAGAAATTGGAACTCTCATAGATTGCTGGTGGGCATGAAAAGCTATACAGGCGCTGTGGAAAACAGTCTGGAGGTCTCTCAAATGGCTAAACATAGAATTACCATATGATCCCACTAATCCATTTCTAAGTATCTACCCAAGAGAAATGAAAACAATTGTCCACACAAAACCCTGTACATAAATGTTCATAGCAGTACAGACCAAAAAAAGAAGCAAAAACAACAAAATACCCATCAATGGATGAATGGACAAATAAAACATGATATATCCACACAATGAAATATTATTCAGCAATACAAAGAAGTACTGTTACGTGCTACAACATGGATGAACTGTGAAAATGTTATGTGAAATGAAAGAAATCAGTCACAAAGGCATATACATTGTATGAGTCTATTTATATAAAATGCCCAGAATAGGCAAATCCATAGAGAAAGAAAGTACACCAGTGGTTGCCTGTGGCTGATGGAGATGGAGGGTGAGCTAAGGAGGAAGAGGGGTGTGGGTATGTTCTAAAATTGACTGTGGTGATGGATGCACAACTCTGTGAAGATAAAAAACTCATTAAATTGTATACTTTAAATGTGTGAAATATATGATATGTGAATATATCTCAATAAATCCACTAAGAAAAAAATTTAAGGAGGAAGTGGCACAGGCAGAAAGGGAGAAAAGCCCAAAAATAAACCCATAAATAATTTGGGTTTAACCATAGTGGAAAACAAAATACAGACATGTTTCTAACCATAGGAAGAAAGCAGGCCATGAATGTGTTTTGTTTAGCCCTTTATAAAGTGTTTTCAAAAATCTTTGAAGCAACTAGAAAAATGTAAAAACCCAGAGGTTTCATGTTCAACAAAAAACTATACATCCGCATTTTCCTTAACAAGGAACAAAGTTTAAACAAACAAGCAAGCAAAAAACAGAATCTGGTAATACTAGGTTGCATTCTAATTTGGCAATGGTCTGTTAAGGACAAGGGTGGGCAGTCATTTTTAGACAGAGCTTAAATTGCCCAGTAAGCCTGAGTGCCCAGCAGGTCAGGTTTCCACTGTGAGTTTCTGAGTCACTTATCTATAGCTTTCATCAGATTGTCAAAGGAATCTCTAACTCCAAGCACATTCACAACCTTTAGAAAGAAGCAGCCAGCAAACAGTGGCCATTTGCTTTACAGATAAGAAAACTGACCTAACTTGCCTGAGGCCAGGAGAATGTGCAGTCAGCAGTGAAACTACTTTTTCTGACTCTTGGTTACTTTCATTATTCTTCTGGCCTCCCTGCTGATATTTCTAGAGCATCTACAATTACCATATCCTGTTCTTTTCAGCAGCAAATGAGAGAAATCAATGAGAAAGGAAAGAACCTCCTAGAGATTCCAAAATGGCATATGATTTTCAGGCTCTATGATCTTCTAATCACACACAAATTTTGCCTGGACCTAAATTCCTTTGGTTTGTATGGGCAAACCTTTGGTTTGTATGAGCCATCCTCCTATCCCACAGCCCAAGAAAGATAAAGAATGTTAAACTCTCAGGACAAGGAAATAATCCCAAGAATACGTTTTCTCCAAGGTTACTAGCACTCCTGCTACAGAAAGCACAAACTCCTAACAGATAAAAATGGTTCCACCCTGGGACAGGTGGTTTGCTGATGTCAAAAATGACTATTTGGGCTTCCCTAGTGGCTCAGTCTGGAGAAGCCAATGGCACCCCAATCCAGTACTCTTGCCTGGAAAATCCCATGGACGGAGGAGCCTGGAAGGCTGCAGACGCTGAGGGTCAGACACGACTGAGTGACTTCACTTTCAATTTTCACTTTCATGCACTGGAGAAGGAAATGGCAACCCACTCCAGTGTTCTTGCCTGGAGAATCCCAGGGACGGGGCAGCCTGGTGGGCTGCCGTCTATGGGGTCACACAGAATCGGACACAACTGAAGTGACTTAGCAGTGGCTCAGTCAGAGAAGGCAATGGCAACCCACTCCAGTACTCTTGCCTGGAAAATCCCATGGACGGAGGAGCTTGGTAGGCAGCAGTCCATGGGGTCGCTAAGAGTTGGACCCAACTGAGCAACTTCACTTTCACTTTCATGCACTGGAGATGGAAATGGCAACCCACTCCAGTGTTCTTGCCTGGAGAATCCCAGGGACGAGGGAACCTGGTGGGCTGCCATCTATGGGGTCGCACAGAGTCGGACACGACTGAAGAGACTTCGCAGCAGCAGCAGTGGCTCAGTAGCCTGGTGGGCTACAGTCCATGGAGCCACAAAGAGTTGGAGCAACTAACACTTTCACTTGAACTTTCACTTTTAGTGGCTCAGTGGTAAAGAATCTGCCTGCTAATGCAGGAGACACAGGTTCCATCACTGGTCTAGGAAGATCCCATAAGTCATGAAGCAATTAAGCCCGTGCGCCACAACTATTGAGCCTGTGCTCTAGAGCCTGGGAACCAGGACCGCACAGCCCATATGCCAAACTACTGAAGCCCACACACCTTAAAGCCCATGTTCTGCAACAAGAGAATAGTTCCAGCTCTCTGCAGCTAGAGAAAAGCCTGCACAGCAACAAAGACCCAGAAAAGCCAAAAATAAATAAATAAATAAAATTAATTTTTTAAAAATAAAGTACATATTAAAAAAAAAAAAGACTATTTACAAGAAGCTCCAAGTCCACAATAGGTAAAGTGAGGAGAGAATGTCACTTGTTTATAGTCATTTACCCCACCAAGCTTTGAGTTTGCCTGGAAAGAAAATTCTATATAATGCCCACACATAGTTTAGGGAGAAGTGGAGGAATAAAGAACAACCCATTCTCTGAGATCTGCTCTTACTGAAGAGGATTAATGATGAAAATAGCCAAATCTGAGCATCAGAGAAGACCTCTTAGTCCACCTGACATATGATCTCAGTAGTACTGAAAAGTAAAAGAATAATTTAAAATAAGGGGTGTGTGTGTGTGTGTGTGTGTGTGTGTGTGTGTGTGTGTAAAGGTGACAGTGAATAACTGAAGATTCACAGATGGATATGTGAGAGTGGGCAGGGGGTGTGTGTGTATGAAAGGCTGATCAGTTCTGAGCAATGATGACAAGGTTTTACTACAGACCTTTGTAACAACATTTGATCTGAGCTCAGAGAAACAGAAAAAAAAAAAAAAAAAGAAGAAGAACAATCCAGTTCACCAGGCTGATCTCTCCAATCCAAAACACACAGCATGTCTGCAAGCCCTGGATACCTGACTCTTATCCGATCTGGGTGGGCTTCAAGATCCAGAGCCAGCAAATAGCAGAGGATCATTGCACATCAGGCCAGGGCTGGAAAATAAATGCCAGCTGGGAAACTGCAGGAGAACCAGGGCCAGGGAAGGCACCTGTCTGTGCCATGCAAGTAGTAAAAGTCATCTTCTCCAGTCAAAACAGACCAGAAGGCTCTTGCAGAGAAGCACGTGCTTACAAAACCAGGAAAAGAATGAAACTTTTAAGGCAAACAAAATGACCACTTCTCACTTCTCTCAATTGTGTAATTCTGAAATAGTCTCAAAGTTTATCTGTGCCATAAACAACTTAGGAACCTTTTCCCCAGAGATATGGAAATGCCAAAACTTGTGGGAAAAAAATGAAAAATAGCATTGGGCTACCACCAACAAAGGGACATGCTAAAGGTTCTGGTGCCAAGAAGAGTTTCCAGGGAAGTCCATTGTTACCCCAACCCCTAAAAAAGCCATGATTCCATGCAAAAGCTGAACCCAGCTGAAAACAGGTTCAATCATGAATTCAAAGTATAGGACAGGGCTACCCCAGTGGCTCAGTGGTAAAGAACTGGCCTGTCAATGCAGGAGGCAGTTTCAATCCCTGGTCTGGGAAAATGCCACATGCCATGGAGCAACAGAGCCTAAGCACCACAACTATTGAGCCTGTGCTCTAGAGCTTGGGAGCCACAACTGCTGAAGCCCACATGCCCTACAGCCTGTGCTCCACAACAAAAGAAGCTGCTGCAGCGAAAGCTGTGCACCACAGCCAGAGAGCAGGCCCCGATCTCTGCAACTAGAGAAAAGCAATGGAGACCCAGCGCTGTGAAAAATAAAATAAAAATTACAAAGTAAAGGACAGATCCCACTAGGGAGCTTGTGTGAATTTTTTTCTTATTTTTTTAAAAATGGTGGTAAAATACACATAATGTAGAATTTACCATCTTAGCCATTTTATAGTCCACAGTTTAGTATTATTAACTATGTTTAAACTTGTGCAACCAAACCCTAGGATGTTTTCACCCTGCAAAAATTAAACTTTATTTCCATTACACAACTTCTCATTTCCCAGTCTTCCAGGCTCTAGCAACCATCATTCTACTTTTTTTTTTCTGTGCACTGGACTACTTTAGACATCTCACATAAATGGAATCATTCAATATTTGTCTTTTCGTGACTGAGCATTGCATCTAGCAAAATGTCCTCAAGGTTCATCCATGATGTAGCATGGTATAGGAATTCCTTCCTTTTTAAGGCTGAATAATATTCCATTGTATGTGTATATCGCATTTGTTTATCGATTCGGAATATCCATTTCTGTGTCTCAGAGGTATGGTTCTGTTGCGCTGGTGGCACAGAAGTTATGCAGTCCAATTTGTAATGGTTGTTTTCTACAGAGAAAGACAGACAGACTTGGTTGAATGATGTGTGTACTCCAGGAGAGGAAAAACAAACTCATTAAAGCTGCAGCTGCACTCAATTCCATTATCTAGAACCATCTCACCATCCCTGTCTACTTCAAAAATAAAGGTTTTGTTAACTGTATATTCCCAGGTTCTGGAACAGGATTTAGCATATACTTAACACTCAGTAATTATTTATTGGCTGAATGAAACTAGAAGAGTAATTGTTCAGAAAATTTTATATGCTTGATTTTGAATGACCAAATTCATCTGAATATATTAGCCAGGAAAGCATCAGTTTGTATTGACATGGGAAAATAGTCCAAGAACTACTTTTAAAGGAATCAGGTTGCACATCAATAATCAGTATAATTTCCTTTACGTAAAAACAAATGCACAAATCAAAACAATATATTGTATATAATAATAATGTACCTAAATAATATTCTTCAAATCCAATGGTTTGGTTACTTCTGGGTTTAAGAGAGATGAGGATCAAGACAGAAAGGAAACTTTCTGTTTGAATTTCTACTTGTAGGGTTTGAATTATTTACCAAAAGAACATATTTTTGTATTATTAGTGAAACTTAGGTAAGAAAAAAAATATGGAAGGATAATATGTCACAAGAATACATTGATTCAGGGACTTCCCTGGTGGTGCCTGGTTAAGATTCACCTTCCAAGTACAGGGAAGTGTGTGTTCAATCCCTGGTCAGGGAACTAAGTTCCTGCATGCCTTGCTACCAAAAAATAAAACAGACACAATACTGTAACAAATTCAATAAAGACCTTAAAAATGATCCACATCAAAAAAAATATTAAAAAAGAAAAGGAATACATTGATTCAGTTTACTTTACATGTAACCTTTCTCAGAGACCTACTGGAGAATGTGCTCCACCAAAATAATGGGAAATAAGAAAGACAACGGTATGGGTACAAGAACAGGATCCAGCACTAGAGAGACTCAAAGGGAACCTTTGAGTTAACTATATTCTGAAGATGGATGGAAGGAACAGAAAAGATGTTAGTGATAGGTGCAGGAACTTAGAAGAAAGCTAAATACTCATATTCCGTTCTGGAAAAACAGTGCATAAATACTAAATCTGAAAAATCAAGAAGAGTAATACAAGCATTATTTAGACATGAATAAGTACCAACTGCCTGGTAGGCTGCAGTCCATGGGGTCGCTAAGAGTCGGACATGACTGAGCAACTTCACTTTCAATTTTCACCTTCATGCACTGGAGAAGGAAATGGCAACCCACTCCAGTATTCTTGCCTGGAGAATCCCAGGGACAGGGCAGCCTGCTGGGCTGCCGTCTATGGGGTCGCACAGAGTTGGACACGACTGAAGTGACTTAGCAGCAGCAGCTAAAGAACGGAGAAGGCAATGGCAGCCCACTCCAGTACTCTTGCCTGGGAAATTCCATGGATGGAGGGGCCTGGTAGGCTACAGTCCATGGGGTCGATAAGAGTCGGACACGACTGATGCGACTTAGCAGCAGCAGCAGCTAAAAGAGATGAACATGATTGCTCTTTCTGAAAAGAAGAAAATGACACAAGTTCTGCTGTTTTTGGTAATGAACCTTATGGAATTTGTTTCTGAACTATACAACTTCAGTCAAACTAAGAAGTAAAAAAGAGAAAAATCACAACTGAGGCCCACATCAGAAAACCATACCTAATGGGGGTAGGGGGTCGCCAGGTGTCAGTCAAGCCAGAATATCCAACACTTTATCAGTCATGGAAGAATCCAAAGCAAATGAAAAATGAAACACCAAAATTTTTATACAGGGAAAAAATAAATTCAAGAACTCAGTCCCCACTTTGGTAGTTAAAAATGAACCACCTTCTCCCTAGGAACTAATGCTCAAAATCCGGTGCATGGTATCCATATTCTTAATGTTTTAAACCACTACTCTGGGCTCCAATCTTAACTATTCTCCCTCAACTTCATTTTCCTCACCTATAAACCAGTGTGGTGGAAGTGGGTGGGTGGTGATACTTAGATCTTACAGGATTATCCTCTGGGTGAAATAATAACAAACTTCTGTAATCCAATAAATGTTAGGTGTTATTCGAAATGTTACTGTATATATAGCATCTCATTTAATGTTCAAATTACAATCCTCATCCCATTTTCCAGAAGAGGAAGCCAAAGTACAGAGGTTCCAGTAATTTGCTCAATATCGTAGCTACTGGTGAAGCGAGGATGCGAATTAAGCTGATCTGGCTTTAACAGTTTGTACCAAAAACCAGACTCTGCCGCAATGCTAGAATAAAATGTGCACAATAAACCGTACTACTTCACACATGTATGCCAGTCCAGACAAAACAGGTAGGTGATAGCCAGTTCGAGGTCTGGCCGCCTCACAAGAGACCAAGGCACAACCAGGGTCTCCACTCCTGTCCACAATTCCCCAAGCTCCTTCAAGGCTCCCCAGCAGCCAGGGGCACCCTCCCTTTCCCCCCGACAAAAAAAAATCTTCCCATCGCACTTCGGACAGGAGTCGGGAGGAGCCAGCGCGCTGCTCTCCTGCGAGCCCCGGCGGTAGGAGGCAGAGGATGGAGCGGAGCCCCGGGAGGGGACTCCGGGAAGGTGTTTGGGGCGGCGGCGTTTACCTTGACCTGCACTCTCATCGCTCCGGGACTCCGGGGCGGGCCTCGCGGGGACCTGTAAAGGTGCAGGCAGTGGCCTGGGCACTTCTCCCGCCGCCTCCCGGAGCCGCGACGCCGGGCTTCTCCAGGTCTGCGCCGCCCAGACGTGCCTCTCCGCTCCGAACCAAGCCTTCTCTCCTCCCGGGTGCCGGCTCACGCCACGTCCGGTCTCCTCCGCCGCCCGCCCGGTCTGGAACCAGAGAACTGCCTCCTCTCCCGGGACGGGTTCCCCCACCGCCCTAAGCGAACCCCCAGCCCCGTTAGGTTTCCGGTCTGATACCACCTCCGCGCTGGCCCCGTTCCAGCTCCCGGAACCTGGGCTGTGGGGCGTGCACTTAAGTGTCCTACGGTAGCGAACCCTCAAATATGACAATCGGCTCCGGGTGGAGACCAGAGGAGTTGAGAGCAGATATTTCGTAAGTCCCATCTATTCGAGATTCTAGTTAAATAACGCGTGGCCGGCCCCACCTACAAAGCACCCAGGGCACTGGGCTCAAATCTGGTAAAGTCACCAAAGACTCAGCCCCGCCGACTGGCAGCCCGGCTTACCTGTAAGCGCTCCGCCGCGGAACGAGCGCTCATCCTGGACTTGCAGGCCCCGCTACCAAAGCCTTATCTGAGCTTCTGACTTGTGGAGTCAGATCTGAGCTCCACCTCCACACGCTGCCTTTTACAGCAGTATAGATTTGTCACAATACCTTTTGGCCTCAGTTACCTCCAGTGTAGAAAGGTGATTCCGACCTTACCTGGCTTGAGTATAGGGAGGGTCAGATGGGATTTTCATCATCATCACAGATATATCTAATTGTATATTTAATTGTGTTGGTCTTGTTGAGTCAGCGTGGTGTTGGGAGGACACGGGGGCGGGGGGATAACCTAACAAGCAGTCTTTTACTATCTGGGAGTTATTGGATGTTAGGTGACCCCTCTGGGCCTGGGTTTGTTTATCTACACAGTGGGAACGAGGCTGAATAAACCCCTTTCCTCAGAGGCTATTCTGAAATCCAGAAGATACAATCAAAAGCTTTGTGGTTTCTGTATTTTCGGTGGGTTACCCTGGTTAGGCAGTCTTTTTAAGGCTGCCGTCAGTTACTGTGGGTGAATCCTAGTATGTTGGCAGAGATGAGGCTCATTTATTACAAGTGTAGTTAACAATGGTAGCTATTCATCCTTAACTAACTTCAAATTAGTCCATTCTGAATTTCTGCCCAGTGAGCTCACATTTGCAGACACTTTTTTTTTTTTCACTTATTTTCTTCTTTTTTTCCTTCTTGTTGGCCACACCAGGCAGCATGCATACACACTTGCTAAAGTCGCTTCAGTCATGTGACCCTATGGACTGTAAACAGGCAGGCTCCTCTGTCCGTGGCATTCTCCAGGCAAGAATATTGGAGTGGGTTGCCATGTTTATATGGGATCTTAATTCCCCCACCCAGGGATGAACCTGAACTCCCTGTCATGGAAGAGCAAAGTCTGAACTGCCGGACTGCCAATGGAAGTTCTTTCTCTCATTTCTCAATGTGGTTTTAATTTTTCTTTGTTAGAAAACTTGAACATCTCATTTGCATATTAACATTTTGTTGTTGTTTGTTTTTCTATTAATACATTTACTCTCTTTCTCCTTGACCCAGTTCCCTCAAAATTTTAATGTGAGCAGTTAACTGATTCAGGAGCCCCCCTAAGGCATGTAAGCACCTCTTGATTGGTATTTCTCCATACATCTCCTCTGTTAGTCTGTCTCAGCACTAGAGACTGGGAGCTCTCAAATATCTGCAGACCCCCAAGAAAACTAAACATTTGGAACTCAAGATTCTTAAGAGTGTTGGTACACTGTAATTAACATCTGGTGGCTCAGATGGTAAAGTGTCTGCCTGCAATGCGTCAGACCCAGGTTCAATTCCTGGGTCGGGAAGATCCCCTGGAGAAGGAAATGGCAACCCACTCCAGCACTCTTGCCTGGAAAATCCAATGGACGGAGGAGCCTGATATGCTATAGTCCATGGAGTCGCAAAGAGTCAGACACGACTGAGTGACTTCACTTCATTTAACCTCTTTGGTAAATTTACATGTCAGGATAGTCATATATACTTTTCAGATCAAGCCTCAAGGCAGAGTCTAAAATATCAGGACAATTCTAGGACTTAAAACATCTGATGTGCTAGTATAAGGTGCCTTTGGTCTCCAAGTTGTAATAGAAACAACTGAGGCATTTGTTAAAAGTGCAGATTCCCAGGCCCCACCCAGGCCACCTAAACCATCTATATAATTTCTGAGGTGGGGCCCAGGAATCTGTATCTTTCACAAGCACCTCACTCAACTTAAAACTTGTCTAAAAAAAAAAAAAAATCTCCTGGCCACAAGTATACTTTTGCCTAGTGGAGAGCAATTAAATTTAAACTTTAGGGTGTTCATTAGTAGTTCAGGGTGGTTTAATTCAAGCCAACAAATATTTCCTGAACACAGACTGCTTGTCAGACATCCTGCTGGGTGCTGGGAAAACAAAGATGAATAAGACATTGTCCAGTCCTCAAGAAGCTTGGGTTTGTAGGGAGGAGGAACAATTAAAAGTGAAACAGTACCTGGGTCACCACTGGTAACATTCATCAACATACACAGCTTTATTTTCTCATTTATTGTCCTCTCCTTGTCCCTTTCTTCCTCTTCCCTTCCTTTTCTCCTTTGTTTTCTTCTTTATCAGATCTCTGTTTTTACCCTGAACATTGTAAATGTTTTATTTCTGATCTAACACAGTTTTAAGGCACTAACTTTTAAAGTCAACCTAGTGATTTCAAAATGAAGGGAAACAGCTGATTTTTCAACAGACAAAAATGAGTAGACAACACTTTTTTTATATGTAAAAATGTTTTTGGTTTTGGCCATGTTGCATAGCTTGCGAGGTCTTAGTTCTCTGACCAGGAATTGAACTGGTGCTCCTCACAATGAAAGCACAGAATTCTAACCACTGGACCATCAAGGAATTCCCTATATGTGAAAATCTTAATGAGTCCCAGTTACTAGGGACAACTAAAGAGTAGGTTCTAATATATGCATTCTTCTCCTAAAGAAAATTTTACAAGCTTGGATTTGGCTCATTTTCCTTAATTTGGATAAATAACTCTCTTTGCACCAACAAGAACAACACCATGAGAAACTCATGACCAATGAATCATAGTGTATCTCCTGTTCATGGCTTTCACTTTGGGTAGCCACCACTAATTTCCTTTCAGAAGCATAAAAGAAACAAAATAAATGCACATTCTGAAGTGGGTAATGGAAATGATGATAAACCTAGAGGGCATTTCACAGTGGGAGAAGTTTAACGGTATGGGTTATTAATTTAAATAAAGGTGGGGGCTTCCCAGGTAGTGCCAGTGGTAAAGAGCACACCTGCCAATGCAGGAGACTTTAGAATATGCTTTGGCATTCATTTGCGTCCGACTCTTGCAACCCCATAGACTGTACCCTGCCTGGCTCCTCTGTCCATGGGATTCTCCAGGCAAGAATACTGGAGTGGGTTGCCATTTTCTTCTCCAGGGGATCTTCCTGACCCAGGAATCAAACCCAGGTCACTTGCATTGCAGGCAGATTATTTTACTGATTGGGCAATGAGGGAAGACTTTAGAGACACAGGTTCAATCCCTGAGTAAGGAAGATCCCCTGGAGGAGGACATGGCAACCCACTCCAATATTCTTGCCAGGAGAATCCCATGGCCAGAGGAACTTGGCGGGCTACAGTCCACAGGGTCACAAAAAGTCAGACACAACTGAAGCACAGTATAGCACATGCTTCCAGTAAGGAAGGATAAAATCCAGACCTCCAATCCATTCTTGTGTGACTGTTTCTGTTTTCAAACTTTCTCATTCAAACCAAAGGTGCTAAGTTTGAATTGCATCCGTTTATTCTCCTGCTGCTGCTGCTGCTAAGTTGCTTCAGTCGTGTCCGACTCTGTGCGACCCCATAGACGGCAGCCCATCAGGCTCCTCCGTCCCTGGGATTCTCCAGGCAAGAACACTGCATGGGTTGCCATTTCCTAAACAGCTACAAATCAAATTTCCTTTTGAAAGGTAGCAATATATTTTCTTATGCCTACTGAATAGATGTTTTTCTTATTCAGTGCTTCTGTGGGAGTATGCTCCCAATTTATTTTTCTGCTATGAAAATGGATCACTTATCCTGTCACGTAAACAAAGATTAAAATATTCATGGTTGATCAGGGGAGAAACAGGAACCCTCAGATACTTTTGTTAAGAGTTTAAAACGAGACCCTTTTGGAAGGCATGTTAGAGATCTGGGGGCTTCCCTGGTGACTCAGCTGGTAAAGAATTTGCCTCCAATGTGGGAGACCTGGTTCGATCCCTCAGATGAGAAGATCTCCTGGAGAAGGGAAAGGCTACCCACTTTAGTATTCTGACCTGGAGAATTCCATGGACTGTGTAGTCCATGGGGTCTCAAAGAGTCAGGCACGACTGAGTAACTATCACTTCACTAGAGAGATCTGGATTCAAGGCATAACGTTTTCCATCACAATTTCAGTATTAGAACTTCGTATTTCAGAAACGCACTAAGATATATGTATAAGGATATACACAGTAGCACCCTTTGTAATGAAGAGAGATTACCAATAATCCAAACAGCCATTAGTGGGTGCTTAAATAAACTGTGATGTGTCCATACCGTAAAATACCATGCAGCTTTTAAAAGAATGAGTTACCATGCAAGGGCCAACAAGCTCCAGAACAAGACATACCACACAAATTCTCCAGCAACACAGGAACGTAACCCTGAGCCTCAATATACAGGCTGACCAAAGTCACACCAAACCCACTGACATCTCAAAACTTATTACTGGACACTTCATTGCACTCCAGAAAGAAGAAATCCAGCTCCACCCACCAGAACACTGACACAAGCTTCCCTAACCGGAAAACCTTGACAAGCCACCCGTCCAACCCCACCCACAGCGAGGAACCTCCACAATAAAGAGGAACCACCAACTGCCAGAATACAGAAAGGCCACTCCAAACACAGCAATATCAGTTCAGTTCAGTCGCTCAGTCGTGTCTTTGCAACCCCATGAATCACAGCACGCCAGGCCTCCCTGTCCATCACCAATGCCCGGAGTTCACCCAACTCATGTCCATCGAGTCAGTGATGCCATCCAGCCATCTCATCCTCTGTTGTCCTCTTCTCCTCCTGCACCCAATCCCTCCCAGCATCAGTTCAGTTCATTTCACTTCACTCACTCAGTCCTGTCTGACTCTTTGTGACCCCATGAATAGCAGCACACCAGGCCTCCCTGTCCATCACCAACTCTCGGAGTTGACTCAGACTCACGTCCATCGAGTCAGTGATGCCATCCAGCCATCTCATCCTCTGTCATCCCCTTTTCCTCCTGCCCCCAATCCCTCCCAGCATCAGAGTCTTTTCCAATCAGTCAACTCTTTGCATGAAGTGGCCAAAGTATTAGAGTTTCAGCTTCAGCATCAGTCCTTCCAATAAACACCCAGGACTCATCTCCTTTAGGATGGATGGGTTGGATCTCCTTGCAGTCCAAGGGACTCTCAAGAATTTTCTCCAAAACCACAGTTCAGAAGCATCAATTCTTTGGCACTCAGCTTTCTTCACAGTCCAACTCTCACATCCATACATGACCACTGGAAAAACCATAGCCTTGACTAGACAGACCTATGTTGGCAAAGTAATGTCTCTGCCTTTCAATATGCTGTCTAGGTTGGTCATAACTTTCCTTCCAAGGAGTAAGCGTCTTTTAATTTCATGGCTGCAATCACCATCTGCAGTGATTTTGGAGCCCCCCAAAATAGTCTGACACAGTTTCCACTGTTTCCCCATCTATTTCCCATGAAATGATGGGAACAGATGCCATGATCTTAGTTACACAGCAATATAAACAAGATGAAAAGGCAGACAAATACCTAGCAGGTAAGGGAACAGGATAAATGCCCACCAAACCAAACAAAAGAGGAAGAGATAGGGAATCTGATAAAAGGATTCCTGATAGGGAATCCTGATAAAGAATTCCGAATAATGATAGTTAAAATGATCCAAAATTTGGAAAACAAATTGAAGTTACAGATAAATAGCCTGGAGACAAGGATCCAGAAGATGCAAGAAAGGTTTAACAAGGACCTAGGGGAGCCTGGTGACGGTGAGCAGATACCCCTCCTCCAAGGTAAGGGCCAACCAAGATGGGTGGGTCATGGTGAAGAGGTCTGACAGAATGTGGTCCACTGGAGAAGGGAATGGCAAACCACTTCAGTATTCTTGCCTTGAGAACCCCATGAACAGTATGAAAAGGCAAAATGATAGGATACTGAAAGAAGAACTCCCCAGCTCAGTAGGTGCCCAATATGCTACTGGAGATCAGTGGAGAAATAACTGAGAAACAATGAAGGGATGGAGCCAAAGCAAAAACAATACCCAGTTGTGGATGTGACTGGTGATAGAAGCAAGGTCCGATGCTGTAAAGAGCAATATTGCATAGGAACCTGGAATGCCAGGTCCATGAATCAAGGCAAATTGGAAGTGGTCAAACAAGAGACAGCAAGGGCGAACGTCAACATTCTAGGAATCAGTGAACTAAAATGGACTGGAATGGGTGAATTTAACTCAGATGACCATTACATCTACTACTGTGGGCAGGAATCCCTCAGAAGAAATGGAGTAGCCATCATGGTCAACAAAAAAGTCCGAAATGTAGTACTTGGATGCAATCTCAAAAACGACAGAATGATCTCTGTTCGTTTCCAAGGCAAACCATTCAATATCACAGTAATCCAAGTCTATGCCCTAACCAGTAACGCTGAAGAAGCTGAAGTTGAACGGTTCTATGAAGACCTACAAGACCTTTTAGAACTAACACCCAAAAAAGATGTCCTTTTCATTATAGGGGACTGGAATGCAAAAGTAGGAAGTCAAGAAACACCTGGAGTAACAGGCAAATTTGACCTTGGAATACAGAATGAAGCAGGGCAAAGACTAATAGAGTTTTGCCAAGAAAATGCACTGGTCATAGCAAACACCCTCTTCCAACAACACAAGAGAAGATTCTACACATGGACATTACCAGATGGTGAAAACCAAAATCAGATTGATTATATTCTTTGCAGCCAAAGATGGAAAAGCTCTATACAGTCAGGAAAAACACAACTGGGAGCTGACTGTGGCTCAGATCATGAACTCCTTATTGCCAAATTCAGACTCAAATTGAAGAAAGTAGGGAAAACTGCTAGACCATTAAGGTATGACCTAAATCAAATCTCTTATGATTATACAGTGGAAGTGAGAAATAGATTTAAGGGACTAGATCTGAGAGATAGAGTGCCTGATGAACTATGGATGGAGGTTCAAGACATTGTACAGGAGACAGGGATCAAGACTATCCCCATGGAAAAGAAATGCAAAAAAGCAAAATGGCTGTCTGGGGAGCCCTTACAAATAGGTGTGAAAAGAAGAGAAGTGAAAAGCAAAGGAGAAAAGGAAAGATATAAGCATCTGAATACAGAGTTCTAAAGAATAGCAAGAAGAGATAAGAAACCTTCCTCAGCGATCAATGCAAAGAAATACAGGGAAACAACAGAATGGGAAAGACTAGAGATCTCTTCAAGAAAATTAGAGATACTAAGGGAACATTACATGCAAAGATGGGCTCCATAAAGGACAGAAATGGTAGGGACCTAACAGAAGCAGAAGATATTAAGAAGAAGTGGCAAGAATACACAGAAGAACTGTACGAAAAAGATCTTCATGACCCAGATAATCAGGATGGTGTAATCACTCACCTAGAGCCAGACATCATGGAATGTGAAGTCAAGTGGGCCTTAGAAAGCCTCACTCGAACAAAGCTCGCGGAGGTGATGGAATTCCAGTTGAGCTATTTCAAATCCTGAAAGATGATGCTGTGAAAGTGCTGCACTCAATATGCCAGCAAATTTGGAAAACTCAGCAGTGGCCACAGGACTGGAAAAGGTCAGTTTTCATTGCAATCCCAAAGAAAGGCAATGCCAAAGAATGTTCAAACTACCACACAATTGCACTCATCTCACATGCTAGTAAAGTAATGCTCAAAATTCTCCAAGCCAGGCTTTAGCAAAACGTGAACCGTGAACTTCCTGATGTTCAAGCTGGTTTTAGAAAAGGCAGAGGAATCAGACATCAAATTGTCAACATTCGCTGGATCATTGAAAAAGCAAGAGAGTTCCAGAATACATCTATTTCTGCTTTATTGACTATGCCAAAGCCTTTGACTGTATGGATCACAATAAACTGTAGAAAATTCTGAAAGAGATGGGAATACCAGACCATCTGACCTGTCTCTTGAGAAATTTGTATGCAGGCCAGGAAGCAACAGTTAGAACTGGACATGGAACAACAGACTGGTTCCAAATAGGAAAAGGAGTACGTCAAGGCTGTATAATGTCACCCTGCTTATTTAACTTATATGCAGAGTACATCATGAGAAATGCTGGGCTGGAAGAAGCACGAGCTGGAATCAAGATTGCCAGGAGAAATATCAATAACCTCAGATATACAGACGACACCACTCTTATGGGAGAAAGTGAAGAGGAACTAAAAAGCCTATTAATGAATGTGAAAGTGAGAGTGAAAAAGTTGGCTTAAAGCTCAATATTCAGAAAACGAAGATCATGGCATCCGGTCCCATCATTTCATGGGAAATAGATGGGGAAACAGTGTCGGACTTTATTTTTTGGGGCTCCAGAATCACTGCAGATGGTGATTGCAGCCATGAAATTAAGAGACACTTACTCCTTGCAAGGAAAGTTATGACCAACCTAGACAGCATATTGAAAAGCAGAGACATTGCCAACAAAGGTCTGTCTAGTCGAGGCTATGGTTTTTCCAGTGGTCATGTATGGATGTGAGAGTTGGACTGTGAAGAAATCTGAGTGCCAAAGAATTGATGCTTTTGAACGGTGGTGTTGGAGAAGATTCTTGAGAGTCCCTTGGACTGCAAGGAGATTCAACCAGCCCATTCTGAAGGAGATCAGCCCTGGGACTTCTTTGGAAGGAATGATGCTAAAGCTGAAACTCCAGTATTTTGGCCACCTCATGAGAAGAGTTGACTGATTGGAAAAGCCTCTGATGCTGGGAGGGATTGGGTGCAGGAGGAGAACGGGACGACCGAGGATGAGATGGCTGGATGGCATCACTGACTCGATGGACGTGAGTCTGAGTGAATTCCGGGAGTCGGTGATGGACAGGGAGGCCTGGCATGCTGTGATTCATGGGGTTGCAAAGAATCGGATATGACTGAGCGATTGAACTGAACTGAACTGAGGGGAGCCTGGTGGGCTGCCATCTATGGGGTCACACAGAGTCAGACACGACTGAAGCAACTTAGCAGCAGCAGAAGAAGAAGAAATAAAAAGAGTCAGTATATAATGAATAATGCAATAAATGAGATCAAAAACACTCTGGAGGGAATCAACAGTAGAATAACGGAGTTAGAAGATAGGATAAGTGAAATAGAAGATAGAATGGTAGAAATAAATGAAACAGAGAGGAAAAGAGAAAAGAATTAAAAGAAATGAGGACAACATCAGAGACCTCTGGGACATGTTAAACACCCCAACATTCGAATCATAGCAGTCCCAGAAGAAGAAGACAAAAAGAAAGACCGTGAGAAAATACTTGAGATAATAGTTGAAAACTTCCCTAAAATGGGGAAGGAAATAATCACCCAAGTCCAAGAAACCCAGAGAGTCCCAAACAGGATAAACCCAAGGCGAAACACCCCAAGACACATATTAATCAAGTTAGCAAAGATCAAACACAAAGAACAAATATTAACAGCAGCAAGAGAAAAAAAATGTAATAACACAGAAGGGGATCCCCATAAGGATAATAGTTGACGTTTCAATAGAAACTCTTTGGGCCAGGAGGGAATGGCAGGACATACTTAAAGTGATGAAAGAAAATAACCTACAGCCCAGATTACTGTTCCCAGCAAGGATCTCATTCAAATATGAAGGAGAAATCAAAAGCTTTCCAGACAAGCAAAAGCTGAGAGAATTCAGCACCACCAAACCAGCTCTCCAACAAATGCTAAAGGATCCTCTCTAGACAGGAAACACAGAAAGGGCGTATAAACCCGAACCTAAAACAATAAAGTAAATGGCAATGGGATCATACTTATCAATAATTACCTTAAATGTAAATGGGTTGAATGCCCCAACCAAAAGACAAAGACTGGCTGAATGGATACAAAAACAAGACCCCTATATATGTTGTCTACAAGAGACCTACCTCGAGACAAGGGACACATACAGACTGAAAGGGAAGGGCTGGAAAAAGATATTCCATGCAAATAGAGACCAAAATACAGCAGGAGTAGCAATACTTATATCAGATAAAACAGACTTTAAAACAAAGGCTGTGAAAAGAGACAAAGAAGGACACTACATAATGATCAAAGGATCAATCCAAGAAGAAGATATAACAATCATAAGTATATATGTACCCAACATAGGAGGACCACAATACATAAGACAAATGCTAACAAGTAAGAAAGGGGAAATTAACAATAACATAATGACAGTGGGAGACTTTAATACCCCACTCACACCTATGGATAGATCAACTAAACAGAAAATTAACAAGGAAACACAAACTTTATGTGATACAATAGAGCAGTTAGACCTAATTGATATCTAAAGGACATTTCACTCCAAAACAATGAATTTCACCTTTTTCTCAAGCACACACGGAACCTTCTCCAGGATAGATCACATCCTGGGCCATAAATCTAGCCGTGGTAAATTCAAAAAAATTTGAAATCATTCCAAGCATCTTTTCTGACCACAATGCAGTAAGATTAGATCTCAGTTACAGGAGAAAAACTATTAAAAATCCCAACATATGGAGGCTGAACAACACTCTGCTGAATAACCAACAAATCACAGAAGAAATCAAAAAAGAAATCAAAATATGCATAGAAACGAATGAAAATGAAAACACAACAACCCCAAACCTATGGGACACTGTAAAAGCAGTACTAAGGGGAAGGTTCATAGCAATACAGGCTTAACTCAAGAAACAAGAAAAAAAAATCAAATAAATAACCTAACTCTACACCTAAAACAACTTGAAAAGGAAGAAATGAAGAACCCCAGGGTTAGTAGAAGGAAAGAAATCTTAAAAATTAGGGCAGAAATAAATGCAAAAGAAACAAAAGAGACCATAGCAAAAATCAACAAAACCAAAAGCTGGTTCTTTGAGAAGATAAACAAAATTGACAAACCATTAGGCAGACTCATCAAGAAACAAAGGGAGAAAAATCAAATCAACAAAATTAGAAATGAAAGTGGAAAGATCACAACAGACAACACAGAAATACAAAGGATCATAAGAGACTACTATCAGCAATTATATGCCAATAACATGGACAACGTGGAAGAAATGGACAAATTCTTAGAAAAGTACAACTTTCCAAAACTGAACCAGGAAGAAATAGAAAATCTTAACAGACCCATCACAAGCACGGAAATTGAAACTGTAATCAGAAATCTTCCAACAAACAAAGCCCAGGACCAGACGGCTTCACAGCTGAATTCTACCAAAAATTTAAAGAAGAACTAACACCTATCCTACTCAAACTCTTTCAGAAAATTGCAGAAGGTAAACTTCCAAACTCATTCTATGAGGCCACCATCACCCTAATACCAAAACCTGACAAAGATGCCACAAAAAAAGAAAACTACAGGCCAATAACACTGATGAACATAGATGCAAAAATCCTTAACACAATTCTAGCAAACAGAATCCAAGAACATATTAAAAAGATCATACATCATGACCAAGTGGGCTTTACCCCAGGGATGCAAGGATTCTTCAATATCCACAAATCAATCAATATAATATACCACATTAACAAATTGAAAAATAAAAACCATATGACTATCTCAAGAAAAAAAGCCTTTGACAAAATTCAACATCCATTTATGATATATATAAAAAAAAAACCTCCAGAAAGCAGGAATAGCAGGAACATACCTCAACATAATAAAAGCTATATATGACAAACCCTCAGCAAACATTATCCACAATGGTGAAAAATGGAAAGCATTTCCCCTAAAGTCAGGAACAAGACAAGGGTGCCCACTCTCACCACTGTGATTCAACATAGTTTTGGAATTTTTGGCCACAGCAATCAGAGCAGAAAAAGAAATAAAAGGAATCCAGATTGGAAAAGAAGAAGTAAAACTCTCACAGTATGCAGATGACATGATCCTCTACATAGAAAACCCTAAAGACTCCACCAGAAAATTACTAGAGCTAATCAATGAATATAGTAAAGTTGTAGGATATAAAATTAATACACAGAAATCCCTTGCATTTCTATACACTAACAATGAGAAAACAGAAAGAGAAATTAAGGAAACAATTCCACTCACCATTGCAACGAAAAGAATAAAATACTTAGGAATATATCTACCTAAAGAAACAAAAGACCTATATATAGAGAACTATAAAACACTGGTGAAAGAAATCAAAGAGGACACAAATAGATGGAGAAATAGAACATGTTCATGGATCGGAAGAATCAATATAGTGAAAATGAGTATACTACCCAAAGCAATCTACAGATTCAATGCAATCCCTATCAAGCTACCAACGGTATTTTTCAGAGAACTAGAACAAATAATTTCACAATTTGTATGGAAATACAAAAAACCTCAAATAGCCAAAGCAATCTTGAGAAAGAAGAATGGAACTGGAGGAATCAACCTGCCTGACTTCAGGCTCTGCTACACAGTCATCAAGACAGTATGGTACTGGACAAAGACAGAAATATAGATCAATGGAACAAAATAGAAAGCCCAGAGATAAATCCACGCACCTATGGACACCTTATCTTTGACAAAGGAGGCAAGAATATACAATGGGGAAAAGACAATCTCTTTAACAAATGGTGCTGGGAAAACTGGTCAACCACTTGTAAAAGAATGAAATTAGAACACTTTCTAACACCATACACAAAAATAAACTCAAAATGGATTAAAGATCTAAACGTAAGACCAGAAACTATAGAACTCTTAGAGGAAAACATAGGCAAAACACTCTCTGACATAAACCACAGCAGGATCCTCTATGACACACCTCCCAGAATACTGAAAATAAAAGCAAAAATAAACAAATGGGACCTAATTAAAATTAAAAGCTTCTGCACAACAAAGGAAACTATAAGCAAGGTGAAAAGACAGCCTTCAGAATGTGAAAAAAGAATAGCAATCGAAGCAACAGACAAAAAATTAATCTAAAAAATATACAAGCAACTCCTGCAGCTCAATTCCAGAAAAATAAAAGACCCAATCAAAAAGTGGGCCAAAGAACTAAACAGACATTTCTCCAAGGAAGACATACAGATGGCTAACAAACACATGAAAAGATGCTCAACATCACTCATTATCAGAGAAATGCAAATCAAAACCACAATGAGGTACCATTTCACGCCAGTCAGAATAGCTGCGATACAAAAGTCTACAAGCAATAAATGCTGGAGACGGGGTAGAGAAAAGGGAACCCTCTTACACTGTTGGTGGGAATGCAAACTAGTGCAGCCACTGTGGAGAACAGTGTGGAGATTCCTTAAAAAACTAGAAATAGAAATGCCTTATGACCCAGCAATCCCACTGCTGGGCATACACACCGAGGAAACCAGAAATGAAAGAGACACATGTACCCCAATGTTCATTGCAGCACTGTTTATAATAGCCAGGACATGGAAGCAACCTAGATGTCCATCAGCAAATGAATGGATAACAAAGCGGTGGTACATATACACAATGGAATATTACTCAGCCATTAAAAAGAATTCATTTGAATCAGTTCTAATGAGGTGGATAAAATTGGAGCCTATTATACAGAGTGAAGTAAGCCAGAAAGAAAAACACCAATAAAGTATACTAATGCATATACATGGAATTTAGAAAGAAGGTAACAATAACCCTGTATGTGAGACAGCAAGAGAGACACAGATGTATTGAACAGTCTTTTGGACTCTGTGGGAGAGGGCGAGGGTGGGATGATATGGGAGAATGGCATTGAAACATGTAAAATATCATATGTGAAATGAGTCACCAGTCCAGGTTTGATGCATGATACAGGGTGCTCGGGGCTGGTGCACTGGGATGACCCAGAGGGATGGGATGAGGAGGGTGGTTGGGGGGGGGGGAGGGTTCAGGATGGGGAACACATGTATACTCATGGCAGATTCAAGTCAATGTATGGCAAAATCAAAAGTAAAATAAATTAATTAATTTAAAAAAATAAAAGAATGAGTTAGATCTACATGTACAGATATGGAAAGGGAAAATAGCAACTAGTAAAGGTAAGTATGTTTCTTTTTTTTTTTTTAATTTATATGTGTATTTGGAATATTCACAGGAAAGTCCAGAAATAAAAAAAACTATTTGCTGCTTATCTGAAATTCAAATTTAACTGGATGTCTTATCACACAAGATTGTTATACAAGCCTAAACCGGTGGCTTCTTCTAGTTGTGGGTGCTGTTTAAAAGTGTGTACTGAAAACATTGACACCAAGCCCAAACTCCTTTGTAACTGTCTTCACATGCAATATTGAATGATTGTTAAAGGGAAGAAAGGAGGAAGATGAAGACTGACTATAACAAAGTCCCAGGCACCCTGAGAGACAGCATCATTTGCAGCTTCTTGAAGACAAACACAGCTGATTCTATAACTGATTTACTAACCATATATTCCTCTCAGCCCAGCAGCATACTTTTTTGCAAGGTAATTTGCCAATAGCCTTCCCATGTAGTGACCTAATCTCGTCTCCATATCATGAGTCTGAGCTAGACTTGAGGCCAGTAAAATGCGGCCACGGTGGTTTAAGTTCCTGACCTAGGCTTCCAGTGGCCCTGCAGCTTCAGGCTTCACCCTATCATAATACTACCCTGAGACCACCATCCTGGAAGAAAAATCACTTGGAGAAACCAGCCAACCCTCAGAATCATGAGAAATAATGAACTGATGGTATTTTAAGCCACTAAACTTGGGGATTATATGTTGTGCTACAATAGATAACTCAGTTTCTTTCCACATTGTTTTCCTAATTTTGTTCTGCACAAAATCTCTGGTGAGGCTTCACTGAGGGTCAGAAATCTTCATCATGTCACCAGTCTCACAGCTACTTAGGTGTGAAGCCAACAAAAATTTGAAAACAGATGTGTGTGACTGTAAAGGTCCATTGTTTTCTCTACATGCACCTTGAATGTAAGAAGCATTCATTAAAAATTTAGTTGGATGACTGTTTGAATCAGAACTTGGTTTTTATTGCTTGTATATATCAGAATTAAGAATATATTTATTCAACAAGAAATGCCTGCTAGTAATAAATTTTTTATGGGGCTTCCCTGATGGCTCAGTGGATAAAGAATCTGACTACCCTGTAGGAGACATAGGAAACATGAGTTCAATCCCAGAGTCAGGAAGTACCCCTGGAGGAGGAAATAGCAACCCATTTCAGTACTCTTGCCTGGGAAATCCCATGAACAGAGGAGCCTGGTGGACTCCAGTCCATGGGGTCACAAGAGTCAGATACGACCTAGCAACTAAACCACCACCAGGAGATTTTTAAACCTTAGCCCTCTTCTCTTGATTAAATTACCTGAAAGGAAACAGTATTCAACCTATTATGTTCTCCCTAAAAGGTGAACCGCTACTAGTTTAAGGAATTGTGTTTTTCCATTTCAGGTGAGAAACTAAGAGACAGAAAAAATAAATAACCAGAAGGAACCAACTAATTAAACCCCCCATACCTAACTTGATTATCTAGTATTGCCTTTTTTTTCTTAACTCTTTATTTTATCTTTTATTTATTTATTTATTGGCCACCTGGTGTATGGCATGGGGAACTTCCCCCCGCCAGGTATCAAACTCATGCTTCCTGCAACAGAAGCATGGAGTCTTTTCCAGGGAAGTCCAGTTTTTTATTTTTAAAAGAGTATAGTAAAGCCTCACAGAAAGCTGCAAAATTCTTTTATAGAGTCCCTTCAACTAAAATGAAAGTCTTTTAAGTGTTTTAAATTATATATTTCCTCCTGAAATAGTCTGTATATTTTCAGTGTGTGTCATGAATACAGAAGGGAAGAAATTACTCCTAAATAGTAATAAGTTGGCACTCACTGTGGGCTAGGCTCTTAGATATATGCCTTATTTTTATTTAATACATTATTAACCACTATTTTATACAATAACTGAGATTCTGAAAACTTAAAACTTGTCCAGAGTCATAGATTGAATAAGTGGTAGAGCTGTAGTTCCAGTTTGTCTGACTCCAAGGCCCATGGTGTTTCCATCCTATCAGAGTTCCTATCGACAATAATATTAACTTTCACTTACTAGTAAGGTTTTATTTTGCAATTACAATCTGCACACTTCCAGTACTGATTAAATATTTCTATTACACCTTTCTCTAAACAAACTGCATGTGATTTACTTGATGATAAAGATACTCACACAGACAAACAAAAAAATTTTTTAAGAAAAAAAAATTTTAATAAAAAAGATACCCAAGCATTTCTGTAATATCCTTGAGGATATAATAATTCAAATTTCTTTAAGATGGGTCCTTATGTTTAGATATTAAATTCAGAATTGCTACATTCCAACCACACAATTTAGTCACCTTAGGCTCTGATAAAACAGAAACTGTTTTACTAACCTAAGAACAAAATGCTGTCATAAAAGGCTTCATAATCCTTTGACCCAGAAATATCACATCTCTTGCCCCTCAAAGCCCTAATATGATGCACATTCACATAATTAGACATTTATACTAAAATTATATAACATAATACATTAGAAAGTTATTGAAGTCTTTTATCTGACAAGTAATTAAGTGAACTATTAGATGGGCAATTATATACTATTAAAAAATGCTAACAATGAAGAGTATGCAAAACCAAAAAGGGAGCTAGAACATCTGTATGTACTGTATGAGTACAACTGTGTCAAAAACTGACTTAGCAACTAAACCACCATATCAAAAACCACATTAAAAAAATTAGAAAGAAATGACTTTTCATTTTTCCAGGTACTCTGTTAGCCCAGCTGGTAAAGAATCCGCCTGTAATGCAGGAGACCTGGGTTCAGTCCCTGGGTTGGGAAAATCCCCTGGAGGAGGGCATGGCAACCCACTCCAGCATTCTTGCCTGGAGAATTCCCATGGACAGAGGAGCCTGGTGGACTACAGTCCATGGAGTCTCAAAGGGTTGGACATGACTGAGCGACTAAGCACAGAGCACAGATATTCTATAATGAGGCCTTATTTTGGGAAAAAAAATTATTAATTTAAAATGAACATCTTAAATATCTTGGAATGATTTACAGGGCTACTGTACAAGAAATTCCTATATTACATTTTTGTGGTGGCAGTTTAGTCGCTAAGTTATGTCCGACTCTTGTGACCCCATGAACTGGAGCTCGTCAGGTTCCTTTGTCCATGGGATCTCCCAGGCAAGAATACTGGAATGGGTTGCCCTTTTATTCTCCAGGGGAATCTTCTCGACCCAAAGATTGAACCCGTGTCTCCTTCATTGGAGGCAGTCGCCTGCATTGCAGGAAGATTCTTTACCGCTGAGCCACCAAGGAAGTCCTATTACACTTTTACTGATTGTTTATTCTTCCTGACTTAATAAAACATGCATTTCACTCACTTCCCAGGCCCCTTGAGCCCACAAATTATGTATCAAGGCTATATTTTTTTAATGTTTAAAGATTTGTGTATTATATTGACTCAACTGGTGCTTCCTTTTTTTTTAAGCTTAGAACTTCCTGTCCCTAAAACACATTGAACTAACTCAGGATTATTTCTCCACCGAGCTCAGAATTAATCATATTTATTATTTTAGTAATCATAAAATCCCTGTAGAGATGGGTAAATGAAAAAACAGCTTTAATTTCATAAGTGAAGAGTTAGATCTCAAAGTAGACAATTATCAACCAATGTGATAAAAATTGACCAGCCTCTTTGTGGCACCTCCCAGACATGGTATCCCATAGTTCCACATGCTCTAGTCAATTGCCACTTGAACATCCTTCTGCCATCAGTGGCCAGTCTTTATTGCCAATGGAAAGACTAATTGTGGAACACTAATAATCCCCCTAGACTTTCTATTTCTCTAGTCATCCTCCATTCTGTTTATTCTCCCTACCCATCTTACCTTATTAAAGCCTTTGATAGAATGCCTCCTGATCATGATGTATACAAGAAGATGGTACCCACTAGCCATCCAGATGTAACATCTCTTTTATTGTGGTGCTCTTGTCAAGTTTCTACCATCCTTCCTGTTGTTAATTGAATCATGCCCCTCTCCAAGAAAGATATGTTGGTGTACTACTCCGCAGTATTTCAGAATGTGACCTAATCTGGAGTTAGGATCTTTACAGAGGTAATCAGGATAAATGAGGTCATTTGGATGGACTCTAAGATAATATGACTAGTGTCCTTATAAAATAGGGAAATTTGGACACAGAGACATGCATAGAGGGGAGATGATGTCCAGAAATAGAAAAAAGACAATCTTTTTAAGCCACAGAGAGAGGCCTGGAACAGATCTTTCCCTCACAGTCTTCAGGAGTAATTGACCCTGCTAACACCTTGATTCTGGATATTTAACTTCCAGATTTGTAAGACAATAAAATTTCCATTGTTTGAGTCATCCATTTATGGCAGTGCTAGCAAACAAATACAATTCCCTACCATTTAGATTCATGGAAATTCTCCTAAATCATGTTTTTTAACAAGAGGCATAACTTCCTGTTGGCCTAAAATAATCTAAGATTACACTTCTTGAATAGGCATAAATATTAGTAGCACCTCTTTTATTCACAAAAGTGCTCATGTTTAGTCATCCTACCACTTGTGCCACCCACCCAAGTCCTTCGTATACTGTACTTCTCTTCAGCCAGGAGTTTCTTCACAATCACTCTGCTGCTTCTGCTAAGTCACTGCAGTCGTGTCCGACTCTGTGTGACCCTATAGACGGCAGCCCACCAGGCTCCCCCCGTCCCTGGGATTCTCCAGGCAAGAATACTGGAATGGGTTGCCATTTCCTTCTCCAATGCATGAAAGTGAAAAGTGAAAGTGAAGTTCCTCAGTTGTGTCCGACCCTCAGCGACCCCATGGACTGCAGCCTTCCAGGCGCCTCCGTCCATGGGATTTTCCAGGCAAGAGTACTGGAGTGGGGTGCCATTGCCTTCTAGTGTCTATTACAGACCTCCTTAGTACAATGACAAAAAGGAAATTCATTTAAAAGCTTTCATCAATTTTTGTTTTGTTTTGACTAGATGTACATCCTGTAATGATAGGAACTGCTTATTTCTTCTTTGCATCACAAGAAATGTTTATACAACCAAATTAAACTGAGGTAAGAACTTTATTATCCTTTCTAAAGTATCACATTTGCTCCAGATGGTGGCTCAGAGGGTAAAGCATCTGCCTACAATATGGGAGACCTGGGTCCAATCTCTGGGTTGGGAAGATCTCCTGGAGAAGGAAATGGCAACCCACTCCAGTATTCTTGCCTGGAAAATCCCATAGATGGAGGAGCCTAGTAGGCTTCCATGGGGTCGAAAAGAGTTGGACACGACTGAGTGACTTCACTTTCACTCTCTCTTAAAGTTATCCAAAAATAGATTCAAATTGCTAAGTATCTCTATTTTATTGAACTGAGAAATTCTCATTTTTTAAAAAGCATGAAGAATAAGCAAGTTGAAGCATTTTAGCTTTTTATGGCATTAGTATGGTTAGGCCAGCATGATTGAATCTACAGGGAGAAACCAAACATATTGAACATGTGTTAGTATCATGTTCCCATTAAATAATCTACAAAGTAATAGAATAATGGAAATCAAAACTGTAACAGCAGATGATTACTGCAAGTAATGCAATCATCATTGAGATAAGGAGAGATTAGAAGACAAATACTTTCATGTGCTTGTAGACCAAAATATGAACAAAATACATAGAAGGAAATAGGACTTATTTAGGAAATTAGTCCTGAATATTCATTGGAAGGACTAATGCTGAAGCTGAAACTCCAATACTTTGGCCACCTGATGCGAAGAACTGACTCATTTGAAAAGACCCTGATGCTGGGAAAGACTGTAGGCAGGAGGAGAAGGGGACGACAGAGGATGAGATGGTTGGATAGCATCACCGACTCAATGGACATGAGTACGAGTAAGCTCTGGGAGTTGGTGATGGACGGGGAGGCCTGGCATGCTGCTGTCCATGGGATCACAAAGAGTCAAACACGACTGAGCAACTGAACTGAACTGAACTGTGTTGCCCAAACTTAGTGGTAGTGTGGCGGTTATTTTGAGGGTGGACTGTGTACCTTCTTCATTGCTATGGCGACGTGAGTGAACAATCCCGTCTGTAAAGTCAAACAAGCCCTTTTAAAGGGCATGGCATAAGTATTTATAGCTTTAAAGTCCTATCTGGGACAGCATAGAGAGGACTCAAGAAGCCCAAACACTGCTCTCTGATGCTCTGGGCAGAAATGGAAAAGGATCTGTGAACATGATCATAGGAACATCATTAGTATCAGGACCACTCAGGAAAACAAAAGTATTTCAGAAAGATATTACTCAGAGATATCTAGACACTTTACTTGCTCTTCTTTCTCCTCTCTGAAGGATGAACACGTACTGATAGCAGATTTAGCTCAACATGCCTTAAGAGAAGTACAAGGTTTTCAGTATAATTTCTTCCAGAATGGTGATGTAAACCTAGGACTTAAAGCACTTACGGCTCAGTAGCAATCAGACTCTTTTCTTGACTCTGGCAGGATGCTGCCCAATGGTATCAATGGTGGCTTCATATTTCATTGCAGGCACCAAGGAAGAGGTAGCATCTGTTCCTTTTCAGAGTAAACTTCTCTGTAAAGTTCTGAATTGTGTATGTGCCTGTGCCTACTCAGAAGGTACATGTTACGCTACCTGGAAACCACCTCACCTCTACCACGTGCAGCGTATTCTACCCCCACATGGTGGTGGAATGCCCTATATTTTACCTCCCCTCCTACTAAGCATATTGGGAACTGCTTCAAAAAACCTGCATGCAACTCTTTCATTCCAGAGTACTCTCATTTTCCTGGCTATAAAAGCAGGGTATCCCAGTTGTAGAGAATTTGGAGAATTCAGAAAGATACAAGAAAGACAGAGAAAGTGGGATGAGGGAGAAAGAGAGAATATGAAGAATGAATCACTGGTGACTCTGCCTCTCAGAGACAACAAATATATTATTCTGCTGTATTTTCGTTAAGAAGGTCTCTTCTCAATATTCCTCTGCTTAGTTCTCTTAATGACTCCCTTGTCTGCACTTCCTCTGTCATCTTTATAGAACTGATAGTTTAGCTGGTGAATACTTAAATTGCTGCTGCTGCTGCTAAGTCACTTCAGTTGTGTCTGACTCTGTGACCCCATAGACAGCAGCCCACCACGCTCCTCTGTCCCTGGGATTCTCCAGGCAAGATCATTGGAGTGGGTTGCCATTTCCCTCTCCAATGCATGAAAGTGAAAAGTGAAAATGAAGTTGCTCAGTTGTGTCCAACTCTTCGTGACCCCATGGACCATAACCTACCAGGCTCCTCCGTCCACGGGATTTTCTAGGCAAGAGTACTGGAGTGGGTTGCCATTTCCTTCTCCATACTTAAATTAGGAAAGATTTTATTTTGTGTAATTAAAAGCATATTAAAAAGGGGCTTTTCCTTTAATATTAGAAAGGTTTTTCCTTTAATATTACTCACTGTATGCAGTGGGGGTTTGTAGCAACAGAAGTATGAAGAATAGGAGCCCATCTGACGTAACAGAGAATCCTCCTCCCTAACTCTCAGAAACCGCACCACTACCACCATGTACAGCAATGATCAGAATTGCTCTGTATACATATTAGTTACATTTTGAGTAACACAGGCCCAGAGATAGGCCAGGGAACCTATAACTCATATACCTCTGTTGCCATGAGAAAATCTGTTTCAGGTTCCAAACTGCTTATTTACAAACTAGCCTATAGAAAACAAATTATTTCTAGGAAGGAGACTGTCTATGTTTGGATCACTGGAATAAGAGAACAAGAGTGACAGATAAACGGGTAAAGAAGAAGTATTCCACACAGTGGAATACTACCTGGTCATAAAAATAATGAAATAATGCCACTTGCAGCAATATGAATGTAATGTTATGTAATGTTATCATACTAAGTGAAGCAAGTAGAAAAAGAAAGACAAATACGATATGATATCACTTAGATGTGGAATCTAAAATATAACACAGATGAACCTATGTACGAAATAAAAACAGAATTATGGACATAGAGAGCAGACTAGCGGTTGCCAAGGCAGGGGTGGGGGGGATGGAGTGGGAGGTTGGGGGTAGTAGATGTAAGCTTTTACATACAGAATGGACAAACAGTAAGGTCCTACTGTATAGCACAGATAACTAAATTCAATCCTATGACAGACCATAATGGAAAAGAATATTTTTAAAAGAGTGCATATATATACACACACATATATGTATATATGTATAACTGAATCATGACTTAGCAACTGAACAACAACAGTGTAACTGAATCACTTTGCTGTTCAGCAGTAATTAACACAACGCTGTAAATCACCCATCCATCCAGTCGCTCAGTCGTGTCTGACTCTTTGCGACCCCATGAATCACAGCATGCCAGGCCTCCCTGTTCACCATCTCCCGGAGTTCACTCAGACTCACGTCTCTCGAGTCCGTGATGCCATCCAGCCATCTCATCCTCTGTCGTCCCCTTCTTCTCCTGCCCCCAATCCTCCCAGCATCAGAGTCTTTTCCAATGAGTCAACTCTTCGCATGAGGTGGCCAAAGTACTGGAGTTTCAGCTTAGCATTATTCCCTCCAAAGAAATCCCAGGGCTGATCTCCTTCAGAATGGACTGGTTGGATCTCCTTGCAGTCCAAGGGACTCTCAAGAGTCTTCTCCAACACCACACTTCAAAATCATCAATTCTTCAGCGCCCAGCCTTCTTCACAGTCCAACTCTCACATCCATAGATGACCACTGGAAAAACCATAGCCTTGACTAGACGGACCTTAGTCGGCAAAGTAATGTCTCTGCTTTTGAATATGCTATCTAGGATGGTCATAACTTTCCTTCCAAGGAGTAAGCGTCTTTTAATTTCATGGCTGCAATCACCATCTGCAATGATTTTGGAGCCAAAAAAAAAATAAAGTCTGACACTGTTTCCACTGTTTCCCCATCTATTTCCCATGAAGTGATGGGACCAGATGCCATGATCTTCGTTTTCTGAATGTTGAGCTTTAAGCCAACTTTTTCACTCTCCACTTTCGCTTTCATCAAGAGGCTTTTTAGTTCCTCTTCACTTTCTGCCATAAGAGTGGTGTCATCTGCATATCTGAGGTTATTGATATTTCTCCCAGCAATCTTGATTCCAGCTTGTGCTTCTTCCAGCCCAAGTTTCTCATGATGTACTCTGCATAGAAGTTAAATAAGCAGGGTGACAATATACAGCCTTGATGTACTCCTTTTCCTATTTGGAACCAGTCTGTTGTTCCATGTCCAGTTCCAACTGCTTCTTGACCTGCATACAGGTTTCTCAAGAGGCAGGTCAGATGGTCTGGTATTCCCATCTCTTTCAGAATTTTCCACAGTTTATTGTGATCCACACAGTCAAAGGCTTTGGCATAGTTAATAAAGCAGAAATAGATGTTTTTCTGGAACTCTCTTGCTTTTTCCATGTACGTGCTTGGGTAAAATTTGTGAAGAGGCGGTTACAAGTCAACCCCCAGTGAGGAAAGCAGTGTAGTTAATTTACTTAGGGGATGCCTAAGAGTTGAAAGAACAAGAAACGGGACAGTTTTTCAAAATAAATGCCCTGTGAGGTTTTGCTTATCTCTAGTATTTTCTCATTCCTCTTCTTGGTCTATTGAACTTATTTATCAAAACTTAGCTCCATGGGAGTATATGCATATAAAACTGGTGAAATCTGGAAAAGAGCTGCAGGCTGTTCCAATGTCAGTATGCCAGTTTGGGTACTGTACTCAACTTATATAAGATGCTACTATTGGGGAAAACTGGGGAATGGTACATGGGACCTCTTGGTGTTATTGGTTTCTACTTCCCATGAGTCTGTAATTATTTCAAAAGAAAAAGAAAAAACTCAGCTCCAGAGCTTGCTGCAGCACAGTCTTGCCTGACAATCAGAGTCACATCACCTTCCAACTGCTTTGACTTATTGTCCCTTCCAATAATTTCCATACTGCATCTTGCCCACGTACTAATCATCTGTGCCATTCCCACTTAGTATACACATATATTTACATGTGTACTGCATATGTTTATATATGTTTACATACATTGAGACAAACATAAGATATATATAATACATTTTATTCACTAACTGGTTCATATATGCATATATTGTGAATCCCTGCAAGACTGTAAGTTCTGTGTTTGTACTTCCTTTCTTCATATCCCCATGGTAGCCCACTGTTAACTTAATGGTAGGTGCTCAATAAATACTCCTTAAGTGAACAAAAAAACAGTAAATATTAAAGGGTAAAAATAGTTAACACTTGACTAAATTTAAAAAATAAAAACAAAACAATATAATTTGGTGCCCAGGAAACATTTACTGGCCCAAGATTAGCATTTAAAGGCTGTAGAAGCCTGTACATCTGCCTCCTTTAATCTTGGTTATCACCATAAACAGGTAGTTATCATCTTAGAAGCACAAAGGTTAATTCCAGATGTGTTGTTTTAACACTTGGCCATAAAATCTGAGTTCATTGAGGGAAATGCTGAAGAAGCACTTTGCTAACTCCAGAACCCACCCCTCCTTCGGTAATCTTATCTGAATCAAACGGTGAACAGGTTTGCTTAAATTGAGAAGTTGGGTGAAAAAAACAGGTAAATTTTAAACTTCATGAAAAATGTGTGTGAAGTCACTCAGTTGTGTCTGACTCTTTGCGACCCTGGGGACTGTAGCCCGCCAGGCTCCTCTGTCCATGGGATTCTCCAGGCAAGAATACTGGAATGGGTTCCCATTTCCTTCTCCAGAGGATCTTCCCAACCCAGGGATCGAACCCGGGTCTCCTGCTTTGCAGGCAGACGCTTTATCCTCTGAGCCACTAGGGATGCCTTCAAAATCTATATGAATGGTAGGTACCTCCACATTAAGAAATTAGAAATATATCTGCTGACTTAATAAAGTATATTCTTAGAAAAGTTACCTTCTGATTTAAACTGCTGTTTGAACTGTGGTGTTGGAGAAGACCCTTGAGAGTCCCTTGGACTGCAAGGAGATTCAACCAGTCCATTCTGAAGGAGATCAGGCCTGGGATTTCTTTGGAGGGAATGATGCTAAAGCTGAAACTCCAGTACTTTGGCCACCTCATGAGAAGAGTTGACTCATTAGAAAAGACTCTGATGCTGGGAGGGATTGGGGGCAGGAGGAGAAGGGGATGACAGAGGATGAGATGGCTGGATGGCATCAGTGACTCGGTGGACGTGAGTCTGAGTGAACTCCGGGAGATGGTGATGGACAGGGAGGCCTGGCGTGCTGCGATTCATGGGGTTGCAAAGAGTCAGACATGACTGAGCGACTGAACTGAACTGAACTGAACTGAACTTGCAGGTTAAAATACATGGATTGTAGACTAACAATAGGAACTGTTCCTTTGAACAACATTCAACTGTGTGGGTTCACTTATTGTTGTTGCTATTTAGTTGTATTAGCAAGGGGCTTCCCTTGTGGCTCAGCTGGTAAAGAATCCACCTGCAATGTGGGAGACCTGGGTTTGATCCCTGGGCTGGAAAGATCCCCTGGATAAGGGAAAGGCTACCTACTCCAGTATTCTGGCCTGGAGAATTCCACGGACTGTATAGTCCAAGGGGTTGCGAAGAGTCAGACACAAGAAGGGAAAGGCTACCTACTTCAGTATTCTGGCCTGGAGAATTCCATGGACTGAATAGTCCAAGGGATTGCAAAGAGTCAGACACGACTGAGCATCTTTCACTTTCATTTAGTTGAAAAGTTGTGTCGGAGTCTTTTTTGACTCCACGGACTGCAGCCTGCCAAGCTCCTCTGTTTGTGGGAATTCCTAGACAAGAATCCTGGAGGGATTGCCATTTCCTTCTCCATGGGATCTTCCTGACTCAGGGATCAAACGCAAGTCTCCTACATTGCAGGCAGATTCTTTACCACTGAACCACCAGGGAAGCCCCTGGTCTAGGGTGGATGGAGTGGGTAAGCTGTTCACATATACATGGATATTCTTCGACAAATACAATGAAATTTTTAAGAATATTTTTGACAGTTTGAAAAAATGTGCAGAAGAACTTCATGGTCAAAAATATTGAAAAAAATTGAGAAAAAGGTATATGATGAATGCATAAAACGTATGTAGGTACTAATCTATTCCTACATAGGCATAAAGTAATGATATTTAATTTAAATTAATAATGTGTTAGTTTTCTTTACTGTTGTACAATATTACTTTCAAAGAATAACATTACCATACAGTACGCTTCTCTCTTGTAACTGGAGAAACTGTGTATCAGCCCATTATCACAGGTAAGTGGTTTTTTAAAAAATAAAACAGTATTTCCAATACTGTATTATGAATAGGACTGTAATCCTGCATGCTGCAAAAATTTTATAATGATTTATTCATTCAGTTCAATTGCTAAGTCGTGTCCGACTCTTTGTGACTCCATAGACCGCAGCACGCCAGGCTTCCCTGTACATCACCATCTCCCGGAGCCTGCTCAAACTCATGTGTATAGGCTAGTCTACCATGAGGCAATCTTTTTGATTACACAAAGATACCATAAAGCAATCACATTGCTGCTTCTTTGGTATCAAAGTATGAATCATTTTACCTGTAAGTAAATGTGAATTTTTCACACTTTTTGTTTTTGATGTCTAGTATTACTAACATCTACAGTATCTTTTATCACATACAATACTGATGTGCCGTGCTAAGTCACTTCAGTGATGTCCGACTCTTTGTGACCCTATGGACTATAGTCCATCAGGCTCTTCTGGCCATGGGATTCTCCAGGCAAGAATACTGGAGTGAATTGCCATGCCCTCCTCCAGGGGATCTTTTCAACCCAGGGACTGAACCCACATCTCTGTGTTCCCTGCACTGGCAGATGGGTTCTTTATCACTAGCGCCACCTGGGAAGCTCAACTAGAGTCGCAACTGCTGGATCCACACGCCCCAGCTATTGAAGCCCAGGTCCCTTAGAGCCTGTGCTCTGCAGTGAGAAGCCACCACAATGAGAAGCCTGTGGACCCCAACTAGAGAGTAGCCCCCTCCTCACTGCAACTAAAGGAAAGCCCTCACAGAAACAATGACAAGCACAGCCGAAAAAAAAAAAAAAAAAAAAAAGAGAGAGACACACACACAAACACATAATAGCATCCTGCTATAAGAACTGGAGCAAACTTAAAAAAAAAAAGTGAAATAAAGATCAGAATATGTGCATGTAATTCTAATTCTACCACTTATACTTTTAAATGAAAACAAATTTTATGCATATTTATACACATACGTATGTATGTGTGTATGATTTTATACGCATGAGATCTCTGGATAGATACACAAGAAGCAGGTGACAACAGATACCTCTAGGAAAGAAAATTCAAGGACTAGTAGATGAGTTGGGAATATTGATTTTTTACTATATAAAATCTTCCACTTTGAGTATTTTATCACATGGATGTATTATTTTCAGAGATGTTGTTTTTATCTTTTCATTGTAAAATAAAACACAGATAAAGAAAAACCACATGAAACAAATTAATGTCTCAGTAAATTATTGACAGCAGGTCAAAAAATAAAACTTTGCTAGCCACAAAGAAGCCTCTCCATGTGCCCCATATCTATCACAGACTGTTCCCACCCCTTCCAAAAGTAACTACTATCTTGGCTTTTACAGTAATCATTTACTTCTACTCTCCTGACTTTGATAACTTCACTTGCATTTCTTTATAATTTTATCAATCAAATGTGCATCCCTAGCTGCTAGAGTCTTGCCTATTTTTAAAAATATGGGTCTTTTATGTATGGTACAGGTTTCTAATTCTCTCTGCTGTGAACTAATGGATTTAAGCATATCTAATGAGTTTCAGATTGTGGAAGCCAGAATCCAAGATGGCCCCCAGTGATCCCTGCCTTCCAGTATTGACACCTTTATATGGTCCCCTCCTCTCACATAGGAAGGGTTGGTCTGTTTAACTGATAAATTACAAGCATCCTCAGATATATTGTGAGTCAAGTTCCAGACCACCAGAATAAAGAGAATATTGCAATAAAGCTAGTCAATGAGTTTTTTGGTTTCCCCATGCATATAAAAGTCATATTTACATTATACTGTAGTCTATTAAATGTCATTGTCTTTTTTTAAAAGTACGTATCTTAATTTTAAAATACTTTACTGCTAAAAATTTCTAACTATTATCTGAGCCTTTAGTGAGCCCTAAACTTTTGCTGGTGGAGGGTCTTGCCTAGATGTTGATGACTGCTGACTAATCAGGGAGGTGGTTGCTAAAGGTTGGGGTGGCTTTGGCCATCCTAATCAATTCCTTAAAACTGGAGAAGGAAATGGCAATCCACTCCAGTATTCTTGCCTGGAGAATCCCACGGACGGAATAAGACAACAATAAAGTGTGCTGCACTGACTGACTCTTCCTCTCATGAATGACTTCTCTGTAGCATGCAATGGTCTGAGACAGCATTTTACCATAGAAGAACTTCTTTAAAACTGAAGTCAGTCCTCTCAGAATCTGCCACTACTTTATCAACAAAGTTTATGCAATATTCTAAACCCTTTGTCGTCATTTCAACAATCTTCACAGCACCTTCATAGGAGTAGATTCCATCTCAAAAAAGCAATTTCTTCACTCATCCATAATATGAAGCTCCTCATTGTTTCAAGTTTTATCATAAGATTAGAGTAATTCAGGCTCCATGTCTAATTCTAGTTCTCTTGATATTTCTACCACACCCACAGTTACTTCCTCCACTGAAATACCAAACCCCTTAAAATCATCCATGAGGGTTGGAATCAACTTTTTCCAAACTCCCATTAATATTGAAATTTTAAACTCTTCCCATTAATCACAAATGTTCTCTTTAAAAACATATTTATTTGTTTATTTATTTGGCTATGTCGGGTCTTACTTGCATCATGCAGTAATTAAGTGTGTGTGGTGGGTGGGCTCCAGAGCTCGTGGGCTCAGTAGTTAACAGCACATGGGCTTTGTTGCCCTGTGGCATATGGGATCTTAGTTCCCCAACTAGGGATAGAACACACACCCCCTGCATTGCAAGGCAGAAATGTTCTTAATGGTATCTATTAAATAGAATGGGCCTCCCAGGTGGGGCTAGTGGTAAAGAACCTGCGTGCCAATGCAGGAGACATAAGAGATGTGGGTTCAATCCCTGGGTTGGGAAGATCCCCTGGAGGAGGGCATAGCAACCCACCCCAGTATTCTTGCCTGGAGAATCCCATAGACAGAGAAGCCTGATGGGCTCTGGTCCATAGGGTTGCAAAGAGTTGGACAGGACTGAAGCAACTTAGCATGCATTAAATAGAATAGCGAATCCTTTCCAGAGGTTTTCAATTTCCTTAGCATCAGAGGAATCACTACCTATGGTAGCTATAGTCTCATGAAATATATTTCTTCAATAATGCTTGAAATTACAAATGACTCCTTGATCCATGGGCTGATATATGAACTTTGTATTTGCAGGCACGAAAACAACATTAATCTTATTGTACATCTCCATCACAGCTCTTGAATGACCAGACATATTGTCAATGGGCAGTAACACTTTGAAAATAATCTTTCTTTTCTGAGCAATAGGTCTCCATTGTGGGCTTAAAATATTCGGCTTAAAGACATCAGCTACATAAGCCCCTAATAAGAGAGTCAGCCTGTCCTTGGAAGCTTTCTGAAGCCAGGCATTGATTTCTCCTCTATAGCTTTGAAAGTCCTAGATGGCATCTTCTTGCAATATAAGTGTACTTTGTTCATGCTGAAAAATCTCTTTTTTACTGTAGCCATTTTCATTAATTATCTTACCTTCTGGATAACTTGCTACAGCTTCTACATCAACACTTGCTGCTTCACCTTGCACTTATGTTATGGAAATGGCTTCTTTCTTTAATCTCATTAACCAATCTCCGCTAGCTTCAAACTTTTCTTCAGCAGTTTTCTCACTTCTCTCAGCCTTCATAGAATTAAAGAGAGTTAGGACCTTGCTATGAATTAAGGAAAATTTGGGGCTCATTTTCTCTTCTATCCAGATCACTCAAAAGTTACCCATATCAGCAATAAGCCTGTTTCATTTTCTTACCATTTGTGGGTTCCCTGGAGTAGCACTTTTCATTTCCTTCAAGAACATTTCCTTTGCATTCACAAGTTGGTTAACTGTTTAGTGCAAGAGACTCAGCTTTCTGCCTGTATCTTTTCGACATACCTTCTTCATTAAGCTTAATCATTTCTGGCTTTTGATCTAAAGTGAACACTTAGATGTCACTGTAGGGTCTTTGTGGGCCTAATTTCAATATCATTGTATCTCAGAATAGGAAGGCCCAATGAGAGGGATAGAGAAGGGGGAACAACCAGTAGGTGGAACAGTCAGAACACACATATTTTTTTAAGTTCACAGTCTTATATGGGTATGGTTCATGGTGCCTAAAACAATTATAATAGTAACATCAAAAAACATATCATCAAAGATCACAGATCACCATAACAAATATAACAACAATGATAAAGTGTGAAATATTGCAGGAATTATCAAAATCTGACACAGAGCCACACAGTGAACAAATGCTGTTGGAAAAATTGAGCCAAGAGACTTGCTCAATGCAGGGTGCAATTTGTAAAATAAAAGCATTATCTATGAAGTACAATAAAGCAAACCACAATAAAACAAGGTATGCTTGTACAGCAGAAGTAATGGTGTGCCACTTTGGAAATTAGGTTAAAAGTCTTCAGCTTTCATTTTTAGTTATCACTCACCAGACTGCCCTTTCTCCACACTCACTCTGAGGGAAGCCATGTTGTAAGCAGCCTGTAAGCCTCCTGTCAAGAGTCACGTATACATGACTGTCCCAAAGTCCTTAACCATTCCCTTCCCCACAGCAACCATGAGTTCATTTTCTAAGTCTGTGAGTCTCTTCCTGTTTTGTAAGTAAGTTTGTGTACACATTGCTATATTTAAAATGTATAACCAACAAAACCTACTGTATAGAACATGGAACTCTGCTCAATGTTATGTGTCGGCCTGGATGGGAAAGGGGTTTGGGGGAGAATGGATACATGTATATGTATGGCTGAGTCCCTTCACTGTTCATCTGAAACTATCACAACATTGTTAATCGGCTATACTCCAATACAAAATGTTTTTTGTGTTAAAAAATTAAAAAAAAAAAAGAGCCATGTGAATGTGTTTCAAAGTGGATCTTCCATGCCCAGATTCCAATAAGCATATTGCCCCTGAACAGCCTGACCGCAGTCTCCCTAAGGACCCTGAGATAAGATCACAGTTAAGTTGATCATGAATGCCTGACTCTGTGAAACTGCAATATGATAAACTTGTCTGGCTTTAAGCAAGGCTTTGGAGGAATTTTTTTTTTTTTTTTTAATTAATGCTTTGGTGACTCAGACAGTAAAGAATCCACCTGCAATGCGGAAGACCCAGGTTTGATCCCTGGGTCAGGTGGATCTACTGGAGAAGGAAACGCCACCCCACTCCAGTATTCTTACCTGGAGAATTCCATGGACAGAGGAGCCTGGCAGGCTGTAGTCCAAGGGGTTGCAAAGATTCGGACACAACTGATTGAATAACACACTTTATTTTTTTTTAATATTTTATTTATTTATTTTGCAGCACTGGGTCTCAGTTGTGTCCAGCTCTTTGTGACCCATGGACTGTAGCCTGCTGGGCTCCTCTGTCCATGGAATTCTCCAGGCAAGAATATTGGAGTGGGGTGCCACTTCCTCCTCCAGAGGCTCTTTCTGACCCAGAAATTGAACTCACGTCTCCTGGGACTCCTGCCTTGACAGGCAGGTTCTTTACCACAGAGCTACCTGGGAAGCCCTTAGCTGCAGCATGTGGGATCTTTTAATTGTGACATGCAGGATCTTCATTCCCTAACCATAGATTGAACCCACATCTCCTGCCATTAGAAGTGGGATGTCTTAACCACTGGACCACAAGGGAAGTCCCAGAGCAACTTTTTTTTACACAACAGTATAGTTTACTACAGTGTAGTAAAATTAGTTTACATATTTACAATTCATTGCAATTCTTACTGCTACTGAAATTCAATTTATCTCATCTTTCCCAGTGGGGGCCTCTTCAAATTGTCTCCTGAGTTATTTGAGAGAATCCTAGTAGTCTTTAATAGCTCTTTTGCTCTCTATAGGTTTTCAGAGTTTTCTTAAAATTGCCTGCTCTAACTTCCTGGTGGTCCAGTGGTTAAGACTCTGAGCTTCCAATTTCAGGGGGCCCAGATTCTACCCCTGGTCAGGAAACCAAGATCCCACATGTTGTGTGACACAGCCAAAAAAAAAAAAAAAAAAAGGAAAGAAAGAAAAAGAAAAGTATGGGCTAAAAAAAAAAAATTGGCTATTTCTCCAAGAAGTCTTGGTTTATTTTATTCAGAATGATCTAGAGAATGATGAGAGCGTGGGTGCCATGGGTGCTTGGTTTATCATTATTTCTAGATCTTTTCAGTAGAGAGATAAATATCTTATGAGTTCATACTTAAATTTCCAATCCATATACAGGATTAAAGTTTTTTTTTAACTTCTTTTATATTAAATCTAATTCTTTTCAACTACACAGAGAATCCCGGTTCTCAAGGACAGAGGCAACAAAATTAAATAACCATTAATTAGTCATTTGTTTTATTCTACATAAACATACAACAGTCTCAGAAAACAATTCCAAAACTATCACTAATCATTATGACTTCTGAAGGCCATTTGAACAACTTTTGCATATGCTACCATAATTTTCTCCTTTTAAAATACTTATACCAAAAAAAAAAAATACTTATACCATGTCTATATTCTTTGATCAGGTCATTACATACACTTTTCCTTTTAAATATTCACATAATATTAGTTCTACAAGTAATCATACCATATATTTGATGTTACTGCCAGTACAATTGGAGAAGGCAATGGCACCCCACTCCAGTACTCTTGCCTGGAAAATCCCATGGACGGAGGAGCCTGGTAGGCTGCGGTCCTTGGGGTCGCAAAGAGTTGGACATGACTGAGCGACTTCACTTTCACTTTTCACTTTCATGCATTAGAGAAGGAAATGGCAACCCACTCCAGTGTTCTTGCCTGGAGAATCCCAGGGACGGCAGAGCCCGGTGGGCTGCCATCTATGGGGTTGCACAGAGTCGGACACGACTGAAGTGACTTAGCAGCAGCAGCAGCCAGTACAATGATATGATAAGGTCTCTCATATTATTTTGGTTGGTAAGTTGTTCTTCAGTAGAGTACTCAGGGAAAGCACATGAAAACAATATCGTTTTCACTCCCAGCAAGTTTTCCCATTTGAGCACTTCTGAGAAGAAACCATAGAGGGTTCATTTCAAGAGATGATGGGGGTGGACTTAATAGTCTTTTATGCTTTATCACAAGGCTGCTTGCCCTCACTCACTGGTGGAGTAGGCAGAATCCCTCCCAAGGTCAGTCGATGTTCTCAAAGTGCCCACCACACTTCTTAGTGATGATCTGGCCGCATCTTTGAGTTTTTCTTGTTCTCAGTTCATCTGCCACCCCACTGCTTCTTTCTGCTATCTTGCACATAGATGATAATAACATCCACAATCTTGTTGTTGCTGATTCTACCTGATTGTACTCAGGATTTCCTAGAGTTAACTTGTCACTTAGTTTGGTATTTATTCTTCTTGGTGTTCTATGAGCTTCTGGATCTGTGGTTTGGTACTTATCACTAATTTTGGGAAATATCTGTGCTTATCCCTTTCTTCTTCTGATATTGCCATTGCACAGATGTTGTGAGTGTGTGTGTATTTAGTCATACATGATTCTTTGCGACCCCGTGGACTGTAGCCCACAGGCTCCTCTGTCCACGGAATTTTCCAGGCAAGAATACAGAAGTGGGTTGCCAGTTCATCCTCCAGGGTATCTTCCTCACCGAGAGATCAAACCCACATCTCCTTCACTGGCAGGTGGAGTCTTCACCAACTGAGCCACCTGGGAAGCACATATGTTATGCATTTTCTAATTGTCCCATAGGATCAAATATCTCTTTTTTTATATATCTGACTTTTTCATTTCATTCCCTTTTTCTCTCTGCATTTCAGTTTTAGATGAAATGTTCACATTTCTTCAAAAAAGAGTTGTTGATTTTCAATTTGTCAGTTTTTTTCTTGGTGTGGCATTGGAAGTGAAACTTCTCATCTCCTTACATGCCAAAGTAGAAACTGAAGTCTATTTAGTTCTGTTGAAAATTTTCTCCATGGGTTTTTTGTTTGTTTGTTTGTTTTGCTATATATTTTATATGTGGGGATTTGAGAGGGTAAAAAAACTACATAGCCACTGCAATCTTTGCAAACTCAGAAATAATGTTTAATAATAAAAAAAAGTAAGAGGTATTTGGTACAAAGTAATTCAGTGTTACAACTTAAGCTAATTTTCTTGGTTTAAAAATGTTTTTATAAACATTTACTATAAGTGTAAATTGGCAAGCAGGACTTCCCTGGTAGTCTAGTGCTTAAGAACCTGCCTGCCAATGCAGGGGACACAGGTTTGATCCCTGATCTGGAAGATCACACATACTGCAAAGTAACAAATCTCATGCACCCATAACAAGTGAGCCCACATGCTGCAGCTACTGAAGGCCATGCACCTAGATCCCTGCTCCTCAACAAGAGAAGCCACCACAATGAGAAGCCTGTGTACAATAATGAAGAGTAGCCCCAACTCTCTGCAACTAGAGAAAGCTCATACACAGCAATGAAGATCCAGCACAGCCAAAAATCAATTAAAAAGAAACTTTTTTAAATAATAAAAATAAAGGATCCAAAAAGACATTTAAAAAATTAACAAGCAAAAGACAAGAATTCCCTTAATAAAAAAACAGACAATATCTCAAAATCAGACAGTTTATAGAAGAAAGTGAAATAAACTGAAGATATTGAAACTCATTAATAAACAATGGAACACCTATTAAAACAACAAAGAGATATCAGTTTTAACTGTGTTAGTCTAGCAAAAATTAGAGAACTAGATAATAATAAGTTCTCATTTGCTGTTCAGTCGCTCGGGTCATGTCCAACTCTTTGTGACCCCATGGACTGCAGCACGCCAGGCTTCCCTGCCCTTCATCATCTCCCAGAGTTTGCTCAAACTCATGTCCATTGAGTCAGTGATGCCATCCAACCATCTCATCCTCTGTCCTCCCCTTCTCCTCCTGGCTTCAATCTTTCCCTGCATCAGGGTCTTTTCTAAAGAGTCGGCTCTTCACAATAGGTGCCCAAAGTATTGGAGCTTCAACTTCAGCATCAGGCCTTCCAATGAATATTTAGGATTGATTTCCTTTAGGATTGACTGGCTGGATCTCTGTGCAGTCCAAGAGACTCTAAAGAGTCTTCTCCAATGCCACAGTTCAAATACATCAGTTCTTCGGCGCTCAGCCTTCTTTATGGTCCAACTTTCATATCCATACATGACTACTGGAAAAACCATAGCTTTGACTAGATGGACATTTCTTGGCAAAGTAATGTCTCTGCTTTTTAATATTTTGTTTATATTTATCATAGCTTTTCTTCCAAGGAGTAAGCGTCTTTTAATTTCATGGCTGCAGTCATGATCTGCAGTGATTTTGGAGCCCCCTAAAATAAAGTCTGTCATTATTTCCATTGTTTCCCCATCTATTTGCCATGAAGTAATGGGACTGGATGCCATGATCTTAGTTTTTTGAATGTTGAGTTTTAAGCCAGTTTTTTCACTCTCCTCTTTCACTTTTATCAAGAGGCTCTTTAGTTCCTCTTCACTTTCTGCCCATAAATGTGATGTCATCTGCATAATCTGAGGTTATTGATATTTCTCCTGGCAATCTGGATTCCAGCTTGTGCTTCATCCAGCCCACCATTTCTCATGATATACTCTGCATATGAGTTAAATAAGCAGGGTGACAATATACAGATTTGACAAACTCCTTTCCCAACTTGGAACCAGTCAGTTGTTCCATGTCTTGTTCTAACTGTTGCTTCTTGACCTGCATACAGATTTCTCAGGAGGCAGGTAAGGTGGTCTGGTATTCCCATCTCTTGAAGAATTTTCCACCGATGTGGTCCACACAATCAAAGGCTTTATATCATCAATAAAGCAGAAGTAGATGTTTTTTCTGGAATTCTCTTGCTTTTTCTAGGATCCAATGGATGTTGGCAATTTGATCTCTCATTGCTCTGCCTTTTCTAAATCCAGCTTGAACATCTGGAAGTTCTCGGTTCACGTTGAAGTTGTTGAAGTCTAGCTTGGAGAATTTTTAGTATTACTTTGCTAGAGTATAAGATGAATGCAATTATGTGGTAGTTTGAACATTCTTTCCCAGATGGGAAAGATTGAAGGCAGGAGGAGAAGGGGATGACAGAGGATGAAATGGTTGAATGGCATCACCGACTCGATGGACATGAGTTTGAGCAAGCTCCGGGTGTTCGTGATGGACAGGGAAGCATGGTGTGCTGCAGTCCATGGGGTTGCAAAGAGTTGGACACGACTGAGTTATTGAACTGAACTGAACTTGAACATTCTTTGGCATTGCTTTCTTTGGGATTGGAATAAAAACTGACCTTTTCCAGTCCTGTGCCCACTGCTGAGTTTTCCAAATTTGTTGGCATATTGAGTGCAGCACTTTAACAGCATCATCTTTGAGGATTTGTATAGTTTCTGTGTATTCTTGCCACCTCTTCTTATATCTTCTGCTTCTATTGGGTCCATACCATTTCTGTCCTTTATTGTGCCCATCCTTGCATGAAATGTTCCCTTGGTATCTTTAATTTTTGTGATGACATCTCTAGTCTTTCCCATTCTGTTGTTTTCCTCTATTTCTTTGCATTGTTCACTGAGGAAGGCTTTCTTATCTCTCCTTACTATTCTTTGGAACTCTGCATTCAGATGGGCATATCTTTCCTTTTCTCCTTTGCCTTTAGCTTCTCTTCTTTTCTCAGTTATTTTTAAGGCTTCCTCAGACAACCATTTTGCCTTTTTGCATTTCTATTTCTTGGGGATGGTTTTGATCACCACCTTCTGTACAGTGTTTGAACCTCTGCCCATAGTTTTTCAGGCACTCTGTCTATCAGAGCTAATCCCTTGAATCTATTTGTCACTTCCACTCTATAAACATAAGGTATTTGATTTAGGTCATACCTGAATGGTCTAGTGGTTTTCCCTATTTTCTTCAGTCAAAGTCTGAATTTTGCAATAAGGAGTTCATGATCTGAGCCACAGTCAGATCCTGGTCTTGTTTTGGCTGACTGTGTAGAGTTTCTCCATCTTTGAATGCAAAGAAATAGTCAATCTGATTTTGGTACTGACCATCTGGTGATGTCCATGTGTAGAGTCATCTCTTGTGTTGTTGGAAGAGGGTGTTCTCTTGGCAAAACTGTTATCCTTTGCCCTGCTTCATTTTGTACTCCAAGGCCAAACTTGCCTGTTACCCCAGGTAACTCTTGATTTCCTACTTTTCCTTTCTATGATGAAAAGAACATCTTTTTTTGGTGTTAGTTCTAAAAGTTCTTGTAGGTCCTCATAGAACCGTTCAACTTCAGCTTCTTTGGCATAGAAGCATGGTTGGGGCATAGATTTGGATTACTGTGATATTGAATGGTTTGCCTTGAAAACGAACAGAGATCATTCTGTTCTTTTTGATATTGCACCCAAGTACTAGTTTATAGAAACCCTGAGACAGAATCTGGAAAGGTTCCCACAGGCAGATTTCTTTCTTTCTTTCTTTCTTTCTTTTTTTTAAGTGAAAGAGGCTCTATTTGGGAAGGGAGAGGGCTGAGGAGAGGGAACATATATATAAACTAATGTCACAATTCTGCAGTGAAATTTAGTACTTTGTAGTCAAATTAAATAATGCATATCCTGTGATCCAGAAATGCCATTCCTGGAGAGATAACCAAAATAAACTCTCATACTAAATGTATGAAGAAACAATATGAGATTGTGATATGGTTTCTATCGCTGGAGGTATAAATAGGTAAAATGTGATGAGTTAATAATTATGTCTCATGTAGAAACAACAGATCTATATGGTAGCAATTATGTACGGATCTTTAGAACTTTACCACTTAGTGAAAAAAGAACAGAAATTGAGATCCATAAGGCATTACAGAATATATGTTTTAAACATGTACTAAAAAACAAAAAATACACAGTTTACAAAAACTGATTTAAAAAAAAAGAGAATACACATTAACTGAATTAGAATGGCTGCCACAGAGTAATGACAATAGGAATAAAGATAAAGAGAAATAACAGAAATAAACAGATTTTTTTTTAAAGAGCATGATCTTATAGACTACGATAAAGTGCCTTAAACTGAGGAGTATATAAACTTATTTTTCCACATCTGAATTTCTACTATAATGTTTTAAAGTAAATTTAAGCACTTTCCCTCAAAACCTGTACTTTTTGAGAATACGTCAAACTACAAAGTACTATTTATTTTCCTTGTGCTATTAGCATCTCCTCTAGTTATTATCCATTCTTTGACTTCCTTTTCTAGCAGCATATCTAACCTCATAACTTTTTATTCATCTGACTCATTCATTTATTTACTCAATAAGTATTTAAGTGTCTACTTAAATATCAAGTGTGCATAAAGTATTGTTGGGCACTAAGAGGACATGCGGGAAACATTTTATGACCGCTTTTTCCAGGAACCTTCATTCTCATGATGCATGCAAAGCATTAACCCACAAAACAGCTCAAAACAGTCCTGTGCAGTACTGATTTTGTGTCTGAAGATGAGAAGTGGATGTTAACATGTGGTGGGATCTGGAGAAGACATATCAGTGTGGAATGGAGCAGGTGGGAAAATATGTCAAGAGTCTACCTGTGGGACTTCCCTGGCACTCCAGGGGTTAAGACTCTACACTTCCACTGCAGGAGGCACGAGTTCTCTCCCTGGTGGGGGATATAAGATCCTGCATGCCACGTGGTGAGGCCAAAAAGGAAAAAAAAAGAAGAAGAGTCTAGGTACATTTTACATCTTATATAATGAGTAGGAGAGAGAAAGAAAAGGCATCCCATGTGGGGACATGTCTTTTTACAAGGCACAAAGTCAAGACTGAATAAAGCATAATCAGAAAGCGTAAAACTAGACGGTGGGAAGTGAGGTAAGAAATTAAGGGCAATATGGTTAAACTGGGGGGTTCCCTGGTAGCTCAGCTGGTAAATAATCCACCTACAATGCAGGAGACCCCAGTTCAACTTCTGGGCCGGAAAGATCTGCTGGAGAAGGGATAGGCAACCACTCCAGTATTTTGGGGTTTCTCTGTTGACTCAGCTGGTAAAGAACTCACCTGCAACACGGGAGACCCGGGTTTGATACTGGGTTGGGAAGATCCCCCGGAGAAGGGAATGGCAACCCAGTCCAGTATTCTGGCCTGGAAAATTTCATGGACTGTATAATCCATGGGGTCGCAAAGAGTCAGACATGACTGAGCGACTTTCACTTTCACTATTAAAACAACAGAGAACAAACTGTAGAATGCTTCAAGGTCTCACCAAGTAATCTTGATTTTATCCTGTAGGCAGCAGGAAGCTTCTGTAGGGTTTTGATTTGGGAACTGAATAGATTTTTCTGAGTTACATTATCACATCAAATCTTTCACCAAACGCTGCTCAGGATCATAGTTCTCCTTCTGTCCAGGACCACAGTGATAGACCTCGTCCAAGATGGATTCAGTGAACTTTTACTATAACCCCTCCCTCCTCCCTGCTCGCTTCCTTCCCCAACTTGCAGCCTTTTATCCTTTCACTTCTTCCACCTCTTCAGCTTCATAACTTGATCTCATTATATCAGAGTTTGGGTTAGCTATGTTTCTCTGGCATCCTATGTTTACCTCTACCACATTAATTGATCATTATTTTAATCATCAAAAGGTTAGTGACCCCTCTGCAGCCATGAAATCAAAAGACGCTTACTCCTTGGAAGAAGAGTTATGAGCAACTTAGATAGTATATTCGAAAGCAGAGACGTTACTTTGCTGACTAAGGTCCATCTAGTCAAGGCTATGGTTTTTCCAGTGGTCAGGTATGGATGTGAGAGTTGGACTGTGAAGAAGGCTGAGTGCCAAAGAATTGATGCTTTTGAACTGTGGTGTTGGAGAAGACTCTTGAGAGTCCCTTGGACTGCAAGGAGATCCAACCAGTCCATTCTGAAGGAGATCAGCCCTGGGATTTCTTTGGAAGGAATGATGCTAAAGCTGAAACTCCAGTACTTTGGCCACCTCATGCAAAGAGTTGACTCATTGGAAAAGACTTTGATGCTGGGAGGGATTGAGGGTAGGAGAAAAAGGGGACGACCGAGGATGAGATGGCTGGATGGCATCACTGACTTGATGGATGCGAGTCTGAGTGAACTTTGGGAGTTGGTGATGGACAGGGAGGCCTGGAGTGCTGCAGTTCATGGGGTCGCAAAGAGTCGGACATGACTGAGTGACTGAACTGAACTGAACTGAACTACTGTCTACTAGGCTGAGACCATGATGATGAGTAAAAATGGAACCAAAACCTGCCCTCATGTAGCCTAGAAGCAGAGAGAAAATCTGTCTTATTTTGGAATCCTATTTTTCACTGTAGAATTTATTGCACTGCATTTCAACTGAGCCCAGAGTGTTGGGCTGTAGCACCTTATAGATGCCCAGTAAATGTTAACTGGATGAATGAATGAATAGAGGTTTGGAGAATCCTACTCATACAGCCATAAGCATTATCATCAGTCCTGGACTGATAATGGCAATCTCATCCATTCTCAGAACTGCTTATCACATGAAAACATAAACTCTAGGTCAAACTTTTTCTGTAAAGTGCTGGCTAGACTTTATAAGCCATATGGTATCTGTCACAACTACTCAGTTCTGCCATGGTAGTACAAAAGCAGCCATAGATAATACGAAAACAAATGTGGCCGTGTTCCAAGAAAATATTATTTATAAAAAGAGGTGGTGAACTGGACTTGGCACACAGGTCCTTGTTTCCAAACCTGTGCTATAGATGAGGCCACTTCTGTCAATTTTTCAGTACTGCCTTCATGCCTGGTCCATACTCTATTCTTTAATCAGGTAAATTTCCTTGCTACAGCCAACAGCTGAGTTCCCCTTTAAACTCATGCCTGACATCTGCAATTTGTCACAGATTGTGGTATTGTGAAAGAGTATATAATCTGGAGCCCAAAGACCTGTTTTACTTATCGGTTGACCTTTTGCCAAGTTACTTTGCATTACTGAACCTTTATTTCCTCATTGTACATGGAGTTTTGCTTTTTTAAATTTTGACTAAGAAGATCAAGTAAGAAATGTATACTGAGAATTGAACATGATTCAGACACACAGTAAACAGTTTACAAATATCCCCATATACACCTTTGCCTGGTCATGTTCTTTTCCTCTTTTAAATCATTATCAGGTATTTATGGAGGATCTATTATATCCAAGGTACAGTTTCAGGTACCTTTAAAACTATTCTAAATCTTCCATGATATCTCCCTTGACCGCGATACACCTAAGAGCCTAAAAGTCCTGATGTTTGAGTCCCAGCACTAGATATTCTGATATGTTTTATAAGGAATGGCCTGAGCATCAGAACTACTCCCAGATAATTTCAATATAGAGCAAATTTCAGGGTCACTGCTCTAGATGGGACTCTGGGTTCAAACAACTCAGAAGCCTTCTTCTTCTGTCTTTCCAGCTGCTTTCTCTTTAATAGTTAGTACCTATATGCACGTCCTTATAGAGTTAAGAGTTGATTGAGTTCTCCCAGCAATGATTTACTCATATTTGGATATATTTATGTTAAGGACAATGGAAATAAAGAGAATGAAGTAATCCTCTTACCTTGCATTTGACATTTGTTGTGTAATTATCAAGTATCTATTCCCTTTTCTTGTGGCAACAATCTTGAGTTTTACTTGGGGATTCTCCTTTCCCCATCTTCAGCTCAGTTGTCCTGCTTGAGGCTTTATGCCTGGACCCTAGAAGCTCATGAAGCCAGTATAGTAACTCTCCTGGCTACCGTCACTCTTGGTCTACTCTGAGGAACTTTCATGTTTTCCAGGATTACTGAAAGACACTTACTTTTTTCCCATTAGATTGGAATCTGAGACAAAATGGTTCTTGGAGATTCTGGCAGCTATTCTATAACCTCAAAGAGAAAGCCCATCTAAGAACAAAATAAGAGAAAGAGATAAGACAGACAGAGAGATCACTTTGTGCCATAGTATCTAGCTGTTTCTCAAATCAGGTGCATCATTAAACTGCTATATGAACCAATAAACTCCATTTTGCTTCTGCTTCTGCCAATTTTAGTCAGGTATTCTGTCACTGACAACCAGAAGAATCCCAAACTGATACAGCCTTCGCTCATCTCCCTCAGAACCCAATTTATCACCCATATTCACAGAAATTACATGCCAGAGTCAATCACCAATCATTCATTCAACAAATGTACTAAATGTCTATGGAATACAATGTTCAGCCTAGGAGGAGGGAGGAGGGATGATAACAGTATGCCATGATTAAGAACTCCAGGAGAACAAGGTGATGGAGGAGTAGGTGAATGTGGAGTACATCTCTCTCCATGGATACATCAGGAACACACCTTCAGCCATAGAAGTGCATGCAGAACACCAGCTGAGAGCAGACAGGAGTACCTGACCAACGGAAAAGAATGTATAGACCCACGCAAAACTTGGTAAGATGAAGGAACTAGGTGGGGAAACAGGAGTGTTCATAGGACAGGACCTGCCCTCGGCTGGTGGGAGAACTGAAGCAGGGCTCCAATCCCCACATCAGGGCAATTGTCTGAGTCAGAGGAGAAACATTTAAGGCTGACAGTGAAACAACTGATCTGTGGCAGGCTACATGACATGAGAATCAGACAGTCCTTGCCACAGCCATACATACCCTGGACAGGAAAGTTGGCCCCCTGGAGGGCACAGTGGCTGGGAGTTGGAGTTTAGGGATTGTGGACAAGTCCCAGGGCAAGAGCTGCTGTTGACTGAAGAGAGACGGGTTGAGGGGATTTGAGGGAGGAAATCGTGGTAGAAAATGCACGTGAAGGAAAGCCAGGCAGCCATGGAAGCAAGGTGATACTGCTGAGTCATGTGTAGGGGGTAGAGCCATCACCATAGCCTCTCTCTCCCCACACGCCAGCATCAGTCAGCTGAACAATAGAGGCTGACACATCAAATGCCTGACGCACTGAACTACAGAGTAGGACCCCAACAAAGGGTGCCCCTTTAGGTGCCTGATGCACTGATCTATAGAATAGGATGCCAGCCGGGGGGGGGGGGGTCCCTCTATGTTCCTGACATGCTGAACAACAGCGTAGGACCCCAGGCAAGGAAACCCTCTACATGCCTGAATAGGCAGAGCTACAGACAAAGGCCAAAGAGGCCTGATCGCCAACTGCGAGAGGCTTGAAAAAAAAGACTCTGATAGGGCCATAACTCCTGCAGCAGAGGCAGTTCATGTCCCTGCACACTTGGCGCCACCAGGTTCCCCTCAAGCCAAGCAATTGTACCACCTTCATGCTCAACTCTTACTGGGGCAGAGCTGCCACAGGCCAGAAAAAAAGTCTTGTATCTATGCACCCAGGGTTGCTTCCATTGTGTCTGACTCTTTGCAGCCCTGTAGACTGTGCCCTGCCAGGCTTCTGTCAGGAAGTGGGGTTCTCCAGGCAAGAATACTGGAGCATATTGGCCAATATTGGTTGCCATACCCTTCTAGAGCACTATATTTTCTGCTTCCCTAGCCGCCAACTCCTCTGAGTACTTGGTGCTGCCAGAACCCCTGTGACCCAAGCAGTTGCACCACCTCGAACAAGACCCTCACAGGAGCAAACCCAAGTCCTCCAGGGCAGCCTCAGGAGTAAACCCCACTGGATGACCCACATGTAGAGGTGGAAATAAAACCATAATTGAAACCCAGGGGCAGAGTGGCTAAGGAAGACCCAAAACCTTTCCACCAGCTGCACAAGCTGCAGATTAAATCCACATGATTAACTAGGCAGACTGTTTGTCTATGGAATATATAAAAGGAAATTGAGAGCTCCCACAAAAGAAAATGCACTAGTTGTGATAGCTGTGGATATTGGAGGCAAGAACACACAGGAGTAGGACCAGATTAGAATCTGAGCTGCCCCCACAGCAGCTCCAGAGATCAGCACAGTGTTGGAGGACAACCTAGGGTGGTTAGGTAGACTGTGACTCCCAGCGAGGGAAAGACTCTGACAGCAGTGACTCAAGAAAAACATTTATTGTTCTTATTTTTTGACTCGTTCTGTAGATTCTTTTGGATTTTTTTCCTTTTCCTTTCATCACCCCCCTCCACCATTGTAGTTCTCGATTTTATTGGCACTAAGAAATCCAATTAAGCTTTTGAGCTTTTTTTTTTTTTCTCAGTCACACTTTTTATTCTTGTTATAAACCTCTGCCTCTTCGTTGGGCTTTTGCAGTTCTGTGGATTTTTCCTTTTTTTTTTTCTTCTCTCTTTTTCTAATTTTAATTTTTTAAACCTTATATAGTAAGAAATACAAGAGAAGAAAAAAGATCTACAAAATCAACCACAAACAATTAAGAACTGCATAAAATTTGTGGAAAGAATACTCAGCAACAATGCCATCCTACTGTGTGTGAAGCCCTGTGCTAGATATTGAGGACAGAAAGGATTATAAGGCAGGAATGATGCAAAGTTGTGGTAAAAAATAGGTGGCATTTTCCATAATTTTTCCAACACTCAGAAGAAAAGTATTAAAGTTCTCCAAAATGGAAAGGTTTGGTTTATAGTGGGAAAGAGGCAAATTAAATTCCTTTCAGAGAAAGATCCTTTTCTACTTCCTTTTAAATTCATCATTGACTTATTGAGTTTTATACAAGTGACTAGAAGATATATTCTGATACCCATTAATGTAAGTGCAGACTTAAAACTAGACAAATAATAGCTAATCCCACAAAGTCTTCTATGTGCCCAGGACTGTTCTGGGCCTCAAAAGAGAAATTCTGGAATTTTTTTTTTTTTTTTGAAATTAAAGGTCACCACTATTGAAATCTGCAAGAAAAGTCAGTATTCTAATGAAAGTACTTCTATTATACCCAAATATCATTCTTTATTTTTCCAGAAAAACAATAATTGAAATATCGGTTTAGGTTTCATTTATAAAGCTGTTATGACTAACTTCAAATTGATTTCAAGAAACAAGAAAATAAAATCATCTTGCTAAATAAAAACACACAGCCATAAAATAAGTTTCTGCTAGAGTATCTGACATTTGAAGTCTCCCCCGAGATGTTCCATTCAGTTCCCGCTTTGGCTAGTTCCAATAATTAAAATTATTTATCTTTTTGATCACTTAAAACTGTCTCCAGTCTACTTACTAAACAGTTAAACATTCCATCAATGTAGAAAGACATATTAATTACAGTTCAATTAACCAAATAAACTGCATAGTTAATAGAAATAATTTTTTTTTTTTAGAAGGAAAATGAAACAATTTTGTTTGGCAAGCATGCCTAATTGTGTGCTTTAAATTCTTGGTTTTGGCTTGTGATCACTTAAAAACAACCACTAAACACATCTAAGTGGTTGATTATAAATGCAAGATTATGCCTTCTGCATTTTATAGTATATAAAATCTAGCATATGAGAAAATAAACTCAAGAGCAACAAAGAGGTCCAGTCACTTACCCTCTTCATAACCACAGCCAGGGTAAATTTCACTCAACCTTCAGCCATTGAATTTTATTCTGAGGTTTCCATCTACCACACAATCAGATAAACCCTGGTTTGTGGGAGCAAGTAATGGAAACTGTGATGTAAAAAGAATTGCCAAACAAATTTCCATGTGCTTAACCTGAAAGGGAGAAATTCCAGCGTGAACTGAGGAAAAAGTTTTCAGCTGCTTTTAAACCCAAGGGGCTGATTTCACTTTTAGCAGGAACTTGTGACTAAGATTGCCTTGTCGGGAAAATGATTAACACTCTTGTTGTCGTCATCTGCTTGAGCTCTCCAGCTGTAGGAAATTGGCTAAGGGAACCTTATCAATCCTAGACATGTGTGCTGTGAATACATTGTCCTCCTGAGCCGGCATTTAGTTACTTATTCAAATTAAGATGTATTTAGAACCTCTACCAACGTTGTTAGTGGTTATTTTATTAAAACTATGATTAGCAAACACCCTCTTCCAACAACACAAAAGAAGACTATACACATGGACATCACCAGATGGTCAACACCAAAATCAGATTGATTATATACTCTTTGCAGCCAAAGATGGAAAAGCTCTATACAGTCAGCAAAAACAATACCAGGAGCTGATTGTGGCTCAGATCATGAACTCCTTATTGCCAGATTCAGAATTAAATTGAAGAAAGTAGGGAAAACCAGTAGACCATTCAGGTATGACCTTAATCAAATCCCTTATGATTATACAGGGGAAGTGAGAAATAGATTTAAGGGACTAGATCTGATAGACAGAGTGTCTGATGAACTATGGATGGAGGTTTGTGACCTTGTTCAGGAGGCAGGTATCAAGACCATTGCCATGGAAAATAAATGCAAAAAAGCAAAATGGCTCTCTGAGGAGGCCTTACAAATAGCTGTGAAAAGAAGAGAAGTGAAAAGCAAAGGAGAAAAGGAAAGATATACCCATCTGAATGCAGAGTTCCAAAGAATAGCAGGGAGAGATAAGAAAGCCTTCCTCAGTGATCAATGCAAAGAAATAGAGGAAAACAACAGAATGGGAAAGACTAGAGATCTCTTCAAGAAAATTAGAGCCCCAAGGGAATATTTCATGCAAAGATGGGCACAATAAAGGACAGAAATGGTAGGGACCTAACAGAAGCTGAAGATATTAAGAAGAGATGGCAAGAATACACAGAAGAACTGTACAAAAAAGATATTCACAACCCAGATAATCATGATGGTGTGATCACTCACCTAGAGCCAGACATCATGGAATGTGAAGTCACGTGGGCCTTAGAAAGCATCACTACGAACAAAGCTAGTGGAGGTGATGGAATTCCAGTTGAGCTATTTCAAATCCTGAAAGATGATGCTTTGAAAGTGCTGCACTCAATATGCCAGCATATTTGGAAAACTCAGCAGTGGCCACAGGACTGGAAAAGGTCAGTTTTCATTCCAATCCCAAAGAAAGGCAAGGCCAAAGAATGATCAAACTACCACACAATTGCACTCATCTCACATGCTAGTAAAGTAATGCTCAAAATTCTTGAAGCCAGGCTTCAGCAATTCGTGAATTGTGAATTTCCAGATGTTCAAGTTGGTTTTAGGAAAGGCAGAGGAACCAGACACAAATTGCCAGCATCCACTGGATCATCGAAAAAGCAAGAGAATTCCAGAAAAACATCTATTTCTGCCTCATTGACTATGCCAAAGCCTTTGACTGTATGGATCACAATAAACTGTAGAAAATTCTGAAAGAGATGGGAATACCAGACCACCTGACCTGCCTCTTGAGAAACCTATATGCAGGTCAGGAAGCAACAGTGAGAACTTGACATGGAACAACAGACTGGTTCCAAATTGGAAAAGGAGTACATCAAGGCTGTATATTGTCACCCTGTTTATTTAACTTATATGCAGAGTACATCATGAGAAACGCTGGGCTGGAAGAAACACAAGCTGGAATGAAGATTGCTGGGAGAAATATCAATAACCTCAGACATGCAGATGACACCACCCTTATGGCAGAAAGTGAAGAGGAACTAAAAAGCTTCTTGATGAAAGTGAAAGAGGAGAGTGAAAAAGTTGGCTTAAAGCTCAACATTCAGAAAACGAAGATCATGGCATCTGGTCCCATCACTTCATGGGAAATAGATGGGGAAACAGTGTCAGACTTTATTTTGGGGGGCTCCAAAATCACTGCAGATGGTGACTGCAGCCATGAAATTAAAAGACGCTTACTCCTTGCAAGGAAAGTTATGACCAACCTAGATAGCATATTGAAAAGCAGAGACATTACTTTGCCAACAAAGGTCCATCTAGTCAAGGCTATGGTTTTTCCAGTGGTCATGAATGGATGTGAGAGTTGGACTGTGAAGAAAGCTGAGTGCTGAATTGATGCTTTTGAACTGTGTTGTTGGAGAAGACTCTTGAGAGTCCCTTGGACTGCAAGGAGATCCAACCAGTCCATCCTAAAGGAGATCAGCCCTGGGTGTTCTTTGGAAGGACTGATGCTAAAGCTGAAACTCCAGTACTTTGGCCACCTCATGCAAAGAGTTGACTCATTAGAAAAGACTCTGATGCTGGGAGGGATTGGGGGCAGGAGGAGAAGGGGACGACCGAGGATGAGATGGCTGGATGGCATCACCGACTCTATGCACATGAGTTTGGGTGAACTCCGGGAGTTAGTGATGGACAGGGAGGCCTGGCATGCTGCAATTCATGGGGTTGCAAAGAGTTGGACACGACTGAGTGACTGAACTGAACCGAACTAAATGATTATAAAAGGCTTTTTCTTACTTTTAATTTTTTATCACCCTCTTAAAAGAAAGATCCTTCTTCAAATTCCAAAGTTTTGGGACTTCCCTGATGATCCAGTGGTTAAGACATTGCACTTCCACCACAGGGGGCACCAGTTTGAGCCCTGGTCAGATAACTAATATCCCATATGGCACATGATGTGGCAAAAAAAAAAAAAAGAAAAAAAAATCCAAAGTTTTATAAGTAATATTAGCAATACCTTTGTGTTCTCTCAGCTTTGTTTCTGTTCCAAGCCTTGCCTGTGTCTAAAGCTTCAGTGTCCTTTTGAACCACCAGTTCTCAATTCTTCTGGAAACCAGGGACATGGAAAATTGAGGAAGAACTAATTAATAGGTAGGTGTACATAATTTTGAGGCATTAGGTAGTCATCAAAGGACTTTTTTTCTTTAAAATGATTGTCATGAATAGCATTACTACCTAATCTGTCCTTCATAAATACTTGTAAACGAAAAAAGGAAACTCACCCATATATGAGGAAGAAATGCAGAGATTTACTCAGACAAACTTCTGTGCATTATTTGTGAATAGGAGCCTAAGACGGTAACACAGAGGCACGGTTTCCCTTAGTAGGCTTTCACTCCACCAACAGGGTGAAGTAGATGGTGCATTGCATTTCCCGTCAACTGAAAGTTGAAACTGCGTCTCAAATACAGTGCTGAGTAAAGAGTGTAAGAGCTCATTGTCAGTTGTGTTTATTACATTATAAATATAATTTTCCTCATAGCCTTAGACTGCTGATTTAGAAGTTGATTGATGACTCAGAGTTCATATCACCCTTCCTGAGGTATTTTCCATGAATTGTTAAGTTTCTTCTAGGAATTCAATTGCATCACCACCAAAGAAAGCAAATTTGAACAGTTTCAATGCTGTAAAACAATTCCAAATAAATTCAACTAATTTTTGCCTCTGCAACTTTCTATTGCTCTTCTCTGAAATTTAACAGGCACTGAGTTAGTTTGCAATATTCACTGCATGCCTAAACGCTGAGCACTTTACAGTTCTAACTACCACACCTTCACTTCATTTTGTTAGGCTGTAACAAACAGCTAGAAAGTTGAAGGAAAATTCCCTCTCCCCCTACTCCCAAAACAAAAGCTCTAAGTCATCTTCATTGCTTATCTTTATAAGAGTGCCTGGATCATAAACACTGAAATTCATTATTATTCAGTTGTACAAAAGAACAGTGACAACAAGCACATGAAAAAAGCAAAGGCAAAACAAACAAATCTTCCAGAACTGAAGTTCTTAGCCTACAATTTAAGAGATTCTGGGAACACACTGAATTATATGTAAATTATAGAATTGTGTGTATTTTTCTGGGGAAAACATGCTTAGGGTTCATCAGATCCTTAACTGAATTGGACAAAAACACACAAAGGAAAGGGCAAGAACCACTACCTCAGAGAAGTATTAAAAATATGTAGTCTCAAAAGAGGACCAAAATGAACAAAATAAGAAAGAGGAGAAATTATAATTAATACCACAGAGATTAAAAAATCATAAGAGAATACTACCATCAGCCATATGCCAATAAACTAGACAACCTAGAAGAAATGGATAAATTTTTAGAGACATAAAATCTGCCAAGATTGAATCAGGAAGAAATAGACAATCACTAGTAGTGAAATTGAACGAGTAATCAAAAAACTCCCAGTAAACAAAAAGTCCAGGACCAGTTTCACAGAGAAATTCTACCAAACACATAAATACAAGCTAGTATCTATCTTTCTCAAACTATACAAAAAAATTAAAGAGGATACAACATGCTCAGATTCATTCTATGATGTTACCATCATCCTGATATCACAACCAAAGAGACTACAAAAAAAGAAAATTACAGCCCAATATCTCTGGTAAACATAGATGCAAAAGTACTCAGCTAAATATTAGAAAACCAAATCCAATAATATATAAAAAAGATCATACAGCATGATCAAATCAGACTTATTCCAGGGATGCAAGGAGAGTTTAATATCCACAAGTCAATCAGTGTGATACACCACATTAACAAAAGGAAGAATAAAAATCACATGATCATCTCAAGAGACATTAAAAAAAGCATTTAACAAAATTCAACATCCGTTAACAATAAAAAATCCTCATCAAAGCGGATATAAAGGGAACATATCTCAACATCAGTTCAGTTCAGTTCAGTTCAGTCACTCAGTCGTATCTGACTCTTTGCAACCGCATGAACTGCAGCACATCAGGCCTTCCTGTCCATCACCAACTCCTGGAGTCCACCCAAACCCATGTCCATTGAGTCGGTGATGCCATCCAACCATCTCATCTTCTGTCGTCCCCTTCTTCTGCCCTCAATCTTTCCCAGCATCAGGGTCTTTTCAAATGAGTCAGATCTTTGCATCAGGTGGCCAAAGTATTGGAGTTTCAGCTTCAACATCGGTCCTTCCAATGAACACCCAGGACTGATTTCCTTTAGGATGGACTGGTTGGATCTCCTTGCTGTCCGAGGGACTCTCAAGAGTCTTCTCCAACACCACACTTTAAAAACATCAATTTTTTAGCACTCAGCTTTCTTTATAGTCCAATTCTCATATCCATACATGACCACAGGAAAAACCATAGTCTTGAATAGACAGACCTTTGTTGGCAAAGTAATGTCTCTGCTTTTCAATATGCTATCTAGGTTGGTCATAACTTTCCTTCCAAGGAGTAAGCGTTTTTAAATTTCATGGCTGCAATCACCATCTACAGTGATTTTGGAGCCCCCCAAAATAAAGTCTGACACTGTTTCTACTGTTTCCCCATCTATTTGCCATGAAGTGATGGGACCAGATGCCACGATCTTCGTTTTCTAAATGTTGAGCTTTAAGCCAACTTTTTTACTGTCCTCTTTCACTTTCATCAAGAAGCTTTTTAGTTCCTCTTCACTTTCTGCCATAAGGGTGGTGTCATCTGCATGTCTGAGGTTATTGATATTTCTCCCAGCAATCTTCATTCCAGCTTGTGTTTCTTCTAGCCCAGAGTTTCTCATGATGTACTCTGCATATAAGTTAAATAAGCAGAGTGACAATATACAGCCTTGAATTACTCCTTTTCCTATTTGGAACCAGTCTGTTGTTCCATGTCCAGTTCTCACTGTTGCTTCCTGACCTGCATACAGGTTTCTCAAGAGGCAGGTCAGGTGGTCTGGTATTCCCATCTCTTTCAGAATTTTCCACAGTTTATTGTGATCCACACAGTCTTTGGCATAGTCAATAAAGCAGAAATAGATGTTTTTCTGAAACTCTCTTGCTTTTTCAATGATCCAGAGGATGTTGGCAATTTGATCTCAACATAGTAAAGACCATTTACGACAAACCTATCAGCTAACATCATAGTCAATGGTGAACAGCTGAAAGCTTTTCCTATAAAATCAGGAAAAAGATGACACCCATTCTTGCCACTTCTATTTAACATAGTATTGGAAGTTCTAATCACAGCAATCATACAAGTAAAATAAATAAAAGGAACCCAAACTGGAAAGAAAGAAGTAAAACTGTCACTATTTGCAGCTGACATATATTTTACATTGAAAACCTTAAAGTATATGTCAAAAAGCTATTAGAGCTAATAAATAAATTCAGCAAAACTGCAGGATATAAGATTAATATACAGAAATATGTTCCTTTTCTATACACTAAATATGAACTATTAGAAAGAGAAATCAAAGGAACAATCCTGTTTAAAATCACATCAAACAGAATAAAATAACTGGAAATAAACTTAACCAAGGAAGTAAAAGACCTATACTCTAAAAACTATAAGATATTGATGAAGGAAATTGAAAAATGATACAAGGAAATGGAAAGATATGCTGTGTTCATGAATTAAAGATTTAATATTGTTAAAATGTCAGACCAAAGCTAGCTACAGATTTAATTCAATCACTATCAAAATACTCATGACACTTTTTAACAGAACTAGAAAAAAATAATCCTAAAATTTATATGGAACCACAAGAGACTCCAAAAAGCCAAAGTAATCTTGAGGAAAGAACAAAGCTAGAGGTATCATGCTCTCAGACTTCAAACTATACTGCAAGCTATAGTAAACAAAGTAGTATGTTACTGGCACAAAAACAGCCACAAGATCAATGGAACAGACTAGAGAGCCCAGAAATAAACCCACACATTTACGGTCAATTAATCTACCAGAAGAGGGGCAGGAATATACAACAGCAAAGAAAGTCTCTTTAATAAGTGGTTCTGGGGAAACTGAGGAGCTACATGTAAAAGAATGAGATTGCAATGCTTCTTACACCATATACAAAAATTAACTCAAAATGCACTAAACACAAAAGTGTAAGGCCAGAAACCATAAAACTCCAAGAAAAAAATATAGGCAGACTGCTCTTTGACATAAACTGTAGGAATATTTTTTAGATCTGTCTCCTAAAGTCAATAGAAACAAAGGCAAATATGACCAAATGATCCTTAAAAACTTAGCTTTTGTACAGCAAAGGAAACCATCAACAAAATGAAAAGACTACTGCATGAGAGAAAACATTTGCATATGATACCACTGATAGGGGGTTAACACCCAAAATATATAAACAGCTCATACAATTCACACAGCCAGTACCTCGCATCAGGAAGCTTACACAAGCCTCTTATCCTCTTCCATCAGAGGGCAGACAGAATGAAAACCACAGTCACAGAAAGCTAACCAAACTGATCACATGGCTCACAGCCTTGTTTGACTCAATGAAACTATGAGCTATGCCATGTAGGGCCACCTGAGATGGACGGATCATGGTGGAGAGTTCTGACAAAACGTAGCCCACTAGAGAAGGGAATGTTAAACCACTTCAGCATTCTTGCCTTGAGAACCCCATGAACAGTATGAAAAGGCAAAAGATATGACACTGAAAGATGAACTCGCAGGTCAGTAGGTGCCCAATATGATACTGGAGAGGAGTGGAGAAATAGCTCCAGAAGGAATGAAGAGGCTGAGCCAAAGAGGAAACAAGGCACAGTTGTGGATGGGTCTGGCGGTGAAAGTGAGGTCCAGTGTTGTAAAGAGCAATATTGCATAGGCATCAGAAATGTTAGGTCCATGAATCAAGATAAATTGGAAGTGGTCAAACAGGAGATGGCAAGAGTGAACATCAACATTTTAGGAATCAGTAAACTAAAATGGATGTGAATGGGTGAATTTGATTCAGATGACCATTTTATCTACCACTGTGGGCAAGAATCCCTTAGGGGAAATGGAGTAGCCATCATAGTCAAGGAAGAGTCCAAAATGCAGTACTTGGGTGCAATCTCAAAAACAACAGAATGATCTCTGTTCATTTCCAAGGCAAACAGTTCAGCATGACAATAATCAAAGTCTATGCCAAAACCACAGATGTCAAAGAAGCTGAAGTTGAACGGATCTATTAAGACCTACAAGACCTTCTAGAACTAACACCAAAAAAAGATGTCCTTTTCATCAAAGGGGACTGGAAGGCAAAATAGTAAGTCAAGAGATACCTGGAATAACAGGCAAGTTTGGCCTTGGAGTACAAAATGAAGCAGGGCAAAGTCTAACAAAGTTTTGCCAAGAGAACACACTGGTCACAGGAAACACACTCTTCCAACAACACAAGAGACGACTCTACACATGGACATCACCAGATGGTCAATAGTAAAATCACATTGATTATATTCTTTGCAGCTGAAGATGAAGAAGCTCTATAGAGTCTGCAAAAACAAGACCGGGAGCTGACTGTGGCTCAGATCATGAACTGCTTATTGCCAAAGTCAGACTTTAATTGAAGAAAGTAGGGAAAATCACTAGACCATTCAGGTATGACCTAAATCAAATACCTTATGATTATACAGTGAAAGTGACAAACAGATTCAAGGGATTAGATCTGATAGAGTGCCCAAAGAACTATGGACAGAAATTTGTAACGTTGTACAGGAGGCAGTGATCAAACTATCCCCAAGAAAAAGAAATGCAAAAAGGCAAAATGGTTGTCTGAGAAGGCCTTAACAACAGTTGAGAAAAGAAGTGAAGCAAAAGGCAAAGGAGAAAAGGAAAGAGATATCCATCTGAATGCAGAGTTCCAGAGAACAAAAAGGAGAGATAAGAAAGGCTTCCTAAGTGAACAATGCAAAGAAATAGAGGAAAACAATAGAATGGGAAAGGCTAAAGATCTCTTCAAGAAAATTAGAGATACCAAGGGAACATTTCATGCAAAGATGGGCACAATAAAGGACAGAAACAGTATGTAGCTAACAGAAGCAAAAGGTATTAAGAAGCAGTGGCAAGAATACACAGAACTGTACAGAAAAGATCTTCATGGCCCAGATAACCATGATTGTGTGACCACTCACCTAGGGTTAGGCAACCTGGAGTGTGAAGTCAAGTGGGCCTTAGGAAAGCTCACACCAAAAAAACTAGTGGAGGTGACGGAATTCCAGCTAAGCTATTTCAAATCCTCAAAGATGATACTGTTAAAATGCTGCACTCAATATGCTAGCAAATTTGGAAAACTCAGCAGTGGCCACAGGATTGGAAAATGTCAGTTTTAATTCCAATCCCAAAAGAAGGGCAATGCCAAAGAATGTTCAAACTACCACAAAATTGCACTCATTTCACAGCTAGCACGGTAATGCTCAAAATCCTTTAAGCTAGGCTTCAACAGTACATGAACCAAGAACTTTCATATGTACAGCTGGTTTTAGAGAAGACAGAGGAACCACCGATCAAACTGCCAACATCCACTGGACTATAGAAAAAGCAAGAGAATTCCAAAAAAACATCTACTTCTGTTTCATTGACTATGCTAAAGCCTTTGACTAGATCACAACTGTGGAAAATTCTTCAAGAGATGGGAATACCAGACCACCTTATCTGACTCCTGAAAAACCTGTATGCAGGTCAAGAAGCAACAGTTAGAACTGGACATGAAACAATGGACAGGTTCCAAACTGGAAAAGGAGTACATCAAGTCTGTATATTGTCACCCTGCCTATTTAACTTACATGTAGAGTACATCATGCGAAATGGTGGGCTGGATGAAGCACAAGCTGAAATCAAGATTGCTGGAAGAAATATCAATAACCTCAGATATGTGGATGACACTACCCTTATGGCAGAAAGCAAAGAGGAACTAAAGAGTCTCTTGATGAAGGTGAAAGAGGAGAGTGAAAAACCTGGCCTAAAACTCAACATTCAGAAAACTAACATCATGGCATCTAGTCCAATCATTTCATGGCAAATAGATTGGGAAACAATGCAAACAGTGACAGACTTTATTTTCTTGGGCTCCAAAATCACTGCAGATGGTGACTGCAGCCACGAAATTAATAATAGTATAACAAGATAGTGTAATAAAAAGCAGAGACATTACTTTGCACACAAAGGTCTGCAAAGCTATACTTTTTCCAGTAGTCATGTATGAATGTGAGAGTTGGACCATAAAGAAAGCTGAGTGCTGAAGAACTGATGTTTTCAAACTGTGGTGTTGGAGAAAACTCTTGAGAGTCCCTTGGACTGCAACATCAAACCAGTCAATCCTAAAGGAAATCAATCCTAAATATTAATTGGAAGGACTGATGGCAAAGTTGAAGCTTCAGTACTTTGGCCACCTGATGTGAAGAGCTAACTCATTAGAAAAGAACCTGATGCTGGGAAAGACTGAAGTCAGAAGAAGGGGATGAGAAGAAGTCAGACAGAGGATGAGAAGATTGGATTGTATCACCGACTCAAAGGACCTGAGTTTGAGGATTCTCCAGGAGATGGTGAAGGACAGGGAAACCTGGTGTGCTGTAGTCCTTGCAGTCACAAAGAGTCAGACACAACTGGGTAAATACAATTCAATACCAAAAAAAAAATTTTTTTTTGATTTAAAAATTGGCAAAAAAGCTGAACAGTCATTTTCCCAAAGAAGACATACAGATGGCCAACAAGCACATGAACAGACGCTCAACATCCTAATCATCTGGGTAATGCAAATCAAAACCACAGTGAACTATCATCTCATGCCGGTCAGAATGGATATTATAAAAAAGATCACAGATAATAAATGTTGGAAAAGATATGTAGAAAAGGAAATCCTTATTCACATTTGGTGGGAATGTAAATTGGTACAGCCACCATGGAAAACAGCATAGAGGTTCCTCAACAAAATAAAAATAGAATTATCATATGATCCAGCAATCCTACTCATAGGTATATACCTGGATAAAACAATAATTTGAAATTGCACCCCAATATTCAGTGCAGTGCTATTTGCAATAGCCAGAATATAGAAGCAACTTAAATGTCCGTCAGCAGAGGAATAGATAAAGAAGATGTGGTACATATATACAGTGAAATATTATATGTAAAAAGAACAAAATAATGCCATCTGCAGCAACATGAATGGACCTAGAGATTGTTATACTGAGTGAACTAAGTCAGACTCAGAAAGACAAATATTATATGATAATTACTTATATGTGTAATCTAAGAAAGGGGCACAAAGGAAGTTAATTACAAAACAGAAGTAGAGTCACAGATGTAGAAAACAAACTTATGGTTACCAGAAGATAAGGTGGGAAAGGATAAACAGGAGATTGGGATTGACATATACACACTACTGTATATAAAATAGATAACTAATAAGAATCTATGGTATAGTATAATTAACTCTACTCAATATCTTCTAATCCCAAAGAAAGGCAATGCCAAAGAATGCTCAAACTACCGCACAATTGCTCTCATCTCACATGCTAGTAAAGTAATGCTCAAAATTCTCCAAGCCAGGCTTCAGCAATACGTGAACCGTGAACTTCCTGATGTTCAAGCTGGTTTTAGAAAAGGCAGAGGAACCAGACATCAAATTGCCAATATCTGCTGGATCATTGAAAAAGCAAGAGAGTTCCAGAAAAACATCTATTTCTGCTTTATTGACTATGCCAAAGCTTTTGACTGTGTGGATCACAATAAACTGTGGAAAATTCTGAAAGAGATGGGAATACCAGACCACCTGACCTGCCTCTTGAGAAATGTGTATGCAGGCCAGGAAGCAACAGTTAGAACTGGAACAGACTGGTTCCAAATAGGAAAAGGAGTACGTCAAGGCTGTATATTGTCACCGTGCTTATTTAACTTGTAGGCAGAGTACATCATGAGAAATGCTGGACTGGAAGAAACACAAGCTGGAATCAAGATTGCCAGGAGAAATGTCAATAACCTCAGCTATGCAGATGACACCACCCTCATGGCAGAAAGTGAAGAGGAACTAAAAAGCCTCTTGATGAAAGTACAAGAGGAGAGTGAAAAAGCTGGCTTAAAGCTCAACATTCAGAAAACGAAGATCATGGCATCCGGTCCCATCACTCCATGGGAATTAGATGAGGAAACAGTGGAAACAGTGTCAGACTTTATTTTTTTGGGCTCCAAAATCACTGCAGATGGTGCTTGCAGCCATGAAATTAAAAGACGCTTACTCCTTGCAAGGAAAGTTATGACCAACCTAGATAATATATTCAAAAGCAGAGACATTACTTTGCCGACTAAGGTCCGTCTAGTCAAGGCTATGGTTTTTCCAGTAGTCATGTATGGATGTGAGAGTTGGACTGTGAAAAAGACTGAGCGCCAAAGAATTGATGCTTTTGAAGTGTGGTGTTGGAGAAGATTCTTGAGAGTCCCTTGGACTGCAAGGAGATTGAAATAGTCCATTCTGAAGGAGATCAACCCGGGGATTTCTTTGGAAGGAATGATGCTAAAGCTGAAACTCCAGTACTTTGGCCACCTTATGCGAAGAGTTGACTCATTGGAGAAGACTTTAATGCTGGGAGCGATTGGGGGCAGGAGGAGAAGGGAACGACAGAGGATGTGATGGCTGGATGGCATCACTGACTCGATGGACGTGAGTCTGAGTGAACTCCGGGAGTTGGTGATGGACAGGGAGGCCTGGCGTGCTTCGATTCATGGGGTCGCAAAGAGTTGGACACAACTGAGCGACTGAACTGAACTGAATATTCTGTAAAAACCTATATGGGAAAAGAATCTAAACCAAAAAAAAAAAAAAAAA